>NW_006408571.1:5764327-5791689 GCF_000296735.1 Chrysochloris asiatica
GTCTTCATATCCAGGAACATGGTATGTTCTTTCACTTTTGTAAGTCTCTTTTGGTTTCTCATAATAGTGTTTTTTGTTTTTTCTTTTCTTTTAAGTTTTTTTTTATTGTGGATTGAGTGAAAGTTTACAGGGCAGATTATCAGTTATACATTCAACAAATCATACACCTTATTTCGTTGATTATAAACCCCTCCATGTACCATCGGTTAAAAGTGTTTCTCTATATTCACGTTAGCTTTTTTTTTTTAAAACACTCTGGCATATATAATAATTTGCACAACCAAAAGGCACGTTCTGAAAGTCCCTCTCTTCCCATGAATCTGGACTACTCAGCTGTTCCCTCTCTCCATGTCCTCATCTCTGCTTCCACCTTTGGTGTCACTGCTTCTTTAGATAAGGTACCGCATTCCGTTTGTGCTCTTCTCCCTTGATGGTCCTAGGGTCCTCTGTTACTGGATTGTAAAATTAACTACTCCCCCATTTTTTGTTATAAAATGTCTACCTTTACATTTGTGACAGTCATAATTAGTCATGATAACAATTAATCACTATTGAATCATATGAATCTTATCTCCATCACTTTTAACCAGACGCATCTAGATGAGATGAAAACTATTCAATGAGGAGTCTTTTTACAACACATACTATTAAACTAAGTTACCTCTTGAAACCTTGTTAGCCACTTTGTGCCTTTATTGCCCGTTTATTTCAGATTGCCTATGTCTATGCTAGGAACTCTGGTAGCGTAGTGGTTACGAATTGGGCTGCGAACCACAAGGTCAGCAGTTCGAAACTACCAGCTGTTCCATGGAAAAAAGATAAGGCTTTCTGCTCCCGTAAAGATTTACAGCCTCGAAAACCCTATACAGGGTTGCTATGAGTCAGAACCGACTCCACGGCACATAACAACAACAACAATGTCTATGTTGGCCATCGTTTTTTGTTTTTCTTTTTCTTATGTGGTGGATTACATTGATTGTTTTTCTAATGTTGAACCATCCTTGCATCTGTTTTATGAAACTGACTTGGTCATGATGTATTATTTTTTTGATGTGGTGCTGGATCCTGTTGGCTAGGATTTTGTTGAGAATTTTTGTGTCTATGTTCATGAGGGATATTGGTCTGTAGTTTTCTTTCTTAGTAATGTGCTTCCCTGGTTTTGGTATGAGGGTTATGCTTGCTTCATAAAAAGTATTAGGAAGTTTTCCATCCTCTTGCATATTCTGGAATAATTTGAGTAGAATTGGTGACAGCTCTTTCTGAATGTTTGGTAGAACTCACCAGTGAAGTCATCTGAACCTGGACTTCTTTTGGTTGGGAGTTTTTTTGATGACCTAATCAATTTCTTCTTTTGTTATGGGTCTGTTCAAGTTTTCTACTTCACTCTGTGTAAGTTTTGGTAGGTCATGTTTTTCTAAAAATGCATCCATCTCTTCTAAGTTTTCGAATGTGTTGGAGTACAACTCTTCATAGTATTCTGCTATTCTCCTTTTGATTTCCTTTGGTTCCGTTGTGTCATCATCTGTGTGTTTTCTAATGCAAATTATTTGTGTCTTCTCCCTCTTTTCTTTTGTTAGGTTTGTCAATTTTATTAATACTTTCAAAGACCCATCTTCTTGTCCTGTTGATTCTTTCTATAGTTTTCTGTTTTCCTTCTCATTTATTTCTGCTCTTATCTTTATTATTTCTTTTCTTTTTGTGACTGTAAGTTCCCTCTGTGGGTCAATTTCTAATTATTGGAGATGCTGTATTAATTTGTTAATTTTGGTTCATTCTTCTTTTTGGATGTGCACATTTATCGCAATAAATTGTCCACTCAGCACCGCTTTCGCTGTGTCAAAAAGATTTTGATATGTTGTGTTTTCATTTTTGTTTGTTTCAAGGAACTTTATGAATTCAAGTTTAATTTCTTCTTTTACCCAGTCGCTTCTCAGCAGGGTGTTGTTCAGTTTCCATTTATTTGACTTTATTTCCTCAGTCTTATTGTTGTTGATTTCTTGCTTTATAGCACTGTGGTGTGAAAAGATGCTCTGTTGTATTTTGATGTTTGTAAATTTTAGAGGCTTGCTTTGTGACCTAAAACATGGTCAATTCTGGAGAATGTTCCACGGGCACTGGAGAAGAAAGTATATTGTGCTGTTCTTGGTTTGAATGCTCTGTACATTTCTATTAGGTTAAGTTGGTTGATTGTGCTGTTTAGTTCCTCTGTAACTTTGTCGACTTTCTTTCTTGTTGTTATGTCCCTTTTTGAAAGTGGCATATTAAAATCTCCCACTATAATTATAGTTTTATTTACTTCTTTCTTCAATTATCGTAAGGTTTCTTCATATATCTTGGTGCTTTTTCATTGGGTACTTAGATATTTTAATGGTTATGTTGCCTTGCTCTTTTGACCCTTGGATCATGAGGTAGCGTCCTTCTTTATAACTTATGTTGATTTTTGTTTAAAGTTTACTTTATCAGAGATAAGAATTGGCACTCCTGCTTGTTTATTGTTGCAGTTAACTTGGTACAGTTTTTTCTATCCTTTAACATTTAGTCTCTTTTTGTCTTTGTGTATAAGGTGTGTCTCTTGCAGGCAGCATATTGAAGGATCTTGTTTTCTTATCCAATCTGCCACTCTCTGTCTCTTCACTGGTGCATTCAATCCATTGACATACAATGTAATTATCGATAGGTATGCATTAATTGCTGCCATTATATTAATTTTTGATAGTGTGTTCATTTCTTTGTGCTGCATGCCTTCTTGTGCTGAGTTTGTTTTTTGTGCTAATTCTTGTCAGTTTCTTCTAAGTTTTCATGTTTGCTTGATCTGCTTGGAAGTTCATTTTCATGGTATGTTGTGAAATATTAACTTTCTTTGGGGTTACCTTATAGTCTATTAATGTTTCTCTCCATTTAAAAGAATCTATTGTATCCTGTCATCTACCTGACATCCTCACCACCTAGATCTCTGTTCCTACATTTATCCCTTCTTTGACATTGATATTATTTTGATCTTCGGTTGACCTCTTTGTTCCTTTGAATTTGTTGTTGTAGTTCTGTTCTGTTCTGAACTCGGCTGTCAACTGATTTTCAGGTGGTGTTGCCACACTTGTAAATCTCTGGTTGTTGCCTGTTGTTGTTAGTTTTCAGTCCAAAGAACTTCCTTTAGGATGTTTTGAAGTGCTGAATTGGTTTTGACAAAATCTCTTAGATTCTGTTTATCCTGGAATGTTTTGACTGCACCATCATATTTGATTGATAGTTTTGCTGGATAGATGATTCTTGGCTGGCAGTTTTTTTTTTTCTTGTCAGGTTTTGTATATGTCTTCCCATTGCCTTCTTGCCTGCATGGTTTGTGCTGAACAGTCAGAGCTTAATCTGATTTGCTTGTTTTTGTAAGTGACACTTCTCTTCTCCCTGGCGGCTTTTAGAATTCTCTTTTTGTCTTTGATTTTGGAGAACTTGATTATTATGTCTTGGTAACTTTCTTTTGGGGTCTATCCTTCATGGGGTATGTTCAGCTTCTTGAATGTTTATCTTCTCATCTTTCAAGATGTTAGGGAAATTTTCTTCCTGAAGCTCTTCAACTATCTCCTCTGTGGACTTCTCTGATTCTTCCTGTTCCGGAATGCCAATAATTCTTAAATTGTTCCTCTTCATGTTATTCAGCATGAATCTTAGACTCTCTTCAGATTTTTTAGATCATTTTTTCAGCTTACTCTTCTATCTTTGCAGTATTGAGAGATTTGTCTTCCAGATCACTAGTTCTGGCTTCCTTCTCTTCTAATCTACTCCTTTTCCCTTTCAGTGTATTGTCCATTTCTGACATTTTATTATTAATCATCTGGACCCCCTTTTGCAAGTTTTGAAATATGTCCAATGATGTATCAATCTTGTTTTATTGCTCTTGTAGTACTTTCCTGACTTCTTCCTTGTTTTCCTCCACCCCTTTTCGGACATTTGAATTTGTTTCCATATCATTCTTCTAAATTTCTTCTCAGGCAAGCCCAAAACCTGCTCTTCATCCTCTGGGGAGCCTTTATCTGTCTCCTGCACATTTGTCTCAGTTACTCTTTTCTTTTTTGGACATGTTTTGAGATCATTTGTTGTGTTTGAGATCTTTTGTTTGTCATTTCCAGTAGTTATGTAGTTTTTTTTTTAATGCTTAAATGGGTGTTTGTTGTTGTGTTATTAAGCTTACTGGGTGTATCCTTGTGGATATGATCAGGAGATAGGCCTCCCTTTTTGCATCTAATTCTTACCAGCTGTTATTGGCACTTGTCTCAATGGTGGAATATTATGGGGTATGCTTGTGACTTGGCTATATGGCCATGATTGTTTTCTCTTCTTGAGTAACATTGAGAGAACAAGCTCCCACCTCCAGGAAAAATGTGTGAGCAAAAGGACTAAAAGCAGTAGCAATATAGAAGCAGAGACAAAAAAAAACACTTTGAAACAAAAATAAAATTGTAGGCAACTGTCCAGTTGCCTTGCTACATAGCCAGTGTGTGTGTACCCTAGAAGCCTCCAGCAGTGGGTGGGGATGTTTGCTTACTTAGGCCCTTCTTTTAATCACCACTGTGGAGGTGCACAGATAGATATTGAGATGTGAATGGGAGAAAGATTGTCTATTATTTTTGTCTCTGAAGGTCAGTTAGGTATCTGTGTGTGCACAGTGTAATTCTCAAGATAGTTGCGTCCTTTTATGTAGGGATTTTACAGATTGTTTTATGGTTTGTCTATCAGGCCTTATGGGCCTGCTTTTTTTCTTACTAGATAGGCCTGTGACCCCCAAGGCTGATGTCATAAGCAGCCGCCAAGCTCTTTCTCTCTGTACCGTGGGAAAACTGCGGGGTCAGCACTGTATATTTGTTTTTTGGGGGAGGAGGTGTGCACTGACCCTTCTGAAGGCATCTGGGCTGAGCAAAGAAGGTGTGACAGGGAAGAGGAGGAAAAAATGTGTACAGTCCCCTGCACCTCCTTTTGCAAATGTCACTGCACTGCTTTTAGTGCAGGTTCTCTGTGCGGGTCTGGCTGTACCCACACCCTCTGAGCTCCGCCTGGGTGTGGTGGCTGCAGAAGGAGTCCTGACTGGAGTGATTCCTAACTCTTCCTTTATATCATGATTTCTTTTCACTTGCACGTGCAGGAAACTGATGTCCTGGTTCCTATAGTTGATCCAGAGCTCTGGTGTTGTTCCATGAACGCAGCTTCTCTGGGTTTTCAATCCCTTCCCCATGGAGCCTTTCCTATGTGGCTGACTCTGCCGCCGCACAAACCGGAAAGCTGAAGCCATCCCATTTTTGATAGCCAATGTGTAAATTTCTTGTTCCTATCAACCCAGTACACTGATGAAATAATGTTATTCCATGATATGTAGAATCCTTCCATTCTGGTTGGAATTCTGAGTCATTGCATTCATAGGCAAAAGTAATTAATCAAATTGCAGCAATTTGCACTTGTTCTCACCATCAAACATTTTTGTCTTCCTCATCCCAGGGTCTGGTCAACTAGTTACCCAAACTAAGTCAAATGGGTACTAGCTGCAAGTTTGGGAGTTCATGCACATCTCCCTGCACTTCAAATCAGCTGGCCACTTCATTCTCAGCCCTAGCCACCAGGGACTAGATCAGTGCCCAAGGGCTCAGGAGTTCACACATATTCCTAAACTTCAGACCAGCCAGCACTTTTTCTTCTCCCTCTCATCTCAAGGTCAATGGGTGCCAACGGAACATGGGCAAACTCAGTCTTTGTCTTCATTGCTGTATTCTCCCCCAGTTCCACACACAAATAGACTCAGGTGTTCACTAGCAAGTGTACTGTACTGCTCGTGGGTCCCCTTAGAGGTTCAATCCTAGAAGGGGTTTTCCCTGATAGACTGACTGACTTTCTTTCCTTGATGCCTCCACAGCAAACAGTTTGCTTGATATTGAAACAGCCAAACAGTCTGTTCTTTTTTTTTCTGCAGGTCTTTTTATTTCAGTAAGAATCTTATGCTCTCCTGGTAGTTTTGGATTGGTGTATATGTCTTTTCAAGTGGGGATGTCTCAACTCAGAAGGTTCTGAGTGGTACTCAGGATTCCACTTAAGGTCCCACACTCTACAAAAGCTTACCAAGAAGTCTATTTCCCTAGGAAAATTCTATTTCCTATTTTAGCAAATACAGTCAATTATAGGCTGAAGGTAGACGTACAAGCTTTCTGTCATCATATTTCCCAATTACTATTGTCTATTTTACAATAATAGTCAGGGGAAGCTTATATCAACAAAACAGTCAAGTACATAAAAAAATTTTCCCCTCCTTTACCTATTCAGCCTATGCCTAGATACATGTATCTACTCACAGAACATTGTTGTTCCAAAGTTGTATATAATTCACCAGTAATCTCTATCCCATTTAGCCTGTGCATACCTCCCTTAAATCTTTTCCTATCTTCATTGTTCATTTGCTATCCTCCCTCTTTTTGTGCATTGCCCTCCCTGCCATCTGGGTAAAAATGTGTCTACCATCTAGTCAGCACATTACTCCCCTCCCTGGGAACCATCAAAGGATGTTTCTTTTAGTATGGCAACCTTTTCATAAGCTTTTAAAATAATTGTCTCATACAATATTTGTCCTTTTGTGATTAACTAATTCCACTCAGCATAACATCCTAGAGGTTCATCCATGTTATGAGGTGGTTTTCAGATTCATTGTTAATCTTCAAGGTGTGCATGTATCTACTTGTGACCTGGCTCATAATTTCAAGATCTATCTTGAAATAAAATGCTGTCTGTGATGGGATAAGAACCATACATCTACAAATAAGACAAGCAAATATCATTATCATTTAGATTTACACACCAACCAGTAAAGGCAATGATGATGAAATATGATTATTCTACTAACTTCTTCACTATTATATTGATCAAACATGCAAACAAAATGCACTGATAATTACTGATGATTGGAATACAAAAGTTGAAAAAAAAAAAGGAAGAAGGATTCATGGTTGGAAAATATGGCCGATTATTTTCGATGATTGAAATGATTCTGGAGATTTTTTTTGTTTTTTTTTTTTAAATCAATGACTTGCTCATTGCAAATGCCTCTTTTTCCAACAATATAAGAGAAGGTGGCTATACACCTGGACCTCTCCAGATGAAATACACAGAAATAAAACTGACTATATCTATTAGAAGAAATGATGGAGAAGTTCAATATCATCAGCCAAAGAAAAGTCAGGGTTGACATTGAATCAGACCATCAATTGCTCATACAGAAGTTCAGGATGAAACTGAAGAAAACTAAAACAAGTTCACTGGTATAAAATATGACCTTGAGTACATACCACCTGAATTTAGAGAACATCTTGAGAGCAGATTTACTGCATTAGACATTAATACCAAATACCACAAAAGCTGTGGGATGGCTTCAAGAACATAATATAGAAGAAAGCAAAAGGTCATGAAGAAGACAGAAAAGAAAGAAAAGACCAGAATGGATGTCCGAAGAGACTCTGAAAACTACTCTTGAGCTTGTGTTGTTGTTATGTGCCATTGAGTCAGTTCTGACTCATAACAACCTTGTTTCCTAGGAGTGACTAGTGAGCTTGAAACACCGACCTTGCAGTTCAAGCCAACAGCATATTAATGCGCAGTATCGAAGTTAGAGAAGCTAAAGTGACTGGAAGAATTGATGAAGTAAAAGAGCTGAATAGAAAATTTCAAGCAGCAGTTCAACAAGACAAGGTCAAGCATTATAATGAAATGTGCAAATACCTAGAGTTAGAAAATCAAAATGTAAGAACAAGCTGAACATTTCTTATGCTAAAGAAAAGGTCAAGACTTGGGTTGTGATATTTAAGTATTATATAGGCAAAAAATTGAATGACTCTGGAAATATCAAAGAACATAGAATGAATACATAGGGTCACTGTATCAAAAAGAAATGGTCAAGGTTTAATAATTTCAAAAAATTCCATATGATCAAGAACCAGTGACTTTGAAGGAAGAACTCCAAGCAGCAGTGAAGGCATTGGAGGAAAAAAAAGTCTCCAGGAATTGATGGAATACAAATGGAATTCTTTCAACAAATTGATGTAGCCCTGTAGGTGCTCACTCATGTATGTCAAGAAACATGGATGACAATTACCTGGCCAACTGATTAGAAGAGATCCATATGTGTGTCCATTTCAAAGAAAGGTGACCAAACAGAATGCGGAAGCTATCGAAAAACATCATTAGTATCACACACAAGCAAAATTCTTCTGAAGATAATTAAAAAATGATTATACTAGTACATCAACTGGGAACTGTCAGTAATCCAAACAAGTTTTAGAAAAGGGGGAGAAATGAGAGATATTATTACAGATGTCAGATGGATCTTGGCTGAAAGCAGAGATTACCAGAAGGTTTTTACTTGTGAATTTATGACTATTCAAAGTAATTTGATTATGTGGATCATAACAAACTATAAATATTATTCGAGTATCCCAGAACTCTTCATTGTACTCATGAGAAACCTGTAGATAGGCCAAGAGGCAGTCATTAGAACAGAGCACGGGATATTGAATGGTTTAAAATCTGGAAATGTATGTACCAGGGTTAAATCCTTTTACTATTTTAATTAATTCTGTATGCTGAGCAAATAATCCAAGAAGCTGGATTATATGAAGAAGAATGTGGCATCAAGATTGGTGGAAGACTCATTAACAACTTGCTAGATGCAGATAATACAACCTTGTTTGCTGAAAGCAAAGAGGACTTGAAATACTTAGTGATGAAGATCAAAGACTACAGCCCTCAGGACTGATTGTACCTCATTATAAAGGAAATGAAAATCCTCATATCTAGAACAATAAAGGAAAACAAATGAAGAAAAGACTGAAGTTGTCAGACTTCATTTTGTCTTTATCCAAAATTGACACTTATGGAAGCAGCAGTTAAGAAATCAAATTGTGTCTTGCATTAGGAAAATCTGTTGGAAAAAGACCAGTTTAGTGTGTTTAACAGTGAAGATGTCATTTTGAGGATTAGGATGTGCCTGACTCAAACCATTTTATTTTTAATCTCCTTATATACACATGAAAGTCAGGCAATCAACTAAGAAGACTGTAAAAAAATTGATGCTTTTGACTTATGTAGTTGGTGAATAATATTGAAAGAATATTTAAAAAACTAACAACTCTGTGTTCGAAGAAGCACAACCAGAAGGCTCTTAAGAAGCTAGAATGGCAAGACTTCATCTCTCGTACTTCAGATGTATTGTCAGTAAGGACAGCATGCTTGGTAAAGTGGAGGGTCAGTGAAAAGGGAGAAGACCTCCAACAAGATGGATTGACATAGTAGAAGCAACAATGGGCTTAAGTGTAACAACTATGAAGATGGAGCAAGATTGAGCAGTGGGTTGTTTTATTGTGTATAGGATCTTCTGTTGTGTGTAGGGTCTACGTGATGGCATATAATAACACCAGCAACAAATCTTACTTCATTTATACTCCCATCCACAAATTTTTTATCCTCTGAATGATTCTGAAGCAAGTCCTACACATCTCATCTATACATGTTTCTGTGTGTAACTCTAAAGATAAGTACTGTTTTTAAAAACAGAATTATTTTTACATTTAAAAATAAGATCATCAAATATTAAATATGCATTTAAATCTCCAACATGTATTTTAATAGTCAGTTCACTAGATTTCATGTCTATACAATGACCATACATTTTCATTAGTTGATAGGCTTCTAAGTCTCTTTCATACATTCTCCCATTCATGTTTTCCTCAGTTATTTATTGATAGACCATATTCGGCCACTTGTCCTGTGCTATAGCTTATATTTCCTGTTGTTATTTGTTACCTTGGAGTCTGTTTGGATTCATACCAACCTTGTGGGCAATAGAACAAAACGCTGCTAGGTCCTGTGCTATCCTCAGAATTGTTTTTACACTTGAGCCCATTGCGATCTGACTATAAAATTTATTTTATTATATGTCACACACACATACACACATATATGTATAATTACTTCAAAATAATACTACCAATGTTGTTATCGAGAATATAGCCCATTCATTGCCCATAGCATATACAGTACTAGGATGTATAAACAAATGACTGCATTTTTAAAATGAGCATAGTGGTTTGAAACAAATCAGTGCTACCCAATCAATAGTCATGTACTGTGGTGGAATTTTGCTTTAGATTTTTAGATCTTTCTTCTGAATTTAATTTTTTACTTATATTTATATAAAGCATACATTAATAATGCCAGAAACATTATATATTTATGAATGAAAAATATATATGAAAATTTAATTTTCAAAAATGTATAAGACATATAAAATATAAAAACACCAATATGAATGCAATAGTAGAAAGTTCTCAAACAAATACAAAAGTCATGAGCTCTATATAGTGGCACTATGGGTTAATGTGCTGGACTGCAATGTTGATTTGAACTGAAAGATCAGCGGTTCAAGCTGACTAGTGGCTCCTTGGAAATTCTATACAGGGTCTCTATGAGTCAGAACTGACTCTCCTGCACTTATCAGCAACAACGTATAAAATAAGGACCTCTGGTAGCATAGTGGTTACGAGTCAGGCTGCTAACCTCAAGGTTAGCAGTTTGAAACTATTAGCAATTCCATGGAAAAAGATAAGGCTTTCTGTTCTCATAAAGATTTACAGCCTTGGAAATCCTATACAGGGTCCTTATGTGTCGAAACCGACTCCACAGCATATAACCAATATAAAATAAAGATAAATTTGATTGCATTGAATGAATGCTTTCTATTCTTTACAAGATTCATGCACAAGAGGCCATGCCTCTCCCTTTATTTCACACAAAGTACAAAAAGGGTTGTTGTTGTTAAGTGCTGTTGAGTCGATTCTGACTCATAGTGACCCTGTATAGGAACATAGGAACATCTGTGGTGGTGGTGGTAGTTGTGTGCCATGGAGTCAGTTCCGACTCATAGCAACCCTGTATATGGTTACGGAGGGTGTAAACCTTTATGGGAGCAGAAAGGCTCATGTTTCTCCCATGGAGCAGCTGGTAAATTTGAACTGATAACCTCAAGGTTAGCAGCCTGATTCGCAACCACTATGCTGACAGAGGAGCAGCTGGTGGTTTTGAAATGCTGACCTTGTGGTTTCTAGTCCAGTGCTGATCCTACAGAGCCACATCAGGAGCCTAAAAATCAACAAGACACATAAATACAAATAGAAATGAGCTAACGTATTGATCAAGTATTATACAGAGGATGAGCCCTAAAGATTCACTTTTTGTATGAAAAGACCATCATTCTCATAAGAGTGGACACAGAGCCCTGGTGGCACTGTGCCTGTTGCCCCACTGTCTGCTCCCGTAAAGATCTACAGTCTCTGAAACCCTTTACAATGCCTCTTTGAGTCTGAATCAACCTCTTGGCAGTGAGATTTTGTTTGTTTGTTTTGAGAACTCATCTTCTAACAGAAAGGTTGGTAGTTCAAACTCACCCCTCTTGGAAAAAAGTCCTGGCAATACGCTCTTGTAAAGATTATAGGAAAGCCCAGGGGACAATTCTACTTGGTCTAGTTTGTCACTATTAATAAATGACATGGCACAAAACAACAACAAAATAGCAGTGAAACTTAAAATGAGATATAATTTTACATCCACCAGGTTAAAAGACATTGAATCAGCTGGCAATGCCAACACATGAAAAGAAATTAGAATAATCAAATTTCTCATAAACTTCTGACAAGCTAATTGGAAAACAATTTGGCATTATATTAAAAGTTAAACATATAAATAAAAGATGAGCTCAAAGCCTATTCCTAATTTTTATGTTAAGTCTTGTCGAGTCCATTCCTACCCATAGTAACCTTGCATAGGGTTTTCAAAGAGCAGCTTACAAGATTGAACCACTGACCTTATGATTCAAAATGACTTTGCAGTCCATTATATTAATCGACAGAGCTACACCAGGACTCATAGTTTACACCCTAGAAATATTATCAAGCATAGGTAAATATAACTTTTGATATACCAAATTTACCAGAAAGCATAATTATTTTTCTTATTGGCCTTTTCAGCTGGTCTTTTGGTCCTTTTTAGCTGGCTCATCTCCTTCCCTACAATGAAGACTCAGGAAATGTCACAGGGATATCTGATCACTCAGACAGTATAAAAAATTAGTTAATTTTAAATTACAGAAGTCAGTTTCAACTTAGTAACTAAAATGTTCTATTCTATGTAATAGTCAAAACTTACATCATGGTTTCAAGATGAAATTTTCTCTTTCTACCTCAGTTGGAAGAGGTGCTTAAAATTGATCGGTCCTCATTTTCAGGAAAAATGCAAACCATAGCAAGTTAAGAGCTTTATCATTATTGTGGGATATGGAAATTTGACATCAGCTCTCTATGGAATTGGAATAAGTTTAGAGTTCATTCTTTCTCTCATGAATGCTTTTGTTGTATTTGATAGATTACCATTGCTTCTACCCCTTGTCCCATTCCATCTGGCAATGTATGCTCTAGGATTCATTCTGAAGTGCACAGGCAGTTAACAGTACCTCCTGGTGTGGTGCTATGGGTTAATGCTGAAGTTGAAGAAAATTAAAGCAAATCCACAAAAGCAAAAATTTGACCTTGAATATATCACGCCTGAATTTAGAGACCTTAACAAGAACAAATATGATTTATATTATAGACACTAGTGACCAAAGACCAGAAGAGTTGCAGAATGTCATCAAGGACATCATACATGAAGAAAGAAAAATGTCATTTAAAAAAGACAAGAAAGAAATAAAAGACCAAAATGAATGTCAGAAAAGTTTCTAATACTTGCTGTTCAGAGAAGAGAAACTAAAGCAACTTGAAGGAATGAAGAAATAAAATAACTGAATAGAAAATTTCAAAGGGTAGCTCTAGAAGACAAAGTTAAATATGACAAGGAAATGTGCAAAGACCTGGAGTTGGAAAATCAAAAGGAAAGAGCATACTCAGTATTTCTCAAACTGAAAGAATTGAAGAAAAAAATTAAGCCTCAACTTGCAACAGTAAGGATTCTATGGATAAAATATTGAATAATGCAGGATGATCAAAAGACGATGGAAGGACCACACAGAGTCACTGTACCAAAAAGAACTGGTGAATGCTCAGCCATTTAAGCAGGTAGCATATGATCAAGAACCAACAGTATCAAAGGAAGAAGCCCATGATACACAACAAAAATTTAATAAACACTAAATTGTCACAAGTTCCTTTGGTCCATTTATAAGTATAGTCACTCAGTTTAAACTCATATGTTTTTATATCCGTTGTTCTAGCTCTTGCTAGGGAGGTTGATGATGCAAGATACAGATTCCTGTTCTTTTAGAACAACAATTCATATGCCTCAGCATCACCTGAAAGACTTTTTAAAGAGCAGATTAAGGAGGATTCTGATGTAGTAGTTCTGGAACAGGGCCTGATAGTTTGCATTCCTAACAAATCCCCAAGTGATGCTGATGCTGCTGATCCAAGGACAACACTTCCTTAACTACTCAGTGTGCCCACAAGTGATCTGTACCAAGTTTCTGGAGGTGCTTTGAGGTGTCTATAGGTCTTCTACATCAGGCTTACTCTGGTTCAGGCCTAGAATTCATATTTTGTGGGAACATTCTGGGTGGTCCTATGCACAATAATTTCTGAGAGCCACAGATTTAAACACAGCTAGCTATCAACACTTGTTCAACACCCACCTCTTAGCTTGGCCATCTGAAGTCACATCTATGCTCTATGCAAGAGTGATGAATCCATAAAATTTTCACTTGCTTCATGACACAAATTAGTTTGACTTCTTTGACTGGTATTTAGACACCATCTTCCTCCTTTACTTTATATTTCAACTCCAAGCAGAAAAGACAGTATAAGGGTAATAACCCTCCTTCTAGGGTATCAAAATTTGTTATACTGGTACACCTGGAGCACACCACCCCTTTCTTCTCATCCCTACTTTATTCTTTTTTTCACCTCATATACTCCCAGACTAATGGGAGGGGCAAATGTGAACTCAGAAGATTTGATGACTAAATATTTCCTTTTCCTCACCCAATAGCAGGCCAATGTATTTTTCTAGGTTTTTTTTTTTTTTTTTTTTTTTTCTCCCTAGCTACAGTGCAATTCAGTGTTTCTGATGACAAAAGTGAAAATCACTGTAGTATTTTAGAAACCTAAGAAGTGGCATCTTCTTATAATAGAATGTCTATATTGTTTTGTGCCTTTTGAAACTTTCTCATAAGTTAGAAAAACAGTTATAATTTAAAATTTTTCTCTTGTACAAAATAAGCTTTTGTTGTATTCCTAAAGATAATAATCATTTTGAGGTGTAGTAAAGTTTGTGGAAAAGTTGGTTTTCAAGGACAAGGAGTCTTTAAATGAAAATGAAAAGCATAGTGGGAATCAACACTAAGGAAAATATAATACTGTTGAAAAACATAATTCATTAAAACAGCTCGCCCCTTAACTGAAAGTTCTGTCTTAGGGTATTTAGATAATACATGTGCAGTCCAGGAAACATAATGATATCTAAAACACACTGAAAGGAAGCAGTACATAATCTAAGATATGGTTCCTGTACCAAAAGAGATAATAAATAGTCTATGAGTTCTTAGAATGTATTATAATTATTATAAAGCTAAAAAAATTAAAAAATCAAGCAATCAACAACAGCAACAAGAATTGGTTGATGTCCAACCATTTCAAGAAATAGCATCTGTTCAGTAATGGATGGTTGGACATCAACCAATTCTGTTCAATAATAAAGCAAGAAGTACAAGCTGCACTAAAGTCATTAGCTAAAAAAAAAAAAAAAAAAAGCCTCCTGGAATTGATAGAATATGAATTGAAATATTTAAATATTTCAACAAACTGGTGCCTAGGCACTCATCTATGCTAAGAAATATGAAAGACAACCAATTGGAAGAGATTAATTTTTGTGGCATTCCAAAGAAAGGTGACCCAATACAATGTGGAAATCATCAAACAATATCAAATGCAAGTTAAGTTTTCATGATGACTACCCAAAAGTAGTTGCATCAGTACATTAACAGTGAGCTGCCAGGTACTCAAGCAGGTTCAGGAAAAGACTTAGAATGAGAGATATCATTGATGATATCAGATGGATCCTGCTAAAAGCAGAGAATACAATGAAGATGTTTGCTTGTGCTTTATTGATTATGCAAAGACTTTCAACTGTGTGGATCACCACAAACTATGGATAAAATGGAGAAGAATAGGTCTCACAGAACACTTAATTTATCTGTGCATAGAACTAGAGTCATTGTTTCAAATAGAGCAAGGAGATACTGAATGGTTTAAAATCAGGGAAGGTAAGTGGCACAGTGGTATTATTTCACCATTGTTATTCAATCAACATACTGAGCAAATAATCAAAGAAACTGGGGTATACAAAGAAGATCTTGGCATAGAATTTGAAGGAAGGATCATTAACAACCTGTGATATGCAGATAACACAACCTTGTTTGCTGGAAGCAAAGAGGACTTGAAATAGTTACTGATGAAGAGCAAACACTAAGCCTTCAGTATGGATTGCACCTCAATGTACAGAAAACAAAAATCCTACTGAACCAATAAATAGCATCATGATAAAAAGAAAAAAACAGATCAAAATGGTCAGACTTCGTTTTGCTTGAATCCACAATCAATATTCATGGAAACAGACATAAAACACATACACACACACACACACACACACACACCCTAAATGACATATTACATTAGGCAAATATCTTGTTTTGTACAAGATCTCTTTAAAGTGATCAGTAGCAAAGATGTCACTTTGAGGACAAAGGTGAGCCTTACCTAAGCCATAGTATTTTAATTGTCTCAGATGCACATGAAAATTGAACAATGAATAAAAAGAATGTAGAAGAATTGGTGCATTTGAGTTATGGTGCTTGCAAAAAATATAGAAACTATTATGGACTGCCAGAAGAACCAATAAATCTGTCATTGCAGAAGTACAATTAGAATGCTCCTTAGAAAGAAGAATGGCGAGACTTCATATCTCATACTTTGGACATGTTGTCAAGAGTGACTAGCCCCGGAGAAGGACACTATGCTTGGTAAAGTGGAGGGTTACTGAGTCTGAGGAAGACTACCAAAGAGACAGACTAACACAGTGGCAGCAACAATGGGTTCAAACATAGCAACAATTGTGAGGGTGGCTCAAGATTGGACTGAGTTTTGTTCTGTCGTACATAGGATTGCTATGAGTTGAAACAGATTTGACTGCACCTAACAACAACAACAACAACAACAACTATACAATATAATTTCAACAACGAAACCATCGACCTGCTTACAAATGTGGTCACCATGAGTTGGATCACCCATTTGTCTGTCTTTTTGTCACACTGTGGTAGCTTGTGTGTTGTTGGAAGCCATGCCATTAGTATTTCAAATACCAGCAGGAACACCTACAGTGGACAGGTTTCAACAGAGCTTCCAGACTAAGACAGACTAGGAAGAAGGAGAGGCAGACTACTTCTGAGTGTTCAAAAACTAAAAACCTTATGAATAGCAATGAAACATTGTCAGATATAGAGCTGCAAGATGAAACCTTTATGAATGGCATGAGGCTATTGTCAGATACAGTGCTATAAGATTCGCCTCTGGGGATGGAAGGAACTCAAAATAGAGCTGGGAAAGAGCTGTCTCTGTAGTGACAGAGTTGACTGTGATGACGACAGGAATGGAGTAAAACTTTCAAGGCCTTCGTTTGCTGATGGGACACACTCAAAATTAGGAGAAACAGTGTCAAACAACCTTTAATAGTCAGAACAGAGAATGTATAGAGTAAGAATACAAGTAGGAAAATTGGAAGTTGTCAAAAATGAAATGTAACATATAAACATCAATATGTTAGGCTTTAGTGAGCTGAAATGGAGTGGGATGGACCATTTTGAATCAGACAATCATGTGGTTTATAATGTTGGGAACAACAAATTTAAGAGGAATGGCTTTGCATTCATTGACCAAAAGAATATTTCAAGATCTGTCTTGAAGTACAATGATGTGTATGATGAGAAACTATCCATAAATCTATAAGGAAAATGAGTTAATACCACTATTATTCAAATTTATGCACAAATCACTAAAACCAGTGATGATGAAATTGAAGAATTCTACCAAAATCTCCAGTCTGAATTTATTCAAACATGCAATCAAGATATGTTGATACTTACTAGTGATTGGAATGCATAGGTTGAAAACTAAGAGGAAGGATCAGTAGTTGGAAAATATAGCTTCCATGATAGAAATTATGCTGGAGATCACATGAAGGAATTTTGCAAGATCCATGATTTATTCATTGCAAATACCTACCTTTTAAACAGCAGAATATGAGACTAAACACATGGACCTCACCATATTGAATACAAAGGAATCAAATCAACTACATCTGTGGAAAGGGATGGTGGAAAAGGTCAGTATCATCAGCCAAAACAAGGTCAGCTGCAGACTGTGAAAGAGAACATCAATTGCTTATATGCAAGTTAAGGCTGAAGCTGACAAACTTTAAAACAAGTCCGCAAGAGCCAAAATATTGTCTTGAACATATCCCACATGAATTTACTGACAATATCAAGAACATATTTGATACATTAGACACTAATGAGCAAACACCAGAAGAGCTAGGGATGATATCAAGAGCATCATACAGAAAGAAAGCAAAAGGTCATTAAAAAGACAGGAAAAAAAATAAAAGACCAAAATGGATATCAAAAGAGACCCTGAAAATTGCTTTATAGCAAAGAAACAATAAAGCAAACTGAAGAATTTAAAAAGTCAAAGAGTTGAACAGAAACAGCTTGAGAAGATAAAGTCAAGTATTATAATGAAATGTGCAAAGACTTGAAATTAGAAAACCAAAAGGGAAGAACATACTCAGAATTTTTCAAGCTGACAGAGCTAAAGAAAAAAAAACCAAGCCTTGACTTGTAATATTGACAGATTCTGTGGGCAAAATATTGAACGAAGCAGACAGCATCAAAACAGATGGCAGGAATATTCAGAGTCACTGTACTAAAAAGAATTGGTCAGTGGTTAGTCATCTCAAGAAGTGCTATGTAATCAAGAGCTGATGGTAGTGAAGGAAGAAATTCAAGCAGCACTGAATGCATTGGAAGAAAAACAAGGCTCCAGGAACTGATGGAATACAAATTGAAATCTTTCAACAAACTGATACAGCACTGGAGGCACTCACACATCTGTGCTAAGAAATTTGGGAGACAGCTACTGGCCAACTGACTGGCCCATTCCAAAGACAGAGAACCTAAAGTAATGTGGAGATCATTAATATTACATGCAAGTAATTTTTTTCCTAACGTAATTTAAAAATGGCTACAAGTGTACATCTACAGAAAACTTCGAGAAATTTCTATCAGGATTCAGAAGAGGGGGTGGAAGTAGGATATCATTGCTGAAGTAAAATGGATCTTGGCTGAAAGCAGAGAATACCAGAAAAATGTCCACTTGTGCTTTATTGACAATGCAAAGGCTTTTGACTATGTGAATCATGAAAAGTTATGGAGAACATTGTGAAGATACGGTATTCCAGAACATTTAATTGTGCTCATGAGGAGAACAATTAGAACAATTAAACGAGAACAAGAGAATACTGCATGGTTTAAAATCAGGAAAGGCGTGTGACAGGGTTTAATTCTTTCACCATACTTATTCAATCAGAAAAGCTGGATTATACGAAGAAGAAAGTGGCATCAGGATTGGAGGAAGTCTTATTAGCAAGCAGTGATATGCAAATGGTAATACCTTTCTTGCTGAAAACAAAGAGGACTTAATGCACTTACTGATGAAGATCAAAGACCAGAATCATCAGTGTAGATTGCATCTCAATGTAAAGAAAGCAAAAATTCTCACAACTGGACCAATAAATAACATGTTAAATAGAGAAGAGATTGAAGTTATCAAATATTTGATTTTACTTGTATCCATAATCAACACTCATGGCAAGCAGCAGCCAAGGATTCAAACATCATATTGCAATTTGAATATTTGCTGCACAAGATCTCTTTAAAGTGGTCAAGAGCAAAGATATCAAAAGTGTGCCTGACCCAAACTATTATATTTTAAATTACCTCATATGTATGTGAAAGTTGGATAATGAATAAGGAAGACCATAGAAGAACTGATGCATTTGAATTGTGGCATTGGAGAATATTGAAGGCTGGCAGAAGAACAAACAGATCTGTGTTGGAAGAAGTACATCTGGAGTGCTCCTGAGAAGCTAGATAGTAAGACTTTGTCTTTCATACTTTGGACATGTTATCATACTTGGTAAAGTCGAAGGTCTGCGAAAAAGAGAAAGAACCCCAATGAGATGGATTGACACAGTGGCAACAGCTATGGGATCAAGTTTAAAAACAATTGTGAGGATGATGCAAACTCGATAGTGTTTTGTGTTGTTGTGCATAGGGTTGCTATGCATCAGAAGTGACTTGATGGCACCTAACAACAAAAATGAGGCAGAATTAACTTGATAGTAAGCAGCAACATTATTTAAAATAGGATTTTTTAAAATCACAAATTACATAGAAAATTCAAAAAATGGTACCAATTGTCAGATAAGTTTTAGAACATTATTTTTTAAATGTTAGTTGCCATGAAATCAACTCAAACCTTGCTGACCTTATTTGTAACAGAAACAAACATTGTTTCATTCTGCACCATGGCACCATTCTGAGGTTATTATATTCAGCTATCTCATTGTGGGGTTTTCCTCATTTCCTATTACTCAAGTTAAGATAGCTATATTTTGCATAGAAAATTTAGCATTTGGAAGATGGGTTTCATGAAAACACACACTGGAGTTGGGATTAGTAGATAGTGTGCCCTTGATAGTGCCAACTAATCAACTCTAGTTTACTTATTAACCAGAGGGATGCATTGATTCTGCTCAGGTTACTTTCTCAGAGTAGGCATGTGGTTCCTAAATAAGCTGTACTTGGTAGTATGCAACCATCTGTTCATCCTTCATTTTCCTCCTCATCAGAGATTTTTATGATGATTTCAGAAGGTAGTATCAGGCAGATGCTCTTCTAGAGATGCTAGATGCAAAAGAAAGTTACCAATCTGCCCTCACTGAGCAGTGAAGCAGAGCAGTGAATCAAAGTATTATGAAGGCATAGAGTCAATCAGCCAATGTGTTTGTCTTGCATCAGCACTTTGGCTGGGGACAGGCTTGTTTATTCTTTAACCCCTGATTAATGAGAGGATATGCATCATACTTTGCCTAATGGTCTGATGTTTCATTAATTTGATTTAGATATTTTCTTTACTTCTATGAATACATATCAAGAGGACAGTTGGGGTAGAGAAAAGCAGACAAATGTTCAGTCTTCCATTACAAACCAGATGCTGCCTGACTTGAATTAAGAAATATATAAATTGTTTTGCTAACGTTGCCAACAACCTAATATCCACTAGTGAAAAGCAAATTGGTACACTGTATCTCTAAAGACACTGGGGTTTTCAACCTAATCTTTTGTTTATCCATCTCAGGCATGTTAAACATTTTTCAATAATTTTTTTTTCCTTGGTAAACCTGAATAGTTTCACAAAATTCCTAATAAAAATTAAATGGTAATTTATAGCCAGTCAAGTCTGTGTGCATGAAGGTCTCTGAGCAATTTCCAGATAGTAGGATATGGCAAGCAGTGGAATTTCAATATTTCTTAAAATTTTAGAAGCTTTAAGTAGAAGTTATTCTAAAGTACTCGGCAATTCTCTACTGTCCTCATAAAAATATATTGAATATAATCGGGAGAGACAAGAAGGAATTAATAGTCAACGAGAAATTAATACATTTTACCAGCAAGCTGTGCCAGGCATGGTATTCCCAGCTCTCTATATTTTACCTCATTCAATACATTCAATCCTTAGAAAAATCTTGTAGGCAGTTATTAGCCTCAATTAAGTGAAAAAGAATCTGAGTTTCAGAGAAACTTAACACCTGCTCTAGAATGGTAGCCAATCAATACAAAATCAAAGATGCAAATCTAATTCTTTGCAATTTCAAATATTATACTAACCTTCCACTGCAACAAGTACCTCCTTATCATTCGTCTTTACCTCTCAATAATTAGCACATTAGGCATGGCACTGCACTATTGTTGTTGTTGTTATGTGCTGTAGAGTTGGTTTCAACTCATAGCAACCCTGTACATGGTTTCCAAGGCTGTAAATCTTTAAGGAAGGAGAAAGCCTTATCTTTCCCCTGCGGAACAACTGTTAGTTTCGAACTGCTGAACTTGTGGTTTGCAGACCGATTTGTAACCACTATGCTGCCAGAGCTATTTACTGCACTATTGTTGTTGTTGTTAGCTGCCATCGAGTCGGTGCCAACTCATAGCGACCTTATGCACAGCAGAAGGAAACACTGTCCGAACCTGGGCCAACCTCACAATTGTTGCCACGCTTGAGCACATTGCTGCTGCCACTTGGCCAACACATCTTGCTGGGGGTCTTCCTCTGTTTCTCTGACCCTCCACCTTACCCAACATGATATCCTTCTTCAGTGACTGGTCACTCCTGACAATATGTCCAAAGTGTGAGAGATGAAGTTTGGCCATCTTGGCCTTCAAGGAGAACTCTGGCTGCACTTCTTCCAACACAGATCTGTTGGTTCTATGAGCAGCCCATGGCACTTACAATATTCTCCTCCAACACCATAACTCAAATGCATCAATTCTACAGTCTTCCTTATTTACTGTCCAGCTTTCACATGCATATGAGGTTATTGAAAATACCATGGCTTGGGTCAGGCGCACCTTAGTCCTCAAGCTGACACCTTTACTTTTCAACACTTTAAAAAGGTCTTGTGCAGCAGATTTGCCTAATGCAATATGTCCTTTGATTTCTTGACTGCTGCTTCCATGAGTGTTGATAGTTGACCCAAGAAGAATGAAGTCCTTGACAACTTCAATCTTTTCTCTGTTGATAAGAATGTTGTTTATTGATCCAGTAGTGAGGATTTTTGTTTTCTTTACATTAAGATGCAATACATACTGAAGGCTGTGGTCTTTGATCTTCATCAGTCAATATTTTAAGTACTCTTCACTTTCAGCAAGCAAGGTTGTATCATCTGCATATAGCAAGTTGTTAATGAGTCTTTCTCCAATCCTGATGCCACATTTTTCTTCATATAACCCAGCTTCTCAGATTATCTGCTAAGAATACAGTTTGAATAAGTATGGTGAAAGAATACAACCCTGTTGTACACCTTTAGATGGTATTATATTTCATTTATTTAAACTCAAGGCAACAAAAATAATCTGAAGTGAAAGTTTTGAAATTCAAGTAGCTTTTATAATCTAAAAAATATATTATTTCTAAAGAGGTATCTGTAATAGTTTTTGTTGTTGTTGATAAGTGCCGTTGAGTCGGTTCCGACCCATAGCGACCCCGTACAGGCTTAGATATAATAAAAATAATAAGATGTTAAACTACATATTTAATATAGTTACTTTTGTTTTTGTTGTTGTTAAGTGCCATCAAGTCAGTCTTGAGTCATAGTGAGCCTATACGGGGTTTTCTGAGGAGGTGCTGGTGGGTATTAATAGCCAACCTTGCAGTTAGCAGGCCGGTGTTTACTGTACAGCCCATGCCAAGGCTCCAGAATTACTTTTAGTCAGTAACAATTGATGAATGAACTCTTTTCTATAAAAATGGGCTTTAATCCTCTCAAATCCTTTTCATTGCCTGCCTCTTCCATCAATTTTTGTTAGTCTTAATTTTGCATGACCTCAATTCATAATATTTTACAATTATTACATAATTCTCATAGCTATTAAGCAATAAGATTGTTTTTACATTTAATGGATTCAATACCTAATGCTGATGCCTTATACCATTGCTTAACATTTATTTTAATTGCCTGAATTTCATTTTTTAATTAAACATATTGTTTTGAGATAATTTTAGAGTCACATACAGTTGTAAGAAATAATACAGAGATCCTATGTACCCTTCACCCAGTTTTCCCCAATGGTGACATCTTTCAGAATTATAGAATAGTATCACACTAAGTATATTGATGTGGATTCAGTCCAAATATAGAGCATTTCTAACATCATAAGGATGTCTCATGCTATCTTTTTACATAGTCACACTGCCTTCTTTTCATTCATCCATCCGCTGCCTAATCCCTGGGAAATACCAATCTACTCCCCATTTTAATAATTACTGTTGTTCGAGAATATTTGCATATTTATATGCATATATATATGCAAATATTCTCGAACAACTATAATACATATATATATAATTTAATACTTCTCTCCACTTTCTCGATCGGTTCTTTAAATTATAGGGTAATATAAAATGAGAGAGGAGCTAAGTGGTAATGAATTACAAAATACATTTTAAATTGAAGGTTTAAATGAAGTAATTATACATTGACATTAAGATGTAATAGAAAAAATATAGAGAAATACTTAGAAGTCTCTGTCAATATCTCCTAATGAAAACTGCAGTTCAATAAACACTTCACATGACTCTTCTACCCATATTCTTTGTATCTCCCTCCTACTAACATTTTTGCCCTGTTGGGTTTTGCTAAGAGAAGGTGGGAGAAGATACTAATAGAATTATATGATTCACTTGTGAGTGGTCAATAGTTAACTGTGATTATAAAACCTTGAAATTCTAATGGGAATAAAATGAACCATCTCAGAAGCAGGAATCGCAGCTCTAAATTCCATCAAAGAAGAAGACGACCCAGGTGGCGCACATTCTCTGGACTCACATATCCTTAAGGAAGTGCACTGAACTTCCTTAAACCAAGGAGAAGCTGTGGTACTAGGGGAATGGCAGCAGAACGGCAGCAGCAGAATCATGGGCAAGAACAGACAGACGGCAGGGTGGTGGGTAAAGCCGAATGACTTTGGGCAGGAGGCTTGCTTGCAGAATGAGGTGCTTGTAGGTACTTAGTTGGGGTAGCTAGGTTTGCTGAAAGGAGCTCTGGTAGCGTAGTGGTTACGAATCGGGCTGCGAACCTCAAGGTCAGCAGTTCAAAACTACTAGCTGTTCCGCGGGAGAAAGATGAGGCTCTCTGCTCCCGTAAAGATGTACAGCCTTGGAAACCCTGTATAGGGTCACTATGAGTCGGAACCCACTACACAGCACATAACAACAACAGCAAGGTTTGCTAAGGCATGGATCTAGAGCTGAGTGCCTTCAGGCTGAGGCTTTGATGCAGTGTTGTACCCTGTGGATTTATCAGTAGCCCTAAAAGAGCTTTGTAACATTTCTAGGCCAGAAACTAGGCATAGGGACCACAGGTCAGAAAGGAGCTGTGGTTACGAATTGGGCTGCTAACTTCAAGGTCGGCAGTTGGAAACTGTTTTGCGAAAGAAAGATGAGGCTTTCCGCTCCGGCTTTCCGCTCCTGTAAAGATTTGCAGCCTCAAAACCCTGTGCAGGGTCACTAAGAGTCAGAGATGACTCCACGGTACTTAACAACAACACCAATAAAAGAGCTTTGTAACATTTTCAGGCCGGAAGCTAGGTATAGGGACCACAGGTCAGAAAGTGGCCTGTCTGGGCGCATGGCAGAAGAGAGACTGCCTTAAGTGGAAGAGCTCTTATATGAACATTTCTGACCCTGAATAACTTTCTGATCTGATAACTTTCCTAATAAGCCTTTAGACTGTGAGTATGGTATCAGAGTGGGAGAAAGATGAGGCTTTCTACTCCCATAAAGATTTGTAGCCTTGGAAACCCTTTGCAGGGTCACGATAAGTCGGACTCGACTCCATGGTACTTAACAACAACAAATGGTATCAGAATTCTTTGTGCTCAGGTAAGGAATGATTAAACCCAGCTGAGTAGAGAGTGCTGTTGGAAGGAAAGTTGGTGCCATTTTTCCAGAAACATTTCATTAAACTCTAGTACAATATCACAATCAGGATATTAGCAATAGAACAACCCATTCAACCTTATTCAGATTTCCCCCGTTTTACTTGTCCTCCTGTGTGTTTATCTATTTTTGTGTTTTAAGGACCTAAGGAGATTATTTCATTATTTTTTGTATTTCTTTTCTGTTTTTCATTTTTCAGATTTTCCTGTGGTTCATTTGAATACATTTTTAAAACTCAATTTTCATTTGTCTGTGGCACTGTGGGTTAATGTGCTGGACTTCAAGGTTGGTGTGAACTGCAAGGACAGCATATCAACCTCACCAGCCACTCCTTGGAAACCCTATTTAGGGTCACTATAGGTTGGAACTGAATCAAGGGCACTTAACAACAATAACAACAATAGTGCTTTTTGGACATCTGGAGTGGTGCTGTGGAATTAATACACTGGACTGCAATGTCAGTTTGAACTGTAAGATCAGCAGTTCAAACTCACTAGCTGCTCCTCAGAAACCCTGCATAGGGACTCTATGAATTGGAACTGACTCGATGACATTTAACAATAGTACTTTTGCCACCATTCACTTGTCCTAGTGTGTGACTTGGTTGTTGTGATTCTGGAAGCTATGTTTCCAGTATTTTAAACCCAGCCAGTTCATCCAAAGTGGACAAGTTACAGGAAAGCTTCCAGACTAGAAAGACTAGAAAGAGTGTGAGGCAGATCACTTCTAAATGATGAGTCACTGGAAATCTTATGACACTGACAAACATAGATAGAAAGGTATGCAAAATATGGCTGAGGAAGAGCTGTGTCCTCAAAGTAGAGTTGACCATAATAACACACATGGAGAAAAGTTATTTGAACATTAATTTTCTGATGGAGCTCAACACAAAATAAGGAGAAAACTGCAAACATCCATTAATAAACAGAACGTGGGAAGCACAAAGTATGAATCTAAGAAAACTGAACTTATTAAAAAATGAAAGGGAAGGCAAAGATCAATATCCTAAGCATTAGTGAGCTGAAAAGGACTAGTATTGTCCCTTTTGAATGTAACAATTATATGGATTACTATACCAGAGAAGAAAAATTGAAGAGGAATGGCATTGCATGCATTGTCAAAAAATATCTGAAGATTGATCTTGAAGAACAATGCCATCTCTGATAGGCTATCCATACACCTACAAGGAAGACCAGTTATTACCATTATTATTCAAATTTACACACCAACCACATTAACACCTAAGATGCTGAAATTGAAGAATTCTACCAACATCTTCAATTTGAAATTGATCAAGCATGCAATCAAATATATTGATACTAATGATTGGAATGCAAAATTTGGAAACAAATAGGAAGGGGTAAGTAGTTGGAAATTTGGACCTTGGTGATAGCAAGGAGACTGGAGACCACAATGATGGAATTTTGCAAGATCAATGACTTATTCATTGTAAATACCTTTTTTCAACATCAAAGGTGACTAAAAACCTGTACCTCATTAGATGAAATACAATTTACTACATCTATGGGAAGTTATCATAGAGAAGCTTAATTTCATCAGCCAAAGCAATGCCAGGGGCTGACTGTGGAACAGACCATCATCAATAGCTCATATGCAAGTTCAGAATGAAGTTGAAAAAAATGAAAGCAAGTCCATGAGAGCCAAAATATGACCTTGAATATAATTCACCAGCCACTCCTCGGAAACCCTATACAGGGTCACTATGTGTCGGAACCGATTCCATAGCACTAAAGAGCAAGAACATCACAGCAGCTCTAGGAAACTGTTATTTTGCCATTCATCTTAATTTCTATCATTAAAAAAATAAATTAAACTTGAAGTATATTGATTTTTTAAAAAATTATTTTAACTTTGTATAACATTTTCTTCATCTCTTGTGGTCTACTTTGAAGTATGAAGTAGCAATATTCATCTGCTAGATTGTTAGATGTTAATGATGGTGGTTGTTGTGTGCCATGGAGTCAGTTCCAACTCATAGCAAACCTGTAAGGGTTTCCAAGGCTGTAATTTTTACAGGAGCAGAAAGTCTCATCTTTCTCCTGTGGAATCTCTTGTAGTTTTGAAATGCTGACCTTGAGATTAGCAGCCTGACTCATAACCGCTACACTACCAGAGCTCCTAGATAATTAATAGTAAGCTTTAATTTTATAGAGAAATACCCTCTGTTTTTCTTTTTTATTATAATAACTTTGTATGAGATTCTGCTGCAAAGATTATTATGCATTTGGAAGTGATTAGTCTGTGCATTCAGTTGTAGGTGGGTGATTTAGAATATTTACTTTAGTTTCATCATTTTAAAGTTCTCTCTTTTGTTTCTATCATCAACTAATCAAAACTATGATGTCTCATGGTTTGAAAGAGTAAAACAGGGAATAATATTAGGATGCTTGGCTGTCTTTTGAATCTTGGTTTCCCTGGCATACCACTATAAAATAGACACTTGAGGGG
>NW_006408571.1:5792979-5795046 GCF_000296735.1 Chrysochloris asiatica
AGCATAGGATGAATGTAAAGCTAATGTTCTCCCATGTAAACTGTCACTTAATTCACAATAAAACATTAAAAAAACAAAACAAAACAAAAACTATGGCGTCAATAATCCAAGAGCTTTTTCTACTACTGTGTCTCCCCATCTCAGCACTTCCCATTCCTTATCAGCGTCATCTGTTTCTTTTGTCCATATTAGCAGACCTACTTAATTTGGATTCTACTTCCAGTACATGTCATTAATAAAGACAAGTGTGCTTTAGGTTGTTAGTATCTAGAGGTTTTTTGGTTTGTTTTTGACATATTTTATTGTGAATTCATTGAAGTTTTACAAAGCAGATCATCAGTTTACATTAAAATAAAAACATATACTTTGTTTCATACACCAACAATTATCCCACTTCCTCTCTGTGGTTCCTATTTCCGTTCACCCTCCTTCCCAACCCTTCTGAACTTTGTTTTGGCATATGATGATAATTTTGTGTGTGCGTGTGTGTTTTTTTAATTGTATTTACAAGGTCCATTTCTCTCTACTTTTTTAGTACAGTTTTGATAGTGAGTAGGTGGTTTAATTCTAAGTAATTTTCTTCTGTTTCTATTTTGAGCTCTTGGATTACCTGGTGGATCTGCAGGATAAAAACTGGATGGCTCACTACAAGGTTGGGGGTTCAAGCACACCAGCAATTCTGTAAGAGAAAGATGAGGGTGTCTGCTCCCCCAAAAAAAGTTTCACAGTCTCAGAACCCTACACAGGGTCACCATGAGTTGGAATCAACTCAATGACAATTGCTTTTTGTTTTGGGTTTTTTTTGGAAGTTACCATATTATCCTTGTTACACTTTTCAATGACTTTCAAAGAATCATATGTCATGTTTTTGTTATAGCTGTCTTCCCAGAATTATTCATCATTGTCTTTTATTGGTATTCCACTCACCTCTTCCATGTTGTTGGTGTTATTTTACATGGTAAATTTGATTACGCCAAGTTATCGCCCTCATCAACTTTTCTCCTATCACACCACTCTCATATTTCATAAAACTGAATTCCAGAATCTAGCTAAATGTGATTTAAAAAAACAACAAAATGATTTAAAATAGGAATTGTTCCATCCTTCGTATATGTATGTATCTGTGATGATAATGAATAAGATGTGTGATAAATACCTTGAACAATTTGAGTAAATATGCAAAGTAAATACAGAGACAGAATCACATTTATGTATTTATTTATACATTATAGCTTCCTCCAAAAAGTATGTCTATGCAGTATCATCATCATTTTAATTGTTATACTTTTCACTGTTTTTAAATTTCTAAACCTCTGTGACATCTGGATCACATGGAAAGGGAATGAAGTATTTAGTATTAGTCCTGGTGTGGCGCTGTGGGCTAATGCGTCGGACTGCAAAGTCATTTGAACTGCAAGGTTGGTGGTTCAAGCTCACCAGCTGCTCCTTGGAAACCCTCTACAGGTTCGCTATGGGTCAGAATCAACTTGATGGCACTTAATAATAACAACAACTACAACCTTGAATTTACTTGATACGGCTTTTTGTATCCAATGTCTTCTTAATTCCTACAAAGTGATTTGGTGGGACCATGCAGATAAGGTGCACAGGACTCTAAGGCACTCTAAGCTTGGTTAGTTTTTCCATCGAGCTAGGTTTTAAAGGAGCCATCTCAGAAGCAGAAACAGAAGACGCCAGGACCATCAAGAAGAAAGAACATGAGAGGAGTGAGAGATCCCAACCTAGAAAAGCAGTCAAACCAGGAACAGCAGCAGAGGTGGTAGCAGGGAGAGACAGAGAAGCTGAGGGCTCTAGGCCTGTGGAATGAGTAAAGCCCAGCGCCTAAGGGCAGGAAGCTGGCTTCCAGAATGGGCCCTGTGGGCATTCACAGATGGTAAAAGGGCTTGGCACTAGGCTGAGAGGAGGAAGACAAGAATGAGGTGTGCCTTCAGTATGGCAGACAAGAGGCATTCCTAACTGGAGAACTTCTTCCTGAGTTTTTCCGATCCTGAATTGAACCCTGTTCACTTCCTAAATAAACTCCATAATCATGACTATTGTTGTGAG
>NW_006408571.1:5796119-5809555 GCF_000296735.1 Chrysochloris asiatica
ATAACTTCCATTTAGGTCTATACACTTCTGAAAGCTGTGTTTCTATCTCTCCAACCCTTCTTTGAAGAATTTTGTGTTCTTCACTTTGTACAATATCAAAACATTTTTTACAGCATTATTGTCACTGTTGTAAAGTGCCGTTGAGTTGGTTACAATCAAAGTGACCCTACATAGGGTTTCCAAGGATCAGCTGGTGTGTTTGAACTGCTGACCTTACAGTTAGCAGTCCTGTACTTTTTGTACAATGTTACACCAGGACTCCTTTTGACATCTTACAGGAACTCAAATCACATTTCTTAAATATGTTCTTATACTTTGGGGAGAAAAGCAGAAGTCCAGTGGAGTAATATCAGGGATGTTCAGTGTATGGGATCAGACTTCCTAATGACACTCTCATAGAACAGCCACTTCTGTCCTGAAAGAATGAGCAGATGCATGGCTGTAATGAAAAAAAAAAAAAAAAAAAAAAAATTCCTTGGTGTAGCTTACCATTTTTTTTTTTAATCAAAACAATTTTCAATTTTCTTAAAACTCTTCAAAATAAGCTGCCATGAATACCCTGTAACCTTTGAGGAGATATGTCTAGATCATCTCTTTGGAGTCCCAAAGAATAAATCTTATAACCTTCTGAACTGACTGAAACCAAATTCTCTATTTTCCTACGGGTTAAAACATAAATCTCTAAAACATAAATCTCTAAAAAATTTTGTGATATCTTAGAATCATGTGTTCCATTGATCATCGCTAAGTAGATAATTCCCAAGTCAATAACTTCACTTGACTTACTTACTAAACAAAGCCAAATCTGTTGGCACCAAGTCATTTCTGATTCATAGAGAGCCTGTGGGTATCCAAGGCTATAATCTTCACAGAAGCTGACTGCCACATCTTTTTCCCACAGAGCATCTTGGGTTTGAACACCAGTCTTTTGATTAATAGCCTTGCTTTGATCACTATGCTGCCAGGGCTCTTTCTGTTTACCGATACCCAGTTCTCTGATTTTGTACTAAAATTACCTATGACTCTGTTTTAATGCATTGCTATTGTTAAGTGTTGCCGACTCAGTTCTGACTCACAGAGACCCTGTTTAGGGTTTCTGAGGAGTGGTTGATGAGCTTGATCCGACAACTGTGGGGTTCAAACCAACCTTGAGGTCTAGCGCATTATTATTTTGCAGTGCTACAGCTCTGGTAGCGTAGTGGTTACAAATCAGGCTTTGAACCGCAAGGTCAGCAGTTCGAAACTACCAGTGGTTCTATGGGAGAAAACTGAGGTGTTCTGCTCCCATAAAGATTTACAGCCTCGGAAACCCTGTGCAGGGTTGCTATGTGTCAGAACCGACTCAATAGCACTTAACAACAACTTAACAACAACACCAGGACCATGTGCAACCATAAGTATTTAAAATGTTTCTATGTTAATTTTGATGCTCAGTAGAGCCAACTAAGACTACCCATGGTTTTCCTTTCTTACGACGTACATGGTAAATAAGTGCCGTTGAGTCAGTGCTGACTCATTATAACCTTATATAGGGTTTCTGAGGAGTCTCTGGTGGGTTTGAACTACCTACCTTGTAGTTAGCAGTTCAGTGCTCATTCTACAGCACCATGTCAGGGCTCCTACGACACACTAGAATCGATATATTCCACTAATGTTTAAAGTTACGCCCACTAACTTCAAGTTCATATATTATCAGCTTCTAATTCCTACCAATGAAACAATTATCATCTCAGTATGCGACATTTGCAAATTTTTAACCCTCCAAAATATTGCACTCCATGAAATACTTTACTATTAATGCTGTCTTATTCTAATCATAAGTATAAGCAGACACCTAATCACTTGACCTTTTCCTCTCCAAATTATGCTGCATATAAGCATTAAAAAGTGCATCTTTATTTCAGTCATCTCTTCAGTAACGTTAGAAGACAGAAAGAACTATCAATTAATCTCTCTCAGTTTAACATAAAATACTTATACATTTACTTAAAGACTATGCCCAATTAGCTTGGTGATTTTGTTAGGAGCCACTGAGTTGGTTCATACTCATAGTAACCCTATGCACAACACAATAAAACACTGCCAGGTCCAGCACCATCCTCACAATTGTTACTACACTTGAGTCCATTAGTGCTGTCCTTCTCCAGAGACTGGCCTCTCCTGATGATAACTGAAGTGTGAGAGATGAAATCTTGTGTTCTTTGCTTCCTAGGAGCATTCTGGCTGTACCTCTTCCACACGTACTTATTTGTTCTCTAGGAAGTCCATGGTACTTTTAATATTCTTCTCTGACAACATAAAGTAAATTCATCAATTGTTCTAAGATCTTTTATTTACTGTCCAACCTTCACATGCATATGAGGCAATTGAACATACCATGGATTGGGTCAGGATCACCTTAGTACTCAAAATGGTGTCTTTGCTCTTGAAGACTTTAAAGAGGTCTTGTGCAGCAGATTTGCCTAATGCAATTCATTATTTGATTTCTGGGATGCTGCTTCCATGAGTATTAATTGTGGATCCAAGCAAAATGACAAAATTTCCCCCATTTATCATGTTATTTACTTATCTAGTGGTGAAAATTTTGTTATCTTTACACTGAGATGCAACCCACTCGAAGGCTGTTGTCTTTGATCATTAGTAAGTATTTTAAGTCATCTTTGCTTTCAGCAAGCAAGGTTGTATAATCTTCGTATCACAGGGTGTTAATGCTGATGCCACACTCTTCTTCATATAGTCCAGCATTTTGGATAGTTTGCTCATCATACAGCTTAAATAATTATTTACTTAAAGTCTATGTCTAATTAACTGTGTTTTGTTTAACTGAATAATATCTTTGCTGATGAATCTAGTGTTCACAATCATATTAAAAACTATACAAAACAAGTAAATTCTCAATTGTGCAGATAAAATTTTAGTTCAATTATATAGCATTCATAATGAAATTGCTATAGATATAGCACTATATGGCTAACAATAATAATAATGGCTTAAATTTGTTACAGTGTGGTTAGTATGATTGATGCAGTATAGTATGTGCTTTACACTATTTTTAAACCTTATATTAAAACTTTATTTGCTTGAACAAAAGGCCAGAGAGCATCATTTTTATTTGTCAGAAAGTTTCCTTCAAATTTAATTTGATAACTAACCTTTTATTTTATACTTTCTGCTAATGACTACAAGGATTAATCATAACAACTACAACAGTAGGAAAACCAAGAAATTTTAGGAGCAGTAAGACCTTGTACTCTTTTTTTATTTTTATTCGAGTATTTTTAAAAAGTAGAACTATGGGTATTTATGCTTTCGAGTTATGGTGTTGGAGGAGAATATTGAAAGTGCCATGGGCTGTGAAAAGAACCAATAGATGCATTTTGGAACAAGTGCAGCCCAAGTGCTCCCTGGAGGCCAAGATGGCCAAACTTCGTCTCTCATACTTTGGACATATTGTCCGGGAGGGGCCAGTTGCTGGAGAAGGATGTCATGTTTGGTAAGGTGGAGGGTCAGAGAAAAAGAGGAAGACCCCTAACAAGATGGATTGGCCAAGTGGCAGCATCAATGGACTCAAGTATGGCAACAGTAGTGAGGTTGGCCCAGGATCAGACAGTGTTTTGTTCTGCTGTGCATAAGGTCGCTATGAGTCAGTACCGACTACATGGAACCTAACAATAACAACAATCCATTTAAAACATAAAAAAATCTAATTTTATTATTTGTTGTTGACAGCATACGCAAGCACTGAGAAGCTGTGGCCCTGTGACCACACAGACGAAAATCCAACCCCGGAGCCCTCCTCAGGATTGCGAGCCATGGACCCTAAGGGCCAAGGAAGTGACCTCCTGAAGTCCACCGGGATCTACTGGACCAGTTAAATTCAAGACAGAGGATCAGTTCAGAAGGATCTGTAGACTGTTTGGGGGGACTTCATAGGGGGTAATCTATCCAAATTGTTCTTGTTGTGGACTCCTGGTGTGATGCTATAGGATAAGTATTGGACTGTTAACCACAAGGTTTGTCAGCTCTGTAATAATGTACTGTGGCAGTTATATAATGATATAATCACTCTTTTGATGTGATTTGATGTGTTCAGCTCTGGTCTAATATAATTATTCAATATGTTGTAAATTCTCACTTCTATGATGTTAATGAGGCATAATTCAATCTACAAGATTAAGTTATATAAAAAAGATTAAGGCGGTAAACAAAGGGACCTAATACCACCTAATACCACCCAGAACAAGGTTCCAGGAGTAGAACTTTGTACCTATGTCCCTGCACTATGAAGCTCCTAGATACAGGGGAAGATTGATGCCAAGATACATGGAGATCTCCAAAGAGTTCTATCCCTACAGAGGCTGAAAGGAGACTGGAACCTTTCCCCAGAACCAACAAAGCGAGAAAGCCTTTCCCTAGAGTCAGAAATCTGAATTTGGACTGCTCACCTCCTGAACTGTGAGATAGTCCCTTTCTATTTTTTAAGGCATTCACGGTTCGTATTTCTGTTACAGCAGCTCTAGAGAACTAAAGCAGTATCATGGTCAAATATATAGTTTTTCTGTATTTAAAAGGAGTAATACTAATTGTTAAACAGACTCATTCCAACCATCTAAGACCACAGTGTGTGCATGATAAATATTAAATCTCTTACTTTCAACACAAAGATACCCAAAGATACTCAGAGTAACTGCACTGAGTTGCCAGGACTGATATAACACCCATTTTAAAGATGAAGTCCAGAGTTTTGGTGTTTGGCACTGTTAGCACTGGGTATAGAATATGCATTATGAGATGCATGTACTCAGGAACATAAAAAATGTGGACTTAACCTAGCTCAGAAAGCAAAATAATTAATTATCAAGGTCAATTAGGTAAAAGATGATATAAATAATGCTTTGACAATTTAGTGTATCACTTTCTTATTGGTATTTTTGGTAAATATTCAGAGAATCTTCTAAATCCTTGTTTTGGTAGGGACAGTCTGTAGACAACTGATTCTTGTGTTCAGTTTTCAAGAATATTATGTTAGAGCAACCAGGTGTGGCTCATAATGGTGCCTAAGGACTAGCTTTAATGAATCAAAATATTATTTATAATCAGCATATAAATTATTTATAATGAGATACTACTAATAGTTCTTTTATGGAGTGAAATATTTCCCTGGTGATTAAAAACAGACTTTGTTAAGATGATTATCTATTCTTAGAGATAGTTAGCTTTACTTTGCTCATAAAGAATCAGTGGAGACAGAATTAATGATGCATCAACATAACTTGAAATTGCCAAACTATGGCCTTTTTCATAAGAATATATAAATTCCATTCCAGAAACAATTATCTGAAAAAATAAATAATATTGTACAACTATGGAAAATGGTCAGGGTAGATAATAATTTGGTAGCTATACTTAACAGTGCTTACTAGTAAGATCAGCTACAAATAAGACATAAATATGCCAAATCTCTTTAGTAAATTGATTAAAACATATGGTGTTTTTCCAGTGAAAGATTTTTATTCATTTTAAATTAAAAAAAAAAAAGAATTTTAATGGTAACATATGACTTCTCATTTTGAACTGGAAATGCATTTGGTGTTCTATGTTACTATGTGGATCTGTCAGGTATTCGTAAAATGCTAAATATAGAAGCAAGACTTCCAACAACGCACAGTGAACTAGTCAGCATTTGAAGATGTACATGGAATGGTCAGAACTGAGATTTCAGTTTCTGTCAATAATAATAATTCATAATATCTTTTTTTCTGTATAGCTCTCCCCTGACCTTTAGTCTCCTATAGAATACATGACATTTCCAGTCAGATGCCTCATAGATATATAAAACAATATTTTCGAAAGCAACTCTTTATTTCATCCAACAAGCCTGATCCTCTTCTCTGACTTTATTTCAGTAATTGGTAAACCACCCACCAAGATGCTCAAGTTGAAAACTGTCTTTCCCAATCCTCTAAGAGAAACAATCAGTAAATACTCTTGTTTCTGTCTTATATATATATATACCTAGTATTCTTTTATTTTTTTTTCCTATTTACTGCATCATTATTTCTTTATATCTTCCATCCTAGCCAATTTCTCACTTTAAATCCTTGTTTTTGCTGTTGTTATGTGCTGTTTAGTCAGTTCCAACTCACAGAGACCCAATGCATAACAGAGTGAAACACTGTCTGGTTCTGCACCATCGTCTTAGTTGTTAGGTTTGAGCTCATTGTTGTGATCACAGTCTCAATCCATATTGCTTGGGGGTCTTCCTCTTTTTCACTGACACTCCACTTTTCTAAGCATGATGTACTCTTTTAGTAACTGGTCCCTCCTGACACTATATCCAAAGCACTAGAGTAAAAGGCTTGTCATCCTTTCTTCTAAGGAGATTTGTACTTCTTCCAACAGAGATTTGTTCATTCTTTTAGCAGTTCATGGTACTTTGAATTTTCTTCTCCAACTCCATAATTGTTTGATGATTTCTGAATTCCATTGGTTCACCTATCTTTGGAATGGGCATAGATATTGACTTCTCCCACTCAGTAGGCTAGGTAGCTGTCTTCCAAATTTCTTGACATAGCAGAATGAATGCCTCCAGTGCTGCAGCAGTTTGTTGAAACATTTCAGTTTGTATCCCATCAATTCCTGGAGCCTTGTTTTAGTGAAGTGCAGCTTCAACTTCTTCATTCAATATCATCAGTTCTTGAAATAATTGAGCATTGGCAAAGACTTTTTGGTACCAGTGAGTATATTATTCCTTCAATAGTCTTTTCATTTTTCCATTGTCATTCAATATTTTGCCCATAGAATCCTTCAGAATTGCAGCCCAATGTTTGAATTTGTCTTAAATTATTTCAGTTAGAGAGATGTGAAGTGTATCCTTCCCTTCAGATTTTCTAACTCCTAATCTTTGCACAGTTCATTACAATATTTGACTTTGTCTTCTTGAGATGCCCTTTGAAATTTTCTTTCAGTTATTTTGCTTCATAATTTCTTCCAATCATTTTAGCTTGTCTGCACTTGAAAGCAAGATTCAGAGTCTTCTCTGATGTCCACTTTGGTCTTTTCTTTCTTTCTTGTCTTTTTAATGACCCTCTGCTTTCTTCTTGAAGCCATCCTACAACTCCTCTGGTCTTCAATCATTAGTGATAATGCATCAGATCTGTTTTTGAGATGGTCTCTAAAGTCAGGTGGGGTATACTCAGGGTCATATTTTGGCTCTTCTAGAGTTGTGTTTAAGGAGCTCTGGTAGCGTAGTGGTTATGAGTCAGGCTGCAAACCTCAACGTCAGTTAGTTTGAGACTACCAGCACTTCCACAGGAGAAAGATGAGGCATTCTGCTCCCATAAAGATTTACAGCCTCAGAAACCCTGTACAGGGTCGCTATGACTCAGAATTGACTCCCCTGCACACCACCACCAGAGGTGGTTTAGTTTTCTTCCACTTACGCATATTAGCAATTGCAAGATCAGTCTGCCCAGATCTTGTTTTAGTATATGATATTGAGCTTTTCCACCATCTCTTTCCACAAATGTAGTCAATTTTATGCCGGTGTATTTAATCTGGTGAGGCCCATGGGCTTAGTAGCTTTTTTGGTGAAAAAAGTATTTGCAATGAATATGTCATTGATCTTGAGAATTCTACTATGAGATCTCCAGCCTAATTTTTATCATCAAGGTCATATTTTCCAACTACTGATTCTTCCTCTGTGGTTCCAACTTTTACATTCCAGTACCCAGTAATTATGTCAAACCTAAAGTAAGTCATTCCTGCTAAGGCACTTGATAAGTAAGCCATAATAATAGGCATTGAGTTTATAGTAGTAAGTGAGAGGCAAGTCCTACCAGCATAGACTTTATAGTCTAGCAGGGATGACATACAAAGTAAACCAAAGTTACAAATATATATGACATAAGTGGTAGGTAGTGACAAGTGTCTCAAAGCTATACTAAAGTAGATGGACTTTAATGGGGAAGTGGGAAGCTGCTAGATCAGGTAGTTATTAAAGGTTCTATGCCAAGCAGATAGTTGACCAGAAAACAAAACAAAGAGAAGAAAGAAAGACTTAATTGTTGTTTGGTGCTGTTGAGTTGGTGCAGACTTGAAACAACCTTATACACAACGGAAAGAAATACTACCCAGTCTACCCCAACCTCACAATCATTGCTACACTTGAGCCGATTGCTGCCACCTTTGTGACAATCCATCTCGTTGGGGGTGTTTCTCTTTTTTACTGATCCTCCACTTTACCAAGCATGATGCCCATCTCCAGGGACTGGTCCCTCCTGATACTCTGTCCAAAATATTAGAGGCAAAGTCTGGACATTCCTATGAGGAGCATTCTGGCTGTTCTTCTTCCAACACAGAGTGTTCTCCTGGAAGTCTGTTGTACTTTTAACATTCTCCTCCAAAACCATAAGTGAAATGTATCAATTCTTTTATGGTCTTCTTTATTCACTGTCCAACTTTTACATACATATAAGGCTATTGAAAATGCCTTGACTTGGGTGAGGCACACTTTAGCCCTCAAACTGAGACATTCTGGCTCTTGAATTCTTTAAAGAGGTTTTGTGTAGCAGATTTGCCTAATGCAATACATCATTTCACTTCTTGACTGCAGCATCTATGAGTGAGTGTTGATGGTTGATGCAAGCAAAATGAAGTTTTTGACCTCTTCAATCTTTTCTCCATTTGATATTATTTATTAGTTCAGTGGTGAGGATTTTTGTTTTCTTTATATTGAGGTGCAACCCATATGGAAGGCTGTGGTTTTTCATCTTCTTCAGTAAGTATTTTAAGTCCTCTTTTAGCAAGCAAGGTCGTGTCATCTGCATATCACAGATTGTTAAAGAGTTTTTCTCCAATCCTGATGCCAGGTTCGTCTTCATATAATCCAGTTTCTCGGATAATTTGTTCAGTATACAGATTAAATATGGTAAAAGACTACAACCCTGGCACATACTTCTCCTCATTTTAACCACTCAGTCTCTCTTTCTGTTCAAAGGACTTCCTCTTGGTCTATGAACAGGTTCCTTATGAGCACAATTAAGTGTTCCGTAATACTAATTCTTCACAATTAGTCATAATCTACATAATTGAAAGCCTTTGCAAAGTCAATATAGCACAGTAAAATCTTTCTGATATTCTCTGCTGTCAGTCAAAATCCATCTGACATCAGCAATGATATGCCTCATTCACTGTCTTTGTCTGAATCTGGCTTGAACATCTGACAATTTTCTGTCAATGTACTGTTGCAGCCATTAAAAAAATTATCATTAGCAAAATTTTACTTGCATGCTATATTAATAATATTGTCTGATGATTTCTGCATTCTGTTGGGTAACCTCACTTATGATGGACACAAACATGGATCTCTTTCAAACAGTTGGCCAGGCAGTGGTATTCTAATTTTTTTTGGCATAGATGATTGATTAATTGCCTCTAATGCTACATCAGTTTGTTGAAAGATTCCAATTAATTCCTGGAACCTTGTTCTTTGCCAGTGCCTTCAGTGCATCTTCAAATTCTTCCTTCAGTATCATTGGCTCTTGATCATATGTTACTTCTTGAAATGGTTGAACATTGATCATTGCTTTTTGGTTCAATGATTCCATGTATTCCATCCATCTTCTTTTGATGCTTTCTGAATCATTCAATATTTTGTCTATTGTTGTAGTTAAGTGCCATCGAGTCGGTTCCGACTCATAGCAACTCACTATAGGGTTCTTGCCATATTGCTTTCTTCTTGTATGATGTTCTTGATGTCAACTCACAACTCTTCTGGTCTTTGGTCATTAATGTGCAATTCATCAAATCTGTTCTTGAGATTATCTCTATTTCAAGTGGGATATGCTCATGTTCATATTTTGGCTCTTGCAGACTTGTTTTAATTTCTTCTTCAGCTTCAGCCTGAACTTACATATGAGCTGTTGATGGTACAGGTGCAGTCTGCCCCGGCCTTGTTCTGGCTGATGATATGAAACTTTTACACCATCTTTTCCCACAGATGGAGTCAGTTTGATTTCTGTGTGTTTCATCTGGTTATGTCCATGTATAGTAATCTTTTATGTTACTTTTAAAAAAGTATTTGCAATGAACAAGTCATTGTTCTTGAAAAATTCTATCATGCACTCTCCAGGCCTTTGTTTCTATTATCAAGGCCATATTTTGCAAAGACTGATCTTTCTTCTTTGCTTCTAACATTTTCATTTCAATGGCCAGTAATTATTAATACATCTTGATGCATGTTTGATCAACTCTTCAATTTCATCATCACTTGCCTTAATGGTTGGTGCGTAAATTTGAATAATTTTTGTATTTACTGGTCTTCCTTGTTGTTGTTGTTACTAAGTGTCATTGAATAGGTCCAGCCAATAGGATTTCCAAGGAACAGCTGGGGGGTTTGAACTGCTGACCTTGTGATTTGAAGCCCAGTGTTGATTCTACAGCACCACACTAGGAGTCCTTGTAGGCATATAGATATTACTCTATCACAGATAGTGTTGTACTTCAAGCTAGTTCTTGCATTTTTTTCTTTTTGATGATGAATGTGATGTCATTTATCCTCAATTTTTCATTCATGACATAGCAAACCATGTGATTGTCAGATTCAAAATGGCCAATACCAGACCATTTCTTCTCACTAATGCCTAGAACCGATGTTTGTGTGTTTCATTTCATTTTTGACAATTTCCAATATTTCTAGATTCATACTTTGTGCATTCCATTTTACTATTATTAATGGATGTTTACAGCTGTTTCTAATTTTAAGTTGTGTCACATCAGCAAATGAAGGTCCCAAAAGCTTTACTCCAACTACATCATCATGTCCAATTTCTATTTGAGGAGTCAGCTCTTTTACAGTCATGTTTTAAGTGCCACCCAACCTGAGAGGCTCATCTTCCAGCACTATATGTGACAATTTTCTGGTGCTCTTCTTCATGTTTCAATATTCAATATTCTGGTGCTGTCTGACAATGTTCTGCTGCTATTCATAATGGTTTCAGTTGCTAAATATTTGTAAATAGTCCATCTCTCCTTCCTAATCTGTCTTAGTCTGAAAGCTCAGCTGAAACCTGTCCACTCTGGATGACCCTGCTGGTATTTCAAACACCGTTGACATAGCTTCCTGAATCACAACTACAAAGTATGATAAGCTGACTGACAAGTGGTGGGAAATATCTAGAGCTGTAATAGTGTTTTGGGGAATCAAGCATGAAGTTCACTAAGGCATGAATCATGTGTTTGGAGAATTTAAAATGTGTGCTCAGAGTGAAAGAGGAACACAGACAGTCCCCAGGATAAACTCCCTGGTTCCTTTTCCTCCAAGTTTATCCTCAGAACAGACTTGGTCCCACTTTTGATTTTGAGCACACAGGCTGTTTAACATTCTTGCTTCACTGAACTAGCTGCTTGATGCCCCAGAATGCTACTGTTCTACATCTTTCATCTCTGTCTTCATTGAGTTCTTTTGCCAAATAATTGCTTTGCATGGAACCTTTGGTGGTGATGGTTATGTGCCGTGGAGTTGGTTCCGACTCATAGGACCCTGTACAGGGTTTCAGAGGCTATAAATCCTTACAGGAGCAGAAAGTCTCATCTTTCTCCCACAGAACAGATGGTAGTTTCATATTGTTGACTTAAATGTTTGCAGCCCGATTCTTAACCACTACAATACCAGAGCTCCTTTAGTAACTACCTAGTCTAGAATGGACTTCTGGTGGTCTGCTGTTGGATAAGCACTGATCAGCTAAACACAAAGTCAGCCGTTGAAATCCACCATCTGCTCCTTGGAAACCTTATTCAGGGTCTGTGTGATTCAGAAATGACTCTACAGCATTTAACATCAATAACCTAGAACAGTTTTTTCCCATCCATTTTTTGGTATTATCATTGAAAATATTCTTTGCCATACTGTTAATTATGCTCATTATTTGAATGGTCACTATCAGTGTTTGGAAGTTGTTTCCTTTTGATACTCACCATAAGTTTTAGAAAGCTGAAAGTTTTCACATTATTTTTTCTTGCCTTTAAAATTATTTAGTTTATTTCCTGGGCAGATGTAATGATTTCCACAAAGACGTATGTTCTGTCATTGTTCTACTCTATTGCTACTTTATTGTTTGAAAAAACTTCATATCTGATGTGGAGGGAGCACAGCCTGTAGCTATGTCATGTTGGGACTTTGGTAATAGTGTGGATGGTAATGAATGTGGTTGGGAATTTTTCACAAGCTAAATTTATGATGAAAAATCTTGCTCACATTATTTATTTAATGTTTAGAACAACCCTGGCAAATTTGTGTTATTTTCAGTCACAGATGAGAAAATTAAGTCTGAGATCTTAAATTTTCATTGATCTGGAAGGGATAAATAAGGTCTAGGGCCAGAATCGGAACCATTCCCGATCACTGCAAAGTTAAAGTTCTGTGTGTTACACATGCTTGGCAGATGGCAGGATAAATTCCTGGAGCTACCCCTGTAGGAATGCCTTTTCTCTCTCAGAACTTTAGAGTTTTTTTTCTGACATGCAGGTAAAGTGTGTTGCTGATTTTGTAATCCAGTCAAATGCAGCGGCCGTTTTCTATTTCTGCCTTTGAACCTCCGGTCCAAGAAACTGGCAACAGCATGAATTCCTCAGTGTAAAAGAACTGTAAAGATCTGACTTTGTCTATGGATTGACACCAAATTCTTTTAGTCACATAGGACTCTTTTTCTTTTAGTTAGATATAAAAATAGTTAGAGAGGAATAAATTTGAGAGCAACATAAGAAAAATTTACTTAAATTGGTTATATTTTATAAAATATTTAAAATAGAAAAGTGTTTAATGTTTCGGTCCTAGAGACAACTAACAAAAAATACACCTCCTTTACTTGTATTATCCTTGTCACTTCTGCCCTTTCTTCTCAAGTCTGTTCTAAACTCATAAACAACCCAATACTGTATCGTTGTATATTTTCTCTTGTGATGCAAAGATGAATAAGAATCTTATCGTTTGGTGTAAACTGGATCATACTCAAAAATGAGCTAATTAAGCGGTATCAACACTGCCTATTTTTACCCTACAACTTACACAAACCTATTTTACTCTAGCTATAAAAAGTAATAGCAACATTTATGATTATGTAATAGTACAACCCAAAAAGTATACTCAGTTCAGTTTAATAAAACTAGTTGTCATGGTGTCTATGCTGGCTCATGGAGACCTCATGTGTGTCCGAGTAGAACTGTGTCCCTTAGACTTTTCAATCACTTATTTTTCAGAAATAGATCATCAAACCTTTCTTCCAACGAGCCTTTGGGTAGATATGAACCATGAACTTTAATGTTAGCAACCAAGTAAATGCATTTGTCAATTGCAAGACAATAGGGAGTCCTGGTGTGGTGCTGTGGGTTAATGTGCTGGACTGCAAGGTCAGTTTGAATCACAAGGTTGATTTGAT
>NW_006408571.1:5810140-5812492 GCF_000296735.1 Chrysochloris asiatica
GTTTAGCAGCCAAGTTCTTAACCACTTGTAACACCAGGGCTCTTTACCAAGCTAAAAGTGATGTGAAATTACCACACATAAATTTGTTTAACTTAAAAATTTAAAATAACAACAACAAAAATGCACTTAATGATAAGATAACCAAAAGAAGGGAAGGAGGTTTCCTGAAAAGGAAACAATTTGAAATAAGACAATTTAAAGTGTGACCTACATTGCTGGTGTAAAAATGTAAATTGTTATAGTCTCTTTGCAATGCAGTTTGGAAAAAAATCTTAACATGTCTTACAGCATTTGCATTTCTGTCTCAGAGAATTACATACTTACGTTCATGCAAAATTTTGAGCACAATGTTAATAACAATTTTATTTTTAATAGCCTAAAACCTAAAACAAGATGTTTTCAGCAGAATACTGGTTAACCAAAATATCCATACTGTGGAATACCACTCACCAATGAAAAGGAACAAACTATCAATGCATGCAGCAACCTTCGCGTTATTGTGTCAGAGGAAATAAATGCAATTCTAATTATTTCATTTACATAACATTCTTGAAGTGACAAATTTATAGCAATGAAGAACAGATCAATGGTTTCAAGGAGAGATAGAAGGTTTAGAGAGTTTGGGAATGGGGTAGAGTATATACAGCTATAAAAGGGTAACATGAAGGACCTTTTAGGAACTTAAACATTCTGGATTTTCACTGTTATAACATTGATATGCAAGTTGCAGATACTTTGCTTTAGTTTTCCAAGATGTTACAATTTAAGGACTGTGGGCAAAGGGCAAAAGTAGATGTCTGTATTATTAAAACCAAATGTGAATCTATAATTCAAAATACAAAACTGAGTTTTTAAAAAGGCAATATACAAAGTACAAATAGTTTAATACTACAGTGGAGAAAGTGTATATGGACCAACACATTGGAAGGTGACAGTAAAGAAATTGGTAGGGCAGTTCCTGGAGGACTTTGGCATTAATGGTTTAAAGTTCTGAATTTATTTTGCAAATGATGAAATAGTAGTATATTAGCTTTCTATTGATTTTGTAACATTTCACCAAAAACTTAATGGCTTATAATAGTGCAAATTTGTGATTTTATATTTCTGGAGGCCTAAAGTTGAATAAAGTTTTCACTGGGCTAAAATCAAGGTGTTAAATAAATGATGATTTTTCTGAAACTTTAGGGGACAATTCATTTCTGTGCACTATCCAGCTTCTAGAGATGTCTTCATTCTTTGGAAAGTGGCCTGTTCCTTCACTTCCAAAGTCAATGGTGTACCATCTTCAAGTATATATCTCAGTGACCCTCCCCTGTTCCTCTTTCACTTATACAGACCTGAATAATCTTCTCAATTCAAGATCCTTAACTTTATTACATCTACAAAGTCACTTTTGCCAGTTAAGATAACATATTCACAGATTCCATGCATTGGGTTGTGAATATCTCTTGTTGCTGTTGCTGTAAGGTGGTTCCAAATCATAGAAACTTTGCATAGGACTTCTGAGGAGCCACCTGTGGATTTAAATCATCAACTTTGCAGTTAGCAGTCTAGTGCTAATACTATAACATCACACCAGGATCCTAAATATCTTTCAGGGCAAGGCACTATATGGCTTACAATAAGCATTTATTACAATTGACTTCTGAGATAGCTAAGGAAACTGAAGGCTAGCATATCCACATTTTCTTCATTCTCTCTAGTAAATCTGCTGAAATTGAGTACAATTAACCTTAGATATTTAAATGAAACCCATCTAGCATTTTTGTATATTGTTATAATTTGACCATTACCTTTAGTCTCTGAACCCTGGGTTCAAAGCTGGAATTCAAAGTAAATATGTATTCTTTCCTTTCAGTTGATGTGCCAGATCCTGGGTATACTTTTTTAAAAAAGTTTTTATTGTGAATTGAGTGATAGTATACATGGGAGAACACTGGTTTTACACTCATAGTTTCATTGCAATGATTACAATCTCCTCCATGCATCATCATTCAACAGTATTTGCTTTTATTCCCTCTGTTTTTGTTTGAATGTGCACAAAAACACAGAGGAATATATAATCACTTAAACAATCAATGGGCACATTCTGCAAGCCTGTCTCCTGGCCACCAGCACACAGCCTTTCTCTTTTCATGAGTCTAGAGTCCTCAGCTGCTCTATCTTTCCATGTCCTCATCTTTGCCTTCATCTCTGGTGTTGCTGCTTCTCTGGATAGGGTCCCACATTCTGCTCTTGCTCGTCCCTTGATGGTCCTAGGGTCTGCTGTTCCTGTACTGTAAGATTAACTACTCCCATTTTTTTGTTACAAAACTTCTACCTTTACATTTGTGACAGTCACAATTAGTCATG
>NW_006408571.1:5814337-5816636 GCF_000296735.1 Chrysochloris asiatica
TCTTATGAAGCTTTTATATTTAAAGGTTGATGCCTTAATTTTCACTGGCTTTCTTACATCCCATTCAGTAAAACTCCATTCAGAAAAGCAGTGTCAATAACAATGGTTCCAACTGTTCTGTCTTGGATGGGGTAGATATTAATAACACATTTCAAAACTTTCTTATGTAGTAAAAGGTAACAAAACTAATCTACTTATAGTAAAGAAAATCAATATGACCTTTATTTTTTTTCTTTTATCGTCACGAAAATATAAATAATTTTCACAAAAGTCTCCATATATAAACTGTCATGTGTTGTCCTTCCTCTTCTCCAAAGTTGAAATATCTATACATGTTACTGTAAAAGTTATTTCACAAAGGCTTATACAGGGAACTTATATAACTATTTTCAATTTATAAGATTACTCTATCTGCAGTGTGAAGAATTTGTGACTTGTGGAGTAGGACTGCCCTGTCTTATTTCTTTGTTTAATTTTTCTATTTTCCTTTTTCAATGCTGTTAGAGCACATGCAAAATTGTCCTTGGATTTTGCTTAACAGCACAGGTATAAGGTAAAATAATTTAAACATGCATTATATTTATTTAATGTGTTTTGCTGCTAAGTCTTTGTTTAGTACAGAGAATTTACACAAAGGTATTTATTTCACCTGACCAGAAAATATGAAATTCCACCAAACTAACTTGTCTCTAGGGTTTAACCAATTATACTATCATTTCATGAAAGTTTAATAAAGTTAACTGTAAATTGAAAATGAACTCAATGTTATTATTCACAGTGAAGTAGAGTACCAAAAATCAGGTAGAAATGTGAAAATGCAAAGATAGTGAAATTAATATTTAAAGCAGCAATCAATGAAGAGTGACATTCAGAATTTCAATATATGTCAGGCCCCTAGACAAGGAATTCCTAAAACAGAGCTTCAACACTTTGGTTATATAAGATCTACAGTACTTGAAAAGAGTACTGATGTCAACTTGCTGACACCATTAAATTATTTTTTCAGAAGTTGAAGAGAAATCATAACTTCACCACCATTGCTACTGAGACTGCTTCATTCCGTTGAGTCAGTTCTGACTCATGTTGTTAAGTGCCACTGAGACAATTCCTACTCATAGAGACCCTGTATAGGGTTCCCAAGGGGTACTTGGTGGATTTGAACAACAGAATTGCGGTTCAAACTGAACTTGCACCCAGTGCATTATCCTGCAGTGCCACACCAAGACTCCATAGTGATCCTCTATAGGGTTTCAGAGGCTACAAATCTTTATGGGAGCAGAAAACCTCATCTTACTTCTGTGGAGTGGATGGGATCTTCAAACTGCTGATTTTGCATTAGCAACACAACACTACCATGGCTTCTTCATGACTTTGTAACTATTTGGCATGTATGATTTATTTCTGAATAGTAGAGAGCATTGGCATACGACCACATGATACATTTAATAATCTGCCAGCATCCTTGGGATAGTATGCTGTTTTCCAAAAATCAAGTAGTATGTGAATAGAAAACTAATTTACTTCTTTGCTTTCTGGTTCAGGCACTCTCCACGAATATGTGCACTATATTTTGGGCAGCACAACAATTATATATTCACTACTAGATGGTGAAATGATTCTATACTAACTAGAAGGCATTTTCAATAGCTAGGTTAATATTATAATTTATCTAGAAGAAGATAGTGTAAATTGGATCTATAAAGTGATGGACTATTATATTGCCTTGGTAGGTATAAGATCTCCAGAATGGGATGTGTTTAAGTGAGTACACTTTGTGTTGCTGTTAGGTGCTATTGAGTCAGTTCCAATTCATATTGATTTTTTGTACAACAGAACAAAATATTGCCCCATCCCATGCCGTCTTCACAATCATTCCTATGTTTGAACCCATTAATATAGCCACATGTCAGTCCATATCATTGGGGGTCTTTATCTTTTTCTCTGACCTTCCACTGTACGAAGCATGATGTCCTTCTCAAGAGACTGGTCCTTTCTGATACGTCCAAATTGCTGTTGTTGTATGTCATCGAGTTGGTTCTGACTCATAGCGACACTCTATTGGTTCTCAAGGAGCAACTGGAGGGTTTGAACTTCCAACCTTGAAATTAGTAACCCACTGTTTTCCTACTATAACACACCATGTTCAAATTACATAAGGAAATATCTCGGCATCCACCATTTTTCCAACTTATACGGAAAAATATAATAGCCTGGTAGTACAGGAGCGAAACTTACCATGATCCACATAAATCAAGTTGAAGTCAAAGGGAATTTCAAGACAGAACCTAAATTATTCATG
>NW_006408571.1:5817221-5818966 GCF_000296735.1 Chrysochloris asiatica
GTGTGAAAGCTGGACAGTGAAGAAGGAAGACCATAGAAGAATTGATAGTGTTGGAGGATAATATTGAAAGTGCTATGGGCTTCCCATAGAACCAATAGATCTATGTTGGAAGAAATGCAGCCAGAGTGCTCCTTAGAGACTAAGATGGCCAAACTTCGTCTCTCATACTGTGAACATATTGTCAGGAGAGACCAGTCGCTAGAGAAGGATATCATGTTTGGTAAGGTGGAGGGTTACAGAAAAAGAGGAAGACCCCCAGCAAGATGAATTGGTAAAGTGGCAGCATCAATGGGCTCAAGTGTGGCAACAATAGTGAGGTTGGCCCAGGATGGGGTAGTGTTTCGTTCTGCTGTGCATAAGATTGCTATGAGTCGGCACCAACTCAATGGCACCTAACAACAACAACAACAATTATGCCATCTGTAGGGACTGGTAAATATCTGATTGAGATCATGTATAATGGGGGTCTGATCCTATTTTTATGTGGTTATGTGCCAATTGTCTAAAGCTTAATGTGCTGTGCTTTGTAAATATTTTATGGATTCACCAGTCCCTATTATGGCATCTTGGAGTCCTGGTGTGGTGCTGTGGGCTAATGTGTCAGACTACAAAGTCGTTTGAACTGCAAGGTCAGTGGTTCAAGCTCACTAGCTGCTCCTTGGAAACCCTATGCAGGGTTGCTATGGGTCAGAATCCACTCGACAGCACTTAACAACAACAACAACAACATTATGGCATCTGTACACAGGTTCAAGGAGTTGGGTTATGGTGCTATGGGTCAATGTGCCAATCTGCAAAGCTGTTTGAACTGCAAGTTCAGTGGTTCAAATTTACCAGCTACTCCTCAAAAACCCTATATAGAGTCACTATGGGTTGGAACCGACTCGACGGCACTTCAAAACAACAACAGCACTGGTTCAAAGGACAGCAGAAGCAACAAGCAGTTACTTTGAAGGACATGACCATTATGACCTGGAAACATTATAATGTTACCCCAGTGTCACATACTACCCACCTCTCTCCAAGGTGGTCTCATTCTAGAATGGAAGGTTCAGCTGATACAAAATGAATCCAGACAACACAATATTTACTCTGTAGAGATATCCTACTCACACTATGTATTCACTGTGATTTTTGAATGCAGTTTGACCCCAAACTTGTTGCGGTCATCTTGGTTTTTTAGGTTGGATGATCCATCAGTCTTGCAGTCAAATGTCACTGCTTTCCTGGTACTGTTATGAGGACCAAAAGATGCCTGGACACCAACTGTTAATAGGCTGCAGATACCCCATATGCAGGTTTTTTTTTTTTTCCCATAATAGGAAATATTTTAAGTCTGTATATCCTTCAGCAGGGTAAGTCTTAACTTATTTGTTCATAACTTTAGAAAATGGTCAAGGTTTGCAATGTATCCTTCATACGAACTTGCAACAGACAAACTGAATGAATACTCCAACACAGTCACTGGTTTTGGGAAAACCATAAATCCTGGATTGGGAATCTGGTCACGATATTTTGGCACCTCATCATTCACAGCCTGAAGCATGACCCACATTGTGAAGGAGAAGAGAGCAGCCAAAAATCCATAGGAGACTAGGTAGAAGAGCAAGACCAAACCCCAATGGTCCCTAGGAACGCTCTGGTGGCCGGGTTATAAATGAAGTGCTTCCATTTGGTCAGGGTCTGGTTGAAGGACTTCTTGTCTCTCTTTGTCACGGTGTGTGTGTGTGTGTGTGTGTGTGTGT
>NW_006408571.1:5819281-5821365 GCF_000296735.1 Chrysochloris asiatica
AGCCTCGGAAACCCTGTACAGGGTCACTATGAGTCGGAAACGACTCCACGGTACTTAACAACAACAACAAATTGTGTTTGTTTATTGTAAAAAAAAACAAAACAAAGCATTTCTTCTACAACTTTGGTAGGTTCAATAATTCATTACAATGCCCACACAGAGCTCAGACACCATACTGACACTTACTGTTCATTAGGGAAGTTAACAGGCTATATATAATAGAGGACCTGAAATGTTCAGGATACAGTTCTTTCCGTCCCGACAGCCTCTTCCTAGCTATGGACACAGACAGGCCTCTCTCTCTGGTCCCTGGCCTCTCAGCCATGGGTCTGTTGACCTTTGCCAACTCCAATATTATTACAGAACTCTTTTGGGGCTGCTGATATATTCCTACAAGACACACCACTCCATCCTAAGTCTCAGCCTGAAGGAACTCAGCTCTAAGTCTATGGGTCAGTAAACTTAGATCACCCAATTAAGTGACACCAGGCACCCCTGTTCCTGCTCAAAGTTACTCAGTTGCTTCGTGGGATGGAAAACCTAGCTCTCTGACTCTTTTTCCTGTTGGTGCTACTAATCACAGCTTTCTGTCCTTGAGTGGAGGAGCTTCAATATACAGAGATCTCAAGTTCCAAAGGGCATCTTCCACTCCTGACTTCTTTTTTGATGGTAGTAAGATTCCCTCTTCTGCTTCTGAAACAGCTCATTTTATACTCAGCAAGATGGCAATATTAAATAATTACAGTCAGTCTTTTAACAATCACTCACACAAGTGAACCATAGAACCATCAGCATCTCTCCATAATGTTTCTTACCCAGACCCATCAGGAAAAAGTCATTGTTTTATGTGCACTTCTAAACATCTTTCACTTTCACATCTTTATCTTCTATGAACAACGTAGCTATTCTTGGTACTGCAGCTGCTGCGTGTCATTGAGTCAGTTCTGACTCACAGTAACCTTGTATAGAGTTTTAAATACTGTAAATTTTTACTGGAACAGAAAACCTCATCTTTCTCCCATGGAGCAACTGGTGGCTTCAAACTGCTGATTTTATAGTTAGCAGTCCAATATGCAACCCACTATGCTACTTATGTTGTTGTTAGGTGCCACCGAGTCGGTATCCACTCACAGCGACCCTATGCATAGCAGAACAAAACACTGCCTGATCCTGAGCCAACCTCACTACTGCTGCCACGCTTGAGTCCAATCAATGCTGCACCTGGCCAATCCATCTTGCTGGCGGGTCTTCCTCTTTTTCTCTGACCCTTCACCTTACCAAACATGATAGCCTTCTCCAGACTGGTCCATCCTGACATTATGTGAAATATGAGCTACTTATACCTATTCTTAAATAGTTTTCTCTATTTTAAACGTGTTTTGATAACTTTTAGCTACTTCAAAAATAATGATAGAAACAAGTTAATCATAATTTTTGCTCTTGGAAGCCAATGCTATCAAGTTGATTGTGATGCATAGTGACCCCATAGAACAGAGGAGAACTGCCTGATGGCCTTTCCAAGGCTACCAACCTTTATGAAAGGAGAATATAACAAATGGATTCAATGAAATCAGTGAAGTCATTTAAGCGGTACAAGGAATATGGAGTTGTTTAGTGTTTTCTATAAGTGTAAAGATATATATCTCCCATAAACATGTCTGCTACAATTTAAACAGCACATTGATATTAAATTTGAATTACTACAGTCAAGTTAATTGGTCACCTAAGTCAGACTAAAGCAGTCTCTGCATGCTCTATCTGTATCCTCTTTATAAGATTTTATAAATTATCTAATCCTCTTGGGTCTAATAACCCTACTCTTCCAATATCAAATACTGATGATGTCTCCCACCAATCTTCTGCGATTTATGCTTTCTATATGAAGACATTTGAAATATATCCAATGTTCATTAATTTATAGGAACTTACTAAATCTTTAGGTCTTATCCTTACCTAGTAGTGTCAAGAAAGTTAATTTTCTTAATATACCTTGTCTATATGCTTAAAATCTGTTTTCTCAGAGAAGCTAATAGAGCCTTTCTTTGTTCTGTCTCTTTTCATATCATTCCACTACCACCACCTAC
>NW_006408571.1:5822441-5826032 GCF_000296735.1 Chrysochloris asiatica
TGACCTTGAGGTTGAGTGCTTACGGTGCCACATCAGGACTCCACTGAAGGCTGTAGGTTTTTATTTTTCATCTATAAATATTTAAAATCCTCTTTGCTTCCAGCAAGCAAGGTTGTATCACGGGAATATTGCAGGTTGTTAATGAGTCTTCCTTCAATCCTGATACCATCTTATTCTTCATATACTCTAGCTTACTTGCTCATTATGCAGATTTTAAAAGTATGGTGAAAAGGATACAACCCTGGTTCACGCCTTCCTGATTGTAAACCATTTGATAACCCCCTGTCTGTTCTAAAAGTATCTCTTGCTCTCTGTACAGGTTCCTCATGAACACAATTAAGTTCTGGAATACCCATTCTTCACAATGTTACCTATAGTTTTTAAGGTCCACACATTTTGAATACTTTCACATGGTAAATAAAGCACAAGTAAACATCTTTCTGATATTTTCTGCCTTCAGTCAAGATTCATCTTACATCAGCAATGATATCCTTAATTCTGTGTCCTCTTCTGTATTTGTCTCGAATTTTTGGCATTTACCTGTCTGTCAGTGTACTTACTGTTGCATTGTTGTTTTTGATGTTAAGTGCAATTGAGTCAGTTCTGACTCATAGTACAACTATATATGTTTCCAAGGAGCCACTGGTGGATTTGAACCACCAACCTTGTTGTTAGCTGTCCAATGTCTTGTCCAGCAGCACAATACTAGGACACATTGTTGTAAGGTGTTAAGTGCCATTGAGTCAGTTCCAACTCATAGCAATCCTGTATAAGGTTTCTGAGGAGCAGCTTGTATGATTGAAATGGTGACTTTGTGGTTCACAGTCCTGTGCTGACCCTATAGTGTCACCAAATTTCATATTTGATGTATTCTAAAGTGGTGGGAATTGTGGAGACTGGGTGATAAAACACCTATTTGCTATTATCACTGTTGGTTAGTGTTTATGTGTCATGGAGTTGGTTCTGACTCATAGCAATCCTGAATCAGGTTTGAACATTGAGCTTTTTTTGTTGTTGTTTTTGTTACAGTGACTCTGTGTATTCCTTCCATATTCTTTTGATTCTCTTTGCATCATTTAATATTTTTCCCATAGAATCCTTCAACATTAAAAGCTGAGGCTTGATTTTTTTCTTCAGTTCCCCCAGCTTGAGGAATACTGAGTATGTTCTTTCCTTTTGGTTTTCTAACTCCAGGTCTTTGCACATTTCATTATAAAATGTGACTTTGTCTTCTCAAGCTGACCTTTGAAATTTTCTACTTAGCTCTTTTACTTCCTCATTTCTTCCGTTTTCTTTAGCTTCTCTACACTGGAGAGCAAGTTTTAGAATCTCTTCTAACATACATTTTTTTCTTTTCTGTCTTTCTTGTCTTCCTAATGACCTTGTACTTTTTTCCTGTATGATGTTCCTAATGTCATCCCACAACTCTTCTGGTCTTCAGTTTTGAGTGTCTAATGCATCTGAGTCTATTTAGGTATACCCTGGATAATTAATTTATCAGGATATAATAGAGGCATTGTCTAAACTTTGTATGACACTTGACCCACATGGGCTGTAAGATTTCTATGATGACCAGTGACATATCTATGATTATCCCACTGAATCATAATGGGCCCTTACCAAAATTTGAGGCACAAAATAATCAATATCAATACTAATCAGAAACAAAACATCAAAATTCAAACAGAAATGTAAAGTTTTCTGCTCCAGCCAAACTTCCAGACACACTCTCTTTTCCCCTCCTGAATCATCTCAATTATCCAAGCCCAGCATTATTCTCAGGATTCAACAATGCTTCAATTTAATGTCAGTCATTGATATCAAGTTTTACATTTTTTTTCTCTTTCAAATCCATAAAACAGCAACTTAAGAAATGATTGTAGCCAATTTCTGAGTGAAATGAGGCTATAGGAAAAGGATTCCAATTGTCAGTTTGCCTCTTTGATTAGATTATGTTTTTAAAAAATTTCCCTGTAATTTTCAAGGATTTTAGATTCTGAAAATGAGTTTGCAAAATTATTTTTATAGGCACAAATTTAAAAAGTAAAACAAACAAAAATGCCCACACAGAAAATTATGTATATTATATATTACCCAGTGATGAAAACATAATTTTTATTTATTATGTAATAAATCAGAAAGAAAACAAGTAGGGGAAGAAATGTCAGTACCAGAAAAGTTAGTACTCACATTCCAGCTCTCATTAGAGCATCAGCCTTATTAATGTGACCTGGAATGGTGAACTAATGGTTATTTGTAGGTTTTTATTGTATATATTCATAATTTCACTTTTCTTCTTCTGACCCTGCTTCATATATATATATATATATCCCATGTTTATACAAGGACCAAAGCTTGACTACCAAAGCTATTAAATTATCCCACTGGCACAATACATGTGACCATAATGAAAAGTTATTGTTTCAAACTGTGAGTGTGGTATAGAATTATTGTACACTTGGAAAATTAAAGTAAACAAACTTTCTTAATGTTTTTAAGTACTGTGGAGTTGGTTCCATCTCAAGACCAGCCTGTATAGGATTTCCGAGAGTTTAAGTCTTTGCGGGAGCAGAAAACTTCTTTTCCCTGTGGAACGGCAGGTGGGCTTGAAACATGGATGCTATGGTTTGTAGTCCAGTGTTTATCATGTGGATCCATGATGATCCCATTTTCATATTACCTACATGATAATGACACAGATAACATCACACATAAAATTGGAGAACCAAAACAAAAGAGCAGTTCTTGGTATTGCTAGTTGAGATAAGGACTCCATGGTTTGCAAGAAGCTCTGGTAGCGTAGTGGTTATGAATCGGGCTGCGAACCTCAAGGGCAGCAGTTTGAAACTACCAGCTGGACCACAAAGAAAGATGAGGCTGTCTGCTCCTGTAAAGATTTACAGCCTCGGAAACCCTGTACAGGGTCGCTATGAGTCGGGACCGACTCCACAGCACATAACAACAACAACAACTAACTTTAAGATTGGCAATTTGAACCCAACCAGTGAAAAGACCAAGAAAACTCTTTGAGACAGTTCAACTCTGTAATACTTGGTGTCACCATGAATCAAATTCAACTTGATGGCTGCGATATCAACTACAGTTTCTTCAATGAGGTATGCCATCCTTACCTATTTTATTCTATAACTCCTATCTTAGGATGGGTTCTCTAGAGAAGCAGGAGCTATTGGTTAATGTGCCAGATTGCAAGGCCATTTCAACTGCAAGGTCGTCAGTTCAAGCTCACTAACTGCTCCTTGGAAATCATATACAGGGTTGCTAATGGGTCGGAATTGACTCGAAGACACTTAACAACAACATCCAAAGAGAAGTTTATATCTAGGAAATGGCTCACAATTGTAGAGGTGGGAGAGTTCCAATTTTGTGTCAGATGGACCCATACTGGCAGGTAGGCAATCATGCAGGTTTGACAAGCAGGTAGATCTTGCAGGCAGATAGGTAGGCTGCTGATGGCTTCCAGGGTAGGCAGTAATAGAACAGGCCACTGACTCAAGTCCAAAGTGCTGGAGGTTGGAAGATGAGCCAGATACAAGATCCAGACTCAACAGAAAAGCTGACAAATTTTAGCTG
>NW_006408571.1:5827372-5829002 GCF_000296735.1 Chrysochloris asiatica
AAAACTACATGATTTACAGATGGGCTACTGATTGAAAATTAATTTAATTCTTGTTTAAATCTTCATATGTAGAATCTTTTATCTTACCCACTTTCATGAATTCTTATGTTTTGTCAAGTCAGTTTCAACTCATAGTGACCCAATGCACAGCAGAACAAAACCCAGCCAGATTTTGTGCTGTCCTCACCATGGTTCTTATGTTTGAGCCCATTGTTGCTGCCAATGTGTCAACCCTTCTTGTTAGTGAGCTTTGTCTTTCTCATTGACACTCCATTTTTCCAAGCATGAAGTCCTATTCAGTGACTGGTTCCTTCTAGTAACATGTCCAATGTATGAGAGGTGAAGTCTGGCAATCCTGGCTTCTAATGAACATTTAATTATACTCCATTCAACACAAAATTGTTCTTCTAGTAGTCCATGATACTTTAAAAATTCTTTTCCAACACCATAATTTAAATGCATCAATTATTTCACATACATATGAAGCTATTGAAAATACCATGGCTTGGGTTACGTGCATTTTAGTCCTCAAACTGATATCTTTGCTCTTGAACACTCTAAAGAGGTCTTGTGCAGCAAAAATTTTCCAATGCAATACACTGTTTGATTTCTTGACTGCTGCTTCCATGACGGCTGATTGTAGATCCAAGCAAAATGAAGTATTTGACATCTTTAATTTTTTCTCTGTTTACCAAGATGTTGTTTATTGGTTCACTTGTGAGGATTTTCATTTTCTTTACATCAAAGTATAATCCATACTGAATGCTGCTGTAGTCTTGATGTTGTTGTTACGTGCCGTGGAGTCATTTCCGACTCATAGTGACCCTGCATAGGGTTTCTGAGGCTGTAAATCTTTACAGGAGCATAATACCTCATCTTTCTCCTGCAGAACAGCTGGTAGTTTCAAACTGCTGACCATGAGATTAGCAGCCTGATTCATAACCACTACACTACCAGAGCTCTTTCTTGATCTTCAACAGAAAATATTTCAAATCCCTTTTGCTTTCAGCAAGCAAGATTGTGTTATCTGCATATCACAGGTTCTTAATGAGTCTTCCTTCAATCCTGATGTCATCTTCTTTTTCATATACTCCAGCTTCTTACATCATTTTCTCAGCATACAGACTTAATACTGCTGCTGCTGTGTGCTGCTAAGTTGCTTTTGACTCATAGCTACCCTGTTTCTGAGGCTATAAATTTTAAAAGGAGCAGAAAGTCTCATCTTTATCCTAAAGAACATTTGGTAGATTTGAACAGTTGACCTTGTGATTAGAAGCCCAATGCATAACCAACTATGCTACCCTTGCTCCTTAGAGATTGGATAAGTATGGTGAAAAGATACAGACTTGGTGCACACTTTTCCTGAGTCTACCATTCAGTATCGCCTTGCTCTGTTTAACAACTACTTCTTGATCTATGTACATGTTCCTCGTAGCACAAAGAAGTATTCTGGGATACCCAGTCTTTGCAATGTTATCCACAGTTTGCTATGTTGAATGCCTTTGACTAGTCAATAAAGGACAAGTACACATCATTTAGTTTTAATAAGGTAATACAGAAACAGCTTCAAGCATATATTGACAGAGAACTTCTAGAGGTTCAAGCCAGATTCAGAAGAGGCTGTGGAATA
>NW_006408571.1:5831522-5832170 GCF_000296735.1 Chrysochloris asiatica
AGCGTGTCTTCCATAATTCTTGACATAGACAAATGAGTGCCTCAGTGCTGAATCAGTTTGTTGAAATGTTTTAATTTGTATTCCATCAATTCCTGGAGCCTTATTTTTTGCCAATGTCTTTATTGCAGCTTTAACTTCTTTCTTCAATGCCATCGGTTCTTGATCATACAGTATCACTTAAAGTGATTGAACACCCACCAGTATTTTTGATATAGTGACTCTGTGTATTCTTTTTTATTCATTATCTTCTGATATTTCCAGTGCCAATATTTTGCCCTTAGAATCCTTCAATATTGCAACCTGATACTTGAATTCTTATCTCCAATTATTTCAGCCTGAGAAATACTGAACATGTTCTTATCTTTGACTTTTCTAAGGAAAAGTTGCACATTTCAGTATAACACTTTTTCTTGTCTTCTCCAGCTGTCCTTTGAAATTTTCTATTCAGTTCTTTTACTTTATCATTTATTTCAGTTGTTTAAACTGCTCTACACTCAAGGGCACATTTCAGTTTTTTTCTGGCATCCACTTTGGTCTTTTCATACTTTCCTGGCTTTTATTGACCTTTTGCTGTCTTCATGTATGGTATTCTTGATATTACCTTGCAACAATTCTGGACATTAGTCATTAGCATTTAATGCATTAAAT
>NW_006408571.1:5834060-5836338 GCF_000296735.1 Chrysochloris asiatica
CATCCATGCTTTTGTTTAGTCCTGTCTAAGCTCTGAATATGGTGCAGTTTATTTGAAAAATATCCTTTAAAAGTAACTGAATTCATCCTACTGATGAAAAATTAATGATTTATTTCTAAGTAAGTATTGAGAGACCTAACTTTGCTGATGTGTAAAATCTAAGAGATTTCTCTAGCTCCTAGGTAAATATCTTTGTCCTCTCTCACTGCTGACTTGGAGTCCTGGTGTGGCCTGTGGGATAATGTGTTAGACTGCAAGGTTGGTGGCTCAAACTCACCAGTCACTTTTTAGAAACCCTATACAGGGTTGCTATGAGTCAGAACAGATTTGATGACACTTAACAACAACAACAACAACAATGCTGATTTATCCTTCAAGTGCGGTGGCTGCAGTGATAGGGTCTCAATAATTATGTCAAAGAAAAAATGTCAATATATAATATTAATATTTCTATATTTATTTCCATGTACTTTAAAATACAATTTGAATAATTTCATGGTGTTACCAACTGAAGAAGAATTCATGCATTTGAATTGTGGTGTTGGTGAAGAATAATGAATATAGCATGGACTGCCAGAACAATGAACTAGTCTATCTTAGAAGATATACAGCCAGAATGCTACATAGAAAGGTGGGTGAAGACACTTTGTCTTTGTACTTTGAACATATTATTAGGAGGGACTAGTCCCTGGAGAAAGACATTATATTTGGTAAAAATGAGTTGATAAGTGGCTTGAACAATTGGCTCAATTAGGAAACAGTTACGAGGATGGAACAGGACCGGGCAGAGTTTCAATCTGTTGTACCTAAGATTCCTCTGAGTTGAAACTGAGTTGACAGCACCTAATAACGACAATAACAGGCTGGCAAAGGCAAACTGTCTAAGGTCCACAAGAGTCATTACACAACCCCTTTATTGTCCTATCTGTGAATAAAAGGAGACAGAGGAGATGGAAAGAAATATTTTTTATTCAATGATACATTAGATGCTTTAGATTCTGTGCATTCCAAAATTAAAGTTAAAATAGTTAATTAGTCACCCTTTGAATGCATTTTCCTTCATTGTTCAGACACAGCTATAATATAAATCAGGATACCTGCATGATGTGGTGCTGTAGGATCAGCACTAGACTGCGAATCACAAGGTCCATAATTCAAACTCACCACCTGCTCCTCAGAAACCCTATACAGGGCTGCTATAAGTTGGAAACAACTAGATGACATTTAACAAAAACAACAATATGAATCAGAGTCCTGGTGTAATGCTACGGGTTAATGGGCTAGACTGCAAGGTCAATTTGAACTTCAAGTCTGATAGTTCAAGTTCACCAACCACTCCTTGGAAACCCAATATAGGGTTGCTATGAGTCAGAAAGGACTCAATGGTATTTAACAACAAAAACATAATATGACTATGTTTCAGCATGATTCATTCAGTGACCAAAACACTATGTTGCTGAATTCATGTGAAAATTGCCATCCCATATAATACTGTTTAATCAGTAAAAATTTGCTAATGTGATCCACTTTTTTGCATTCCAAGTTGATTGGATGGCATGAGGCAATATGATTCTATTGCAATGAATTGTTTAATGAATCATCTGAATACAACACCTGGTTCCTCGTCAATATTTTATGAGACAACAAAATATGAATTAAGATACCACAACCACCACTAACAGATCCCAAATACATTCTGAGATGATTTTATGTGTTCATATATGGACTTTTTTACATGGTGGTGATGGATACTATATTGTTGAGGATAGAGCACTTGGCTGGGCATGAAAAATCCTGGTTCTGAACTTTATCTTATGTCTCTATAGCCTACAGCAAGAGATGTATTCAATTTGCGATTGGATGTGTTATAAACAGAAAGGGTTGAAAAAGATGATTACTAACATCCATACTACTTCAAAACATCAGTATTATATAAAGCTATTTTGTTTCTCTCTAGCATGTTTTAATATAATTTTTACCCCTACTTCCTAGTATTTAACCAACTGCTCAGCAATTGTTACACTCTTCCATTGATAGTGAGTCCTTGAAATTGTCGAAAATGTGGTACTGCTAACAATATTTCCAGACTATAGTTGTTGTAATTGTTAGATGTAAGAGTTCCATAGCTCATTTCCATGAACAAGTTAGATATCATCATCTTGAATAAGGACTGTAGTCTAATGTTAAATTGGATTTGATCATAAAGTCTCATGGAGATTGCAATGATTTTTCTGATTTTCTTTGATACTATTTAGCTTTCTAGTAAAGATAGAAGAAA
>NW_006408571.1:5838153-5840299 GCF_000296735.1 Chrysochloris asiatica
TAAGAACTCATAGCATTTCTTCTGATCAACAATGTGAAATCAAAAGGACAGAATTTACCTAACAACAAAATTTGGAAGAGTTGGGAAAGAAGGAGGAATGAAAAAGACGAATCATGGGGAGGAAGGGAGATAAATGAGCTAAATTGAGGGGATTCCAATCATTGAGATGAAGTGAAGTGCATGATTTGTTGAATATAAACCTTATGATCTACTCTGTAAATATTTACACAATTCACAATGAAAAGGTTTAAAGAAAATTATGCTAGTATCAGATCAAAACAACCACAAACAAAATGACTTATTAATTTGGAAAGGCCTGATCTAAAATATTGCTTTATTGCCCTATGTATGTTGTTGTTATGAAGTGCTGTCGAGTTGATCCCGACCCATAGTGACCCTGTATAGGGTTTCCAAGGAGCAGCTGGTGAGCTTGAACCACCAACCTTGCAGTTCAAATGACTTTGCAGTCTGACGCATTAGCTCACAGCACCACACCAGAACTCCGTGTATACTTTTCAATAAATCAAAAGTACTTTAATTTATAGATATTGAATAAAGCAAACAGATTTAAATAAAGTTAGTACCCAAATTAAGAAAAAAAATTAAATTTTTGTTGTGAAGCTTTTCATTGTGAGTTGAGTGAAGGTTACAGATTAGATTATATGTTTTATTATATAAAATAAATGTTGTCTTCTTTGTGAAGTACGTTTCTTTCCAAACATTTTATATTCTATGATTCTGAAGAATTTCAGAAGGCCTGGAAACAGAGGGAAAAGGCTGCTAATCAGGAAAGCACTCACCCGTGCCAAAGAATCAGACATACATTCCATAGCTTCCAAATATCCCCTCCAAAACTAACAGTACTGTTGAGCTACATTGCAGTTTATAAAATTTTTCTGGTTCATTATCTTATTTTAATCTCCAAAATAATACTGGGAGTTAGTAAAGTATAGAGTTTATAATCCCTTTTTTAAAAAAATACATAAACAGCTTTGGGGAGCTTAAGTAAGCTATTAAAAATACATAGATAGTGATAGAATTAGAATTCAAAATCCTGTATTCATTCAAATACACCACATTGTCTTTTAAAAACTATTCTAACATGTAGTGAATATAATCGGATTATTTATGAATTTCAACCCATTAATGCTATAAAATTATTTCTTATAGTAACTGCTTTTAACCATGCAATCTTGAGCCCTTGTTTCCCACAGAATAAACAGGATGTTTAATGATGTCTTAGTCAGATTCCACAATGTTTCATTCAATTTTGGCTATTCAAATAATGTTATTCTGGCTCTTACTGTGAGTTAGTCCTGTTCATTTTGAAGCTTCAGTATCCTTTTTTGATTTAATGCTCTTTTCCCAGTGAACCTAATCCCAGTGAAGATAATTTTAGCTCTATGGAAGGACGCTTAACTGATTTGCAATAGACTAGACGGAAAAGGAAAGCTGGAGCTGTTTGTTTATCTATTGGGCAATACCATCTTCTTTGTCCAATTAGCTATCACAGCCTCTCTGGTTTTTCTAGCTCCTTCCATGTTTTCATTGTTGTTGTTATGTACCATAAAGTTGGCTCCAACTCATAGCAACCCTGTATAAATTTTGAACCACCGACCTAGAAGTTAACAGTCCAGTGATTACTGTTCAGAGCCACACTAGGACTCTCCTTCTGTGTTAATGTGTTGTTGTTGTTGTTGTTAGGTGCCATCGAGTCGGTACTGACCCAAAGCAACCTTATGCACAGCAGAATGAAACACTGCCACATCCTGGGCCAGCCTCACTATTGTTGCCACGCTTGAGTCCATCGATGCTGCCACTTAGCCAGTCCATCTCATTGGGGGTCTTATTCTTTTTCTCTGACCCTCCACCTTACAAAACATGATATCTTTCTCCAGTGACTGGTCCCTCCTGACAAGATATCGGAAGTATGAGAAACAAGTTTGGCCACCTTGGCCTCGAAGGGGCACTCTGGCTGCACTTTTTTCAAAATGGATCTACTGGTTCTTTTGGCAGACCATGGTACTTTCACTATTCTCCTCCAACACCATAACTCAAAAGTGTCAATTCTTCTACAGTCTTCCTTATTTTCTGTCTAGCTTTCACATGCATATGAGGTTATTGAAAATACCATGGCTTGGGTCAG
>NW_006408571.1:5841042-5842553 GCF_000296735.1 Chrysochloris asiatica
CCTCTGGAAGTTCTCTGTCAATGTATGCTTGAAGCTGTTCTGTATTACCTTCAGGAAAAATTTACTCCAATGATTTCCACATTCCGTTGAGTCAACTCTCATTGGAATGGGCACAAATATGGATCACTTCCAATCAGTTGGCCAGATAGTTGTCTTCCAAATTTCTTGGCAGAGATGAGCGAGTGCCTTCTGTGCTGCCTCACTTTCTTGAAGGATTTCCATTTTTATTACATCGATTCCTGGTGCCTTGCTCTTGGACAATTCCTTCAGTGAACTTGGACTTCTTCCTTCAGTATCATTGGCTCTTGATCATATGCTATCTCTTGAAATGGTTTAGCATTAACCATTTACTTTTGGTACAGTGACTGTATATTCCTTCCATCTTCTCTTGATGCTTTCTGCATCATTCAGTAATTTGCACAGATAATCTTTCAACAATGAAAGTCGAGGCTTGAATTTTTTCTTCAGTTCCCCAGCTTGATAAATGCTGAGCGTGTTCTTCCTTTTTGGTTTTCTGATTCCAAATCTTTGCATATTTTATTGTAATATTTGGCTCTATCTTCTCAAGCTGATCTTTGAAATTTTCTGTTCAGCTCTTGGACCTACTCATTTCTTCCATTTGCTTTAGCATCTCTATGCTGGAGAGCAAGTTTTGGTGTCTCTTCTGTCATCCATTTTGACTTTTTCCTTCTTTCTTGTCTTCTCAATGACTTTTTTGCTTTCTTCATGTATGATGTTCTTGATGTCATCCCACAACTCTTCTGGTCTTTGGTTTTTAGTGTTTAATGTATCAAATCTGTTCTTCAAATGATCTCTAAATTCAGGTGGGATATATTCAAGGTCATATTTTGGATCTCGTGGACTTGTTTTGATTTTCTTCAGCTTCAGTTTGAATTTGCATATGAGTACTTGATGGTCTGTTCTACAGTGTGCCCCTGGCCTTGTTTTCACTGATGATATGGAGCTTTTCCATCGTCTCTTTCCACAGATGTAGTCAATTTGATTTCTTTGTTTTCCATCTGGTTAGGTTCATGTGTATAGTCGTCTTTTATGCTTTCTAACGACGGTATTTGAAATGAACAAATCATTGGTTTTGCAGAATTCTATCACGTGTTCTCCAGCATCATTTCTATCACCAAGACCATATTTTTCCAACCACTGATCCTTCCTCTTTGCTCCCAACCTTTGCATTTCAATCACCAATAATGATCAATACATTCTGATTGCCTGTTTGATCGATTTCAGATTGAAGAAAAGTTGGTAGGATTCTTTTATTTCATCCTCACTGGCTTTAGTGGTTGGTACATAAATTGGAATCATAGTGCTATTAACTAGGCTTCCCTGTAGGCACATGGATATTATCCTATCACAGATAGCATTGTACGTCATGAGTGATCTGGATATTTTCTTTTTGACAATGAATGCAACACCATTCCTCCTCAATTAGTCATTCCCAGCATAGTAAACCATGTGGTCATCATTCAGCTCACTAATGTCTAAGATATCGATGT
>NW_006408571.1:5847607-5878967 GCF_000296735.1 Chrysochloris asiatica
TGTCTCAGCTTGGTCTGAGTGTGTGAGTTCCTGGCAGAGGAAACCGCCAGTGGTGGGGGTGGGTCTTGGCCACTGGGTTAAGCCCCCACCTCGATTCACCCAGATGTATGTTGGCAAACCATGAACGCACCTATTCCCATCACCAAAGAAAAAAATTAGATCGGAACCACCCAAAATCAGCAAAGTACACGGTGCACCTTTTTTTTTTTTTAGCCCCCCCAAATGTTCCTGTGGAGTATTTCCGCAGTGTCTCTGCTTGTTGGCGACCTTCACTATGCCTTTACCCTAGCCGCCAGCAAGCCCTGCCCTTCCTGCTTCTTCAATAAGTCTGTAATTTCCTTAGTCAGTTTCAGGCACTTCTGAGTTTTGCTACTTGTTGAAATGCTGTGGAGTGGATTATGACCCACAGCTACCCAGTATAGGGTTTACAATAGCAGCTGTTGAGCTAGAACCACAGTTCCTGCAATTCAAAAGGCTTTGCAGTCTGGTGGATAAAACCACAGCAGGAATGTTTTGTTACTAGTGTTAAGCTGCTACTCAGCTTGGGCTGGCCCAAACTTTGATGCTTTGATGGGCAGGCCTAAGGCTAGGAGGCTGGGCAGAGGGCTGGCCTAGGCCGAAGAAGTGGGAGATGGGCTTGGGGCTTGCAGGTAGATGGGGACTGTTTTTGATGATGTGTAAAATGCCTCTCTTTGTCTCCCTGTGCCTTGAGCTCCCCAATTTGTTCTATATACATGCCGGTAATGCCTAATGTGGCAATGAGGACCCCCCTGGAATGGACGATGTTGGTTCCTGTGGCCCGGCTAGCTTTCTGAGAGCGTCTGCCCTTTGAATGGGTCTACTCAAGCCCTGCTAAATTCTGCAGTGGGTGGGGCCGTCCCCGGGTACGAGCCCGGAGCAGGTGGGTGGAAGTTTAAAATGCTCGTAACTCCTCAATAGTTTGATCCTTCAAAAAAACAAGTTCATAAAGTTGCAGCCTAATGTTTTATGTTTGCCCAAAAGCTGTCTGTTTACCAGGCGGGGGCCCGAATTTGTGATACCACCCCCTAATTTCTCCCGAGCCCGCGTACCTGTGCTGCCAGGTCAGGGAAGCGCCGACCAAGTCCTACATACTTTAGAAATTAGTCCTTTGTCTGATGTGTCATTGCAAAAGATTTTTTCCCATTCTGTGGGTTCCCTTTTTGCTCTTCTGGTGAAGTCTTTTGATGCACATAGGTTTTTCATTTTTAGTATGTACCAATCATCTATTTTGTCTGCTTTTGTTTGTGTGGTTTTCAAAATGTTTGTTAGTCTGTTTATTCCCTGATTTAGTGCCCTCACATTTGTCCCTATTTTTTCATTGATGGCCTTCATAATTCTGGGATTCACATTTCGGTCTTTAATCCATGTTGAGTTGGTTTTTGTATAAGGTGTGAGGTGAAGGTCTTGTTTCAATCTTTTGCATATGACTTTCCAGTTCTGCCAGCACCATCTGTTGTAGAGACTATCACCTCCCCATGTGATACATTTAGGTACTTTGACAAAAATCAGTTGACTGAATATGGGTTGATTTCTGGATTCTCAATTCTGTTCCATTGATTAATGTATCTTTCATTGTACCAGTACCAAGCAGTTTTTACCACTGTAGCCATGTAATAAATTTTGAACTTGGGGAGTGAGAGAGAGGTTTCCAACCTTATTCTTCTTCTTAAGCAGTGCTTTGCTTATCCTGGGTCTCTTTCCTTTTCATATAAAGTTCGTAATTGTTTTTTCCCATCCCTTTGAAGAATGTCATTGGAATCTGGATTGGGATTGCATTATATGTGTGAATTGCTATGGGCAGTATTGATATTTTCTCAATGTTAAGTCTTCCTATCCAGGAGCATGGTACATACTTCCCTTTTTATAGGTCTCTTTTGATTTCTTGTAGTAGTGTTTCATAGTTTCCTTTGTATAAGTCCTTTGTTTCTCTGGTTACATTTATTCCTAGATATTTCATCCTTTGGGTGGCTATTGTTTATGGTATTGCTTTCCTAATGTCCTTTTCAGTGTTGTTGCTTTTCGTATAGAGGATCCAACTGATTTTTGTATGTTGATCTTATATCCTGCCACTTTGCTGAATCTTTCATAGTCACTTACTCTTCAACAGGCCCATTATTCACTATTCCCCAGGAAAATCCAATACTGTTTGTCAAGAGGTTCAGAATATTTACAAAAAAATCTATCCCTTAATTTCAAAACTAGTAGAGGTAGATATGGTTTAAACATCACCATGTTTTCCTGTTGATTCCTTCAAAGCATCCCTTGCTTATCTCTAGGGAGCTTCAGTATCTCTACCCTCTCCTATGAGGCATTTTCAGGCATAAGAGAATCTAGCTTTCCCTCCAAATCTTTTGAGGAAGTTTTTTAGATGAAGTGTCTAATGCCAACAACTGACAATGCTTAGAATGGAGTTTTCTTTCTGCTCATGAGTCAAAGCAATGGGTTTAAGTCACAATGCTATAACATGAGTAAACACATCACAAAAAACAGTATAGACATAAAACCAAATGGCCACCACTCGTCTGTCTGTCGTGCTGTGGTGGTTTGAGTTGCTGTGATTCTCAGGGCTAAGCCACAGGTGTTTTAAATAACCAACAGGGTCACCCATGGTGGAAAGGTTTCAGATGAGCTACAAAACAAAGACAGACTAGGAAGAAAGAGTGACAAACTACTTCCGAATCGCTAGTCACTGAAAACTCTATGCATAGCAGAGAAACAAAAAACATACTGCAGTGTTTTTAAAATCTATTTTAAATATTGTCTTTTGACTTTCTTTTCAAGTTGTATGCAATTCAACTTGTTACGATGATCTGACAAGATTAAAAGATATAGATGCATATAAACTCAGACTAATTTTTATTTGATGGGAAAGGTGATATAAGAATATTGCTTTTGTGGTACTGATTCAATTAAAAATTTCAGGTATTAAACAGTTGGCCGAAATGTTTTCCAATTTGTAAGGGTGATGCTGAATCCAAAATTATACACTAAATCAGCTACTTTGGAGAAGAAAAGCATCTTCAGAGAGCACTGATAGGTAAGAAAAAACATAGTAAAAATGTGATATTTTACAAAATCTGTGAATAAAGTAATTTAGTCTTTCAGGCATAAATGGGGTTCAGCTTTATGTATTGTGTTGTTGCCCTAGTCCCTTCAAGAGTTCAGTAGTTCACTTGAACATCTATAATATAAACACATCATGAATTACTTTACATTTACATTAATCAATACAACTGGCCTCTTTATTTGTGATTTCTAACTATTTGATAAAACGGTTTACAAATAGTGGTCTGCCGTACTGTGTATTATGAAAAATATGGCTAACCTTTAGGTATTAAGTATAAAATAACAACTTCAACAGGCCTAACTTGAAAATATATTACTGTTCAATTTCCCTACAAGAATTTTTATGATTATGTTTTGAAGAATGGAAAAAAAGAAAACAAAAAATCCAATAACACCATTCCTCCCACAGCTGTCAAGAGGATTGGACAATTTGTTGCAAGGGTCACACAGTACTCCGATAACATACTCACAGTTATGGGGTTTATTTGGGAAGTTAATAGATTACAGTGCAGGATTAGAAAATGCTCAGGACACAGGGCAGATCTTTTAGTCAGTACAAACTCCTTAGCCATCTTTTTTACGGCTGCTGATAAATGTCCACAGAACACATAACTCCACTATAAACTTCAACCTGAAGGCACTCAACTTGAGTTCTGTAGCTCAGCAAACCTAATTTCCCCAATTAACTGCCTGGAGAGACTCTACTCTGCAAGCAAAACTTCTGCCCAGTGTCTCTCTGTCTGACATGCTCCATAGCCTGGGAAGCCCACCACTCAGTCTTGTGCTTGGACTCCGGGTTCTGCTGCTGCTGCTTCTCTGTGACTCCTCTGGTATTACAGTCTTCTGTCCCTGGGTTGAGGAGATTCAATGCACAGAGACCTCAGGGTCTAAAGGATGCACTCCTTTTCTAACCCTTCTAATCTGATGGGAGTGAGATCCCTTCTTCTGCTTCTGAATGGATTCATTTTACACAAGTTAGAGTTCCACGTTTTTACAATCACAATTTTAACCATGCACAACTTAATCATATCATTATGTCACCATCGTCTTCCATCATTTCTTCGCCAGACCTTGAAGGGAAAAAACATTGTTTGGTGGGAGTTACAGACTATGGGTAGAAGGGATATTAAATTCATTGCCTCATTAGTAGAAGGCTAATAGAAACCAGACTTTGAGAGCCAATAAAAAGAGTAAGTTTTATGAAATCGTGGATTCTCTTTTTAGAAGTTGTGATTTTTGGATTGGATACCATTATAGAGCTTTTGACACTTCACTCTCAAATGACTAAATGATAATTTAGAAGTTATCTATCATTATCTGTTCCCCCTTTACCATTTCTGTTTTTAGGTAAAATTGAAGAGTTTTTCTCTATAATAGTTTAAAATATTCTTTTTATTTGGTTCCATGAGTACAGAAATCCTGTCTTCCATGTTCACTGATACATCCCAAACAGCTAGAACACACTTGGTATCCAGTAAATGTATGCTAATAAGATAGACACATTTTTTTGTCATTTTTATGTCCCAAACAACAAGACTTCAAACAGTATTAAAAACAGAAGTGAAATATAATGAAATTGTTTATGAAATTTTTGAAGCCCCCTCTTATATCCCACGGGCATGTGTCCTTCAATTCTTTACTAGAGGTGGTGGTGGTTATGTGCTGTGGAGTCAGTTCCAAATTATAGCAACCCTGCATAGGGTTGTTGAGGCGGTAAATCTTTATGGGAGCAGAAAGCCTCATCTTTCTCTTGCGGAATGGCTGCTAGTTTCAAACTGCTGACCTTGAGGTTAGCAGTCTACTTGTAACCACTATGCTACCAAAGTTCATTTCAATTCTCTATTAATGCTTATAAATTCTTGACTTTGAAGATGAGGTGATCTCATAATTTACTGAGAATATTGAAGCCATACAACATAAGCATTTTTCAAAGTACCTCTCATATCAAATTCTCTATAATTTTCTCCATACAGATATTTTTTTTCTTCCCCGAGTCTGATGAAGAAATACTACTTGTCATATCCAAGGATATAAACTGTCTGGATCTCATCACCTTTAGCCTTCCAGCAGAAATTTTTAAATTACCTGTTTTTAAGCACTCTCCCTCTACTCTCTGCTAACAGATTTTCTGCAGCACATGCGTGCCTTCCATGGACCTTGATCTTTTTTTAAAAAATTTATTTATATAATCTTTTTAAAAAAAACAATTTTAACCTTATTTGCTCTTTATTACCATTTCTCTTCTCTTTAACCTCTAGCTATAGATTCACTATCCACATCACTTAATCTAAATTTATGAGTCTAAACTTATCACATATTTTTTCTTTATTTTTTCAATTTATTTTTATTGAGGCATAATATACCTACAATATAATGCTCAGAACAAATGTACAATTTGTTGAGGTTCAACAGTTGTATATACCATGAAACTAGATACAGAACATAAAGATCAAGCCAGAAAGTCCAATATCTTTTCCAGTCAATTCCTTCCTCCACAAGAAACAACTTTACAATTTTTAAAATCTTAAGCTTAGTTTTATATGTTTTTGGCTTTACATAAATGAGATAAAGCATATATCCTTCTGTATCTGATTTTTTTGATTATTATGTGATTATTTTGAGATTTATCCTTATCATTACATGTATCAAAGTGTTTGTATTTTGACCACGTATGACTCTACCATAATTTATTTATCTATTTACTGACATTGAATAATTTCTAGATTTTAGTATTTATGGATAAGACTGCAATAAATGTTTCCCCAAAATAATTTTGTGGCTGTACATACTTCTTTTGAGTAAATATAAAGGAGTAGAATGTCTGGGTCATATAGAATATATATACTTAACATAAACAACAAAACTAAAAAATGCCAAATAATTCTAAACACTGGTTTTTAAATTTTACATGTCTACAAATAAGATAGGAGCTCTGGTAGCGTAGTGGCTACGAATCGGGCTGCGAACCTTAAGGTCAGCGGTTTGAAACTACCAGCCGCTCCGCGGGAGAAAGATGAGGCTTTCTACTCCCGTAAAGATTTACACCCTCGGAAACCCTGTACAGGGTCGCTATGGGTCGGAACCGACTTGACGGCACTTAACAACAACAACAACAACAAATAAGATATGAAAGTTCCAGGTGTTCCACAATCTAACATTTGGTATTTACAGTTTTGTTTACGTTAGGTATTCTGGTAGATGTTAAACAGAATCTCATTGCTTTTTAAAGTTAAAGTTACCTGATAAATAATAAGGTTGAATACATCTGCTTGTGCATATTGGCTATTTGCATTACTGGTAGTGTAGTGGTTACGAATCGAGCTGCGAACCTCAGGGTCAGCAGTTCGAAACTACCAGCTGTTCCTTGGGAGAAAGAGGAGGCTTTCTGCTCCCGTAAAGATTTACAGCCTCAGAAACCCTGTGCAGGGTCGCTATGAGTCGGAACCGACTCCACGGCACCTAACAACAACTGTGAAGTGTTTAGTCAGAAAGTTTTCAGGCATTTTTATTGGATTGTTTAGTTTTCATTGTTGTTTTGTTGTTGTTATTGCTAGATGCCTTCAACTCATAGTGACCCTGTGCACTACAGAAGTAAAAACGGCACAGTACTACACCTTCCTCACACCTGCTCTGGTGGAGCCCATTACTGCTTCCGCTGTGCTAATCCACATCACTGGGGGGCTTCCTCTTTTTCACTGACCTTCCACTTTACCAACCATGATGTTCTTCTCATGGGACTATATGCTTCTGACAAGATGTCCTATTTAGGAGACAGAGAACTATATGCTTCTAAGGAACATTCTCCACCACTCGTCTGTCAGTTTGTCTTACTGTGGTGGCTTATGAATTGCTGTGATTCTGAAAGCTATACCACCAGTATTTTAAATACCAGCAGGGTCACTTATGGTGGACAGGTTTCAGAGGGGTTTCCAGACAATGACAGACTAGGAAGAAAGAGTGACTAACTCCTTCCAAATATTTAGTCATTGAAAACTGTATGAATAGCAGAGAGACACTGTCAGATATAGTGCCAGAAAATGAGCCCCTCAGGTTGGAAGGCACTCAAAATGTGACTGGGAGAGCTGCCTCCTCAAAGTAGAGTTGACTGTGATGATGCGAATGGAGTAAAGTCCGCGGGACCTTCATTTGCTGATGGGGCACAACTCAAAATGAAGAGAATCAGCTGTAAACAGCCACTGAAAATAAGAACATGGAATGTGTGAAGTATGAATCTAGGAAAATTGGAAGTTCTCAAAAATAAAACGGAACACATAAACATCTATATCTTAGGCATGAGTGAGCTGAAATGGACTGTTATTGGCCATTTTGAATCTGATGACCACATGGTTTACTATGCTGGAAATGACAAGTTGAAGAGAAATGGTATTGCATTAATTGTCACAAGGAACATATCCAGATCAGTCATGAGGTACAATGCTGTCTGTGATAGGATAATATCTATGCGCCTACAGGGAAGACCAGTTAATACCACTATTATTCAAATTTATACACCAACCACTAAAGCCAGTGAGGAAGAAATAGAAGAATTCTATCAACCTCTTCAATCTGAAATTGATCATAGTAACCCTGAATAGGATTTCCAAGGCTGCAAATCTTTACAGGAGCAGAAATTCTCATCTTTCTTTCGCAGAGCAGCTGGTGGGATCAAATAGCTGACCTTGCGGTTAGCAACTCACCTTGTAGCTCACTGTGTTGCCAGGGCTCATTATATATAGCTGAATATTTCCATAACTTAGGTAGCTTGAAGTCTCTAATACTGCTCTTGTTTATCAAGATTACTTTAACTACTTTAGATTTTTGCATTCCTATTTAAATTTTAATCAATTTGTTAGTTTCTTTGTAATATCATACTATAATTTTGATTGAAATGGCTTTAAAATACTGTACATTCACAGAGAATGGCCACCTTAATTTTAAATCTTCTAGTGTGGCATTGTACTTTAAAATAAGCACTGGACTGCTACCTGGAAAACTGTGGTTCAAACTTAGCAGCCATTTCTTGGTAATGCTATAGACAGAGGGTGTCTATGAGTAAGAATGGACTCAATAGCACTTTGAGACAATAAGCTATGAAAAGGGCACCTCTCCATTTGCTCAGGTCTTCTTTACATTTTATCAAGGATTTTTTATATTTTTTTTCAAAAATCTTCTGTTTGATTTATTTTTAGATATTTGATGCGACGAGATAAATTTATAAATGATACGCATTACTAGTTTTATTTTCCAATTGCCTTGTCTAGTGTATACAAATACAAGTGATAGTCTATAGATTGATCTTATATTCTGTGACTATTTGTGTATATTTTTGTAGTTTAGATATTTGTATTGCATTTTATATCTATATAACAATGGCAACTACAAATAGAGTTTTTCCTCTTCCATGCTGATCTCCTATACTTTTTTTTTCATGTTTTATTGTGAATTATATGATATTTTACATGAGAGAACTTTAGTTTTACATTCATTCCACCATATATCATTTCATTGCCATGGTTCCAATCCCTTCCATACATCATCAACCGACCAAAGGGTATACCCTATAAACCTGCCTCCTACCTTTTATGTCATTTTCTTGCATTATTGCACTGGCTAGGATTTCCAGCATGATATTAAATAGCAGTGGGTAATTAATATATTTTTTCTTTATTTTGGGGAAAAATATTTATTAACTGTTGGTTTTGTATTGCAGACACTTATTGTACTGAGAGAATTCATTTTTATTTCATTTTGCTGAATGTATTTCTTATAAATCAATACTGAATACTTAATTTGTCTAATGATTTCTGTACATCTCTTAGGGTGATTAATTGCAATGCATTATTTATTTATTTATGTGTTTGCCTTGAATGTTAAACTAACTGTTGTTCCTGAGATAAAATCTGGTTATAATAAAAATATCCTTTTTATATATTGCTGAACTAAATTAACTAATACAGTCTTCATGATTTTTTTATTTTACTCACAAGGAGTATTGATCTTTATATTTTTATGATATTTTCACGATTTTTAGTAAAAGGTTTCTATTTATCTCAAATGATAAATTGAGAAGTGTTCTCATCTCTATTTCCTGAAAGCACTCATTTAAGACTGATATTTTAAAATATTAATGTTTGAATTAAACAGCTTTAAATTAATTGTATATCCAGGGAGACCTAATGGTGCTATGGGCTAGGTGTTGGGCTGCTAATTACATGATTGGTAGCTCAAAACCACCAGCCACTCTAGGACAGAAAGGTGAGGCTGTCTGCTTTCATAAAGATTATATAGTCTTAGAAACCCTATATGGGACCTTATGAGTCACAGTCTACTCAATGGCAGTGAGAGTGGGAAAGGGTGTATTCAAAACCTACTAATTTATATATCCCTTTACTATTCCCCACCTCAAATAGAATCACTTTCTTTAGGTCCCTGGGGGGAAGGGGGGATAGATTTTATTAATACCATCTCTCTAACATATCTTGGAAAAATCTTAATTTGGTGTTTTGGCTTTCTTAAACCAGAATAATCTTGGTATCCCCTTCTACTAAAAGATCAAAGGAATGTCTATATATTCCCTTTTCTCTCCTTTTTCATCTAGTGCCTGATGGATAATTAAAACACGTGAATAAGATGCTTCTTCCTGTACTTTGATTCTGGAGTGAGATTGCAAAGGCCCAGACTCAAACTGGGATTTTCACTGGGGCAGTGTCTGAATAGACAGTCCATGAGTGCAATTGAGAGTACCTGATGTAGGTAGCGTCTGATACTACAACAAGAGCTGAGTGGTGGTGTGTTGGTCCTAACACTGGAAGAATAACCATCAATCTGCTGCTTACTTCTGAGGGTAGTGAATGACTGGGATAAAGTAAAAATGATTGCATCTGGTGGTGATAATCTTGTGGTATCTGCATGTGGTTGGTGGTTTCAAGTGTACTGACACTATCAATGTTCGTTGAGCTGTATATAAATGTTTAGTATTGGTGGATAGGCTCTGCCTTTGATATTTTAATAAAATTTTATTATAGGAAAAATATTTGAAAGGAAAAGAAATTGTTTTTAATACTACTTAAGATACCTAGTTCAAAGATACATTGCTTTAAAAAAAAAGTATATATAATACAAACAAAAATGTCTGCTACTTAAAACTACAAATATTTTTCTTAGGATATTGTCTTAAATGTCCAATTTTTCCAAACTCCTGTACTGCTTCATAATCACTAATATCAGTTAGCCCTCCCCTCAGTATTCTCCCTCCCACCTTTGACTATGGGTCCTATAATTTGCAGCAATGTCTTACAGAACTCTCAAACCATCAGAAAAATTGTCACAAGGTTGTGGAGTTGGAAAGTCCAAAATCCAAGTATCAAGTGTCAGTATGGAAGCCTTTTTCATCCCACATGGCACAGTGGCTGATCAAACTGAATCAGTAAGTCAGGTGACAGGCTGCTGATTCAAGGCTGTGGAAGCCATCAGATCAGGTCAGTTGTTGGTTCAAGTCCCCCAAACTAGAGCTCGGTTAGAAATTAACCTGATGCAGGATCCAGAGCAATGCTGTAAATTTTGACAGAGCATTCCTATATTGTGGATGCAGATCACTCTCCTAAGGAAACTAAGGCTAGTGACTTGAGTCAGACCCTCTAGTAGGGTAACAACTCAATATACATCCTATCTGGTGGCACTAGGATTAAGTGCTTGGCTTCTAACTGAAAGGTTAGTGGCTCAAACTTACTCAGCTGTTCCATAGACGAAAAATGTGAGAATCTGCTTGTGTAAAGGCTTGGGAATCCTATGGAGCAATTTTAAGCCTACTGATATGATAGGGTCACTGAGAATTTGCCTTGATAGCAGTGGATAATGTTATTCAAATACAATATCAGTGTAAATTTTTGCCTGAAGTACAACTTATACATGTTAAAAATGTTAAATAAGAAAGAGTTGTCATAGAACTTAACAACAACAACAAAAATCACTGGACTGCTAACCACAAAGTTGATAGTTCAAACCCACAAGTGTCTCCTTGGGAACCCTATACAGAGTTGCTATGAGTCAGAACCTACTCAACAGCACTTAACAACAACAACAACCACAAAAATTTTACATAAGTTTTAAAAGAATAGAAAATGAAACTATGGTGGGATTAATTCCCAATGAGTTTAAGGGTATTTGGAGTGAGATATTTTTCCACTGAAAGAAAATGATAAATTGACTTGCGTTCAACTCTTATGAAAGTGAAAGACCTCAATGAAATTTTACATTAATAGAGTGCCTTAGGGTTTTAGCTTCCAAAGGTAAAGTATAGAATCAGGAATTGATCCTTGGGGAAGCCAATCTTTAAAGTTTCATAAAGGTCAAAATATTTCACCTTAAGGTTATTTCTTAACGGCTATTCTGGATCATTGTACAGTCAATTTGATTGATTGTGTAATTTAAGACATCTAAAGGACAAAAAAGAAAAATCTGCCAGAAAGCAGTCAGTATGCTGGCCAATCATAGATGCAAACTGAAAACAACAACAACAAAAGTTCCTTTTAACATGTTGTACTTCATGTATAGGAATGCATGACACCATATGATAAGCACTGGACTGCAAACCATAGGTATATGGTTTTGAAGTGACAGTGCCTCTGTGGGAGAAAGATGAGGCTTTTTGTTCCCCTGAAGATTTAAAGTCTTGGAAACAGGGTCGCTATGAGTCTCAATCTACTCAAAGGCACTTAACAACAGTTTCTTGTACAAATTTCCTTTTATATTGACAAAGATTTGGGATCTGTGGTAATCATGAAGTATTTTAAATGTCTAATACATAATCATGTATATGCACACACACAAATGCCCAAACATGACAATAACCATATATATTACTCTCCAGAAACTATTAAATAAAATAGAGCAGTCTTCCTAGAATGGCATAAAACACTCTGTATTAACTTATCTCGTGTCTCCTTTCTTGTCCAGTATTCCAGCACTTATTTTGCTTCCATACACACTGGTTTTATGTGTAGTTACTCAAATTTATCTCATTTTTTTCATATGTGTCCCTTTGTTTTCAGTGGTCTTTCTCATGTATCTAGTTAGCAGTTTCTTCATCTTTCTATATTTAATCAAAGTAATATATATATATATATATATATATATATATATATATGAATATTTGCTACCATTCTTACCTAGGACAGAGTGAAGTGCCTGTCCATTCCAGTGCTTATAGCTTCATGTATAAATATTACTCTTATATGAAGAAGGATTGGAGGGAGACTCATCCATGGCCTGCAATATGTAGATATTATAACTGTGCTTGCTGAAAAAGAAAAGGACTTGAAGTACTTACTGATGAAGTTCAAAGACTACAGTATTCAGTATGGATTACAGCTCAATGTAAAGAAAAGAAAAGTCCTCACAATTGGACCAGTAAATAACATCATGATAAACAGAGGAAAGATTAAATTTGTTGTTAAAGACTTGGTTTTGCTTGCATCCAAAATTGACTTTATGGAAGCAGCAGTCAAGAAATCAAACAATGTATTACATTAGTCAAATCTACTTCAAAAATATCTGTAAGTGTTCAAGAGGAAAGATGTCAGTTTGAGGACTAAGGTGCACCTGATGCAAGCCACATTATTTTCAGTCACCTGTATGTGAAAGGAGCTCTGATAGTGTAGTGGTTACAAATCAGGCTGCTAACCTCAGGGTCAGCAGTTCAAAACTACAAGCTGTTCCACGGGAGAAAGATGAGGCTTTCTGCTCCTGTAAAGATTTATAGCCTCAGGAACCCTGTACAGGTTCACTAAGAGTTGGAACTGACTCCATGGCAATAACCACCACCATATGGATGTGAAAGTTATTCAGTGAATAAGAAGACTATAGAAGAATCTATGAATAGATTTATGGAGTTTTCAAATAATATTGAAAGTACCATGGAATACCAATACAAACCAATCATTAGAAGAAGTACAGCCAGAATTACTCTTAGATGGGAGGATGGCAAGACTTTGTCTCTCATACCTTGGACATGTTATCAGAATGGACCAGCCCTTGGAGAAGGATATCCTGATTATTAAAATGGAGTGTCAGCAAAAAAAAAAAAAAGGAAGATCACGGATCAGATGGATTGACACACTGGCGGCAACAATGGACTCAAACATAACAACTGTGGGGATGTTGCAGGGTTGCTGTGAGTCAGAATCGATTTAATGGTTTTGAACAAAGCAGCATACTCCCGTAGTGACGCTCTTCTCATATCGTGAACACACACTGTTTCAGTATGCTTCCCATTCTGTTCTGGTGCTTTCTACTAATATTGTTTGAAACACAGTAAACATTGAATAGATATTTACTGAATAAAATATATTGATTAACCTGGTCATACTTTGGGATTAAAAAGAAATGGTTGAAGTTCAACCATTTCAAGAAGTAGCATATAATCTAAATCTGGTACTGAAAGAAGAATTAAGGAAGTTATCCAGAGAACTTGGAGATTCCTCCTTATTTTAAAAATGAACATTATAGATAGCATGAGAAGTAAGAATTTGCTAATATGCTTTTGGCTCTGTTTGTTCCCTTTAGTCATAATGTTGTTGCTGTTGTTGTGTGCCGTGGAGTCGGTTCCGATTCATAGCGACCCTGTTCAGGGTTTCCGAGTCTGTAAATGTTTACGGGAGCAGAAAGCCTCATCTTTCTCCTACGGAACAGCTGGTAGTTTCGAACTGCTAACCTTGCGGCTCACAGCCCGATTCGTAAGCACTACGCTACAAGAGCTCCTTTTAGTCATAATGTAAGTAGATTTTATTATGTATATGACCAAAAACAATCCACAAACTACAATATACATTTATACTGAAGATAGTGTTCTCAATTCAGTTGTTTATTTGTATAATTGTTGTTGTTAGGTACCACAGAATGGTTTCTGACTCACACCAAACCTATGCACAACAGAATGAAACACTATCTGATCCTGCAAAACCCTCACAATTGTTCTTAAGCTTGAACCCACTGTTCCTGCCACTATGACAATTCATCGCTTTGGGGTCTTCCTCTTTCTCATTGATTTTCTTGTCTTTTTAATGATCGTTTGCTATCTTCATGTACGATGTTCTTAATGTCATCTCACAAAACCAATTATAAAATGATATTTAAATATTAGATTCTTTAAAGTTTGAACTAGTGTTACATGCATTGAAAAAAAAAATCAAAGACATAAAAAGGTAGCAGTCAAATTCAATTTTCTTTCATTATACTCAGTTCTCTTTTCCAGAGGAATAGTTGTAGGATCAAATGCAATATTTTAGGATGACATAAAGTGTCTTTATATTCTTCCATCTGCCCACTTTTATAAATCATACTAGTGCAATCTGCATTTTCTTTATGTGTATATGTAGATGCACATGTACTATTCTGAACCTTGCTATTCAAATTGAGGTAAAATTCATATAACAGAACATTAACTATTGTCTAGTGTACAATTCAGTGGCATTCAGTACATCCACAATGTGGGACAGACATCACCTTTAACTACTTACAAACCCTTTTCATCATCCCAATGGAAAATCCTGTATCCAGCAGTCTCTCTCCATGCCTATCCTATTCCTTCCCTCAAGCTCTGGCAACCTCTAGATTGCTTTCTGTATCCAGGGATTTACTAGCCCCAATATTTCATATTTCATGGAATGATAAAATATTTAACCTTTTGTGTCTGTCTTCTTTCTCAAAGAATAATGTGTTTGAGGTTCATCTATGTTGAAGCAAGTATCACTACTTCCTTACTTGTTTATAGCTTAATAGCATCCCATTGTATGCATATACAACAATTTGTTTATTCATTCACCATTTCATGGATATTTGTGTTATTTCCAGCTTTTGTCCATTGTGAATAGTGCTGCTATGAACATCTTTGTGATAGTGTCTGCTTACATACTCATACCTGCTTTTAATTCTTTTGAGTATATATGTACTTACAGGTGGGATTGCCAGGTCACATTGCATCTGATTAACATGACTGCATGTTAATGCACTTCATGATTATTGTTGCTAATTGCTATTGAGTAGGTTTGAACTCATAGTAACCCCATGCACAACAAAACTAAACACCACCGGATCCTACACTATCCTTACAATTATTGCTAATCTTGAGCCCATTACTGCTGCCACTGTGCCATTTTATCTCCTTGGGGAACTTCCTCTTTTTTGCTGACTCTCCATTTTAACAAACATGATCTCTTTCTTTATGGACTGGTCTCTCCTATTAACATGTCTGAAGTGTGAGAGATAAAGTCTCTTCATATTCACTTACAAGAAACGTTTTTATGATGATAGAGTTCCTAGTATAACCAGGCCTTTATTATAATAGAAAACTTTCCCAGGCATCGATGCAAATGGAAGAAGCCTCTCCATTTGTGTTGTTATAATGTGATGAACAAATGGACATATGAGTAAAGGAAACTTGTCAGAGCATTTAATACATGCTGAGTATTTATTGTTCATTACCAGGCAGCAGTTGGTTCCATTGTGCATGAGGTTGCCAGGACTCAGGGGCTGACTCAACAGCACCTAACAGCAACAACAAAAAGGGCCCCTGAGAAAGCACAGAGAATCTCTTCAAAGTCATCATATTTTGAGCATGTACCAAATTGTCTTAAAGTAATTTAAATTTTTAAGAAAGTTTAGCTTAAACTCTCCCAAGTGTTTTGAAATATTCAAGACTGTTGTCTGTGGGATCTATAGCAAATAAAGATATGACAGAATACTGACTAGATACCAAGCTTACTCAGGACCTGTGGGATCGATAGAGGAATTGGTGGCAATCTGAAGCTTCCTAGGGAGAGGCAGAAGCAACAAAGTTGTGGTTTCCCTCCCCTGTCACCACTAAGGAGTATTAATACGAAACAGATAAGAGGAACAGCACTTTCAAAAGGAAATACTGTCCCTTGGGCACTGTGATTGTACTCCATTATGCCTGTTGGACTCACTATCAGTTTGTTACATGGTGGTGGCTTGTGTGTTGCTGTGATGCTGGAAGCTTTGCCACCAGTATTTTAAATGCCAACAGGGACCTCCATGTGGATATGTTTCAGCAGATTCCAGACTATGACAAACTAGGAAGAAGGAGAGGCAAACTACTGTATGATTAGCCACCAAACCTTATGAATGCCATTGGAGCAATGTCAGATATCTCCAGATTATTGACTACTGAAAACCAGTGCATAGCACCAGAATAATGTCAGATAGAGTGCCAGAAGATGAGCCTTACAGGTGGAAAAAGCACTCAAGGTGTGACTGGGGAAGAGCTGCCTCCTGAAAGTAGAGTTGACTGTGATGATGCAAATGAAATCAAGATTTTTGGGCTTTGCTGATGGAACACAACTCAAAATGAGAAGAAACAGTTGTTATATCCATTAATAATCAGAACATGAAATGTACGAAATATGAACCTAGGAAAATTGGAAGTTGTCAAAAATGAAATGGAATGCACAAAGATCAACACCTTAAGCGTTACTTCACTGAAGTGGACTGGTAATGGCCATTTTGAATCTGACAGTCTTATGGTTACTATGCCTGGAATGACAAATTGAAAGAGGGATGGTGTCACATTCATCATCAAACAGAACATTGCAAGATCGATCTTGAAGTATAATGCTGTCTGTGATAGGATAATATCCATATACCTACAAGGAAGACTAGTTAACACAACTATTATTCAAATTTATGCAACCAATACTAAAGCCAGTGATGATGACATTGAACAATTCTACCAACTTCTTCAGTCTGAAATTGATCAAACAGGCATTCATGATGTATTGATCATTGCTGGTGATCAGAATGCAAAGGTTGGAAACAAAGAGGAAGGATCAATGGTTTGAAATTGATTAAGCAGGCATTCACAATGTATTGATAATTACTGTTGACTGGAATGCAAAAGTTGGAAACAAAGAGGAAGGATCAGTAATTGGAAAATATAGCCTTCAGGATAGAAATGATGCTGGAGAATGCATGAATGAATTTTGCATGACCAATGACTTTTTTTCTTGCAAATACCTTTTTAAAATAACATAAAAGACAACTTCTCACATGGACCTCACCAGATGGAATACACAGAAATAAAATTCGCTACACCTGTGGGAAGAGATGGTGGAAAAGCTCCATATCATCAGCCAAAGCAAGACCAGGGGCAGGCTGTGGAACAGATCATCAATTGCTCATCTGCAAATTCAGGCTAAAGCTGAAGAAAATGAAAACAAGGATACAAGAACCAAAAAATGACCTTAAGCCTATCTTACCTGAATTTAGAGATCATCTGAAGAACCAAGTTGATGCATTAGACACTAATGACCAAAGACCGGACGAGTTGTGGGATGACACCAAGAACATCATACAAAAAGAAAGCAAAAGATCAGTAAGAAGATATGAAAGAAGGAAAAGACCAAAATGGATGTCGGAAGACACTCTGAAGCTTGTTCAACAATATAGAGGTGCTAAAGCAAATGGAAGATATCAGAAGGTAAAAGAGCTGAACAGAAAATTTCAAAGGGCAGCTCGAGAAGACAAAGTTAATAATAATGAAATATGCAGACCTAACGTTAGAAACAAAAGAGGACGAACACACTCATCGTTTCTCAAGCTGAAAGAACTGAAGACAAATTTCAAGTCTCGAATTGCAATATTGAAGAATTATATAAACAAAATATTGAATGATTCAGAAAGCATGAAAGAGAATGGAAGGAACACACAGAGTCACTGCTTCAAAAAGAAATGGTTAATGATCAACAGTTTCAAGAAGTAGCATATGATCAAGAGCTAACGGTATTGAAGAAAGCTGTCTGAGATATATTGAAGGCATTGACAAAGAACAAGGCTCCAGGAATTGATAGAATACATATTGAAATCTTTCGACAAACTGATGCAACACTGGAGGTATTTATTCATCTATGCCAAGAAATTTTGAAGACAATTACCTGGCAAACTGATTGACACAGATCCATATTTGTACTCAATTCTAAGAGTGATGACACAAGAGAATGTGGAAATCATCAGACAATATCATTAATATCACATAGGAGTAAAATCATTCAAATACAGCTGTAACATTATATTGACATTGAACATCCAGAAGTTCAAGTCAGATTCAGACGAGAACGTAGACCTAGGCATATCATTGTTGATGTCAGATAGAGTTTGGCTGAAACCAGAGAATACCAGAAAGATGTTTATCTGTGCTTTGTGAATTATGCAAAGGCTTTAGACTGTGTGGATAATGACAAGCTATGGATAACACTGAGAAGAATGCATATTCCAAAACTGTTAACTGTGTTCAGGAGGAACCTATATGTAGACCAAGAAGCAGTCATTCGAACTGAACTAAAGGACACTGAATTCTTTAAATTCAAGAAAGGTGTGCGCTAGGACTATATTGATACCTATTCAATCTGTATTCTGAACAAAAACCTAAAAAACTATATTATATAAAGAAGTATGCATCAGGATTGGAGGAAGACTCATTGACAACCTTGTCATATGCAGATGATACAATCTTATGTTCTGAAATTGAAGAGAAGTCAAAATATTTCTTGCAGAAGATCAAAGACCACAGCTTTCATAATGGATTTTACCTCAATGTGCAAGCTTTTTTTTTTTTTTTTTTTTTTCTAATAGGTAGGGGCTCTGTCTTTCTCTTCCTGGATCTATTCTTTTAAATTAACCTCTTCCAGTCAGTCTTATGGTGTCATCAATTAAATAACTCACTTCTTCCACCTAGAAAATGATATATTTAGTAAGAAAGGCAAGGCAAGTACAGAGACTCATTGTTTACAAATGCTTATAATCTTTGAACTGCAATGACGGTTGCTCAAATCCACCAGCTGCTCCTTGGAAACCGTATATGAGTCTCTATAAGTCAGAATTGATTTGATGGCACTTACCAAAAACAACAACATAGGGAATACAGGGGCAAAAGAATTCGGAAGGGAAAATTGCCCTTTGGGAAATGAAGCTGTTATAATAGTACTGTTTCAGATTTGTGCAGCATGCTGTACTTTTGGGGGCTCAACGGAAGATGATTTCCAGTGAAGGAATTAATCTAAGCCTCTTTTTCGTGGATAATTCTGTTGGCTTGAAGCAGAAAGAAAAGAATTTTCATGAACAAGCAACAATTTAGACAATGTCTAATTGGATATTGAGATGGTAAGTTTGATTAGGATACACAGTTTAAGTACTCTCTCAAAGTATAAAACGAGGTCTGGATTAATATAATGTCACAATCTTTCCATACTTCATTGGAGGCTCTTTCCTCAGCTCTCCTCTCCCTTCCTATCCTGTGCTCTCCTCTCTTCTACTCACTCACACATACCACAGACACAAACAAGGAGAGAGGGAGACACAGAAAGAGAGCGAGTAGGAAAAGGCTTATTACTTTGATAATGGAAGTCTCTGGAAAGAGCATGCCAGGCCTCTCAAGAAGGTCCTATTGGCTTACAGACAAAGGAAAGGAATGTGTTTTAGGGTTTTAATTGTGATTAGGGGATATGGCCAGGTTGAGAGTTCACAAACCCAAGCTGAAGTTTGCATGATTTGAGTTTCCCTGTGGCACATAAGAAGTGAATTTACAGGCTTTTTGGTTGTTTTTGTTTTGAAAAAGCATATCCAGAAGTGCGGTTCAAGGCAATGAGAGAGGGATGAGGTTAAAAAAGTCAACAAGCGTCAAAGTATGGTGTCAGACTTCGTGTTACCAAAGTACACCCTTCTCCTATCCCAGATCTTGTTATCTTATCTACCCCAGGATACAAGAGGACATGAACAGACACTTCACCAAGGAAGGCATTCATATAGCAAAGAAACATATGAATACATATTTATGATCACTAGCCATTAGAGAGCTGCAAAACAAAACAACAGTGAGTTATCATCTCACCCCAGCTAGTAGCAAAGTTCAAAAAATTTGAAAACAACAAATATTCGAGAGGGTGTGGAGAGACTGAGACCCTCCTACATTGCTGGTGTAACTATAAAATGGTTCAACCACTGCAGAAAATGGTATGTCACTTACTCAAAAAGTTTAAAATAGAAATATAGTATGATCCAGCAACCCTTCTATTTGGTATAGACCCACAAGAAATAAGAGCAGAATATGAATAGATATATGCACACTGAGGTTCATTGCATGCAGCACTATTCGCAGATGCAAGAAGATGTAGATAACCTAAATGCCCATCAATGAAAGAATGGATAAACAGACTTTGGTACATACACACAATGAAATACTATTCAATGGTGAAGAATAACAATGAATCTGTGAAACTCCTTATAATTTTAATGTATCTGGAGGACATTATTATGAGTGAAGCTAGTCAATCACAAAATGACAAATATTGCATGAGACCACTATTGTAAAAATCAAGGAAAGGGTTTCATACTAAAAGAAACATTCTTTGATGATTACCAGGGTTGGAAAGGAAGGGAGATTATTCCACTGGCTAGAGGATTGTTGTTAAATGCTATTGAGTCAGTTTAGACTCATAGCAACCCTATATAAGATTTCCAAGGAGTAGTTGGTAAGTTTGAACCAACCTTGTGGTCCAGTGCTTATTCTATAGTACCACACCAGGATTCAGAGATGCATATATGTTAACTTGAGTGATGGGAAGGAAGGATAATATACAAGAAGGATATTGACAGAGGTTGATGAAGACAGATGAACACACAGGGAGGTATGCAGGGCTAAAGGGGATAGAGGCAAATAGTGTTATACAACCTTGGTACAGCAGTGCACTGCAGGTGGATATGTGGACAGACAGGGTATGGGGGGAAGAGTGGTAATATACCCATAAATATATAAGGGTTTGAAAGAGAACATTGGTACATGGGTATTGACCATTCTTGCAAACACAGATGTGAATATGTTGGAGCATATAGTGGGCAAAATGATGTAAACTTTTTAGCTATCATCAAACCTCTTAAGGTAATGAGTTGCTGGGTCTGGAGGCTCAGGTCTATAATCTCAGGTGATACCAAAGTAAACTGGCATAACGTAGTTCACAGAGTCAGTGTTTTACATCCTCCTTTGGTGAGTAGTGTCTGGGATCTTGAAAGCTCACGAGCAACCATCTGAGGTGTAACTATTGGTCTCTCCATGTGCTGAAGAGGAAGAGTGATCAGAATTGAAGATGCTTGAAATTTGTTAGTCCAGTGGAATCAACTAGTCCAATGACTAATGGAATATGTGAACATCAGTCTCCACAACTCTGAGAACAAAAGAACTAGACGGTGCCTTACTACCACTACAAACTGCTCTGAAAGGGAGCACATTCAAAGGTCCCTGATAGAGGGGAGAAAACATGGAAAAATACTTAAAATTATTTTTTTAAAAAAGACCAGGCTTACTGGTCAGAAAGAGACTGGTGAACCCCGAGACTATGGTCCTCATGGATACAAAGATGAGACATGGTTTGAATGGGTAAAACTGGGGAAATGTTGTTAAGGTGCTTGGCTGTCTTTTGAATCTTGGTTTCCCTTGCCTACTATTGTAAAATAAACACTTGAAAGGGAGAGAGAGGAATAGCCAGAAACATCACCAGAGAATGCTTATAAGTCTGTCTTCAGCCTATAACTAATTGAAATATCTAAAATGGAGCTAGAACTTGCCCAGTGAAGGAGGCTCCCTGCAGAGCCTTTGCATTGCTCTAGAACATAGGTGGAATCCTGATCCCTATCCAGAATCTTCTGAGGTGGGACAGTTCCACTTGAAAGGACAAGCAGACCAGTCTGGAGCAGCTACAAGAACGGAGATCAACCTCATGGTTCAATTTTCAGACAAACAATAGATAGGTATGTATGTAGAAGGGTTAACAACACTAGTAAGTTATGCTCATCATGGAATGGTCTTTCAAAATAAAAAGGGCAGCATTTACCTAAGGACTAAATTAAGGGATGGGAAGGGGGATGGAATGGAAATAGGATTCACAGGAAGAAATAGGTGAACTTCTGCTACATGGAGGCTGTTGTAATCATTGTGATGAAGCAAAGTGTATGCTTTATAGAATGTAAAAATGATGATCTTGTCTGTAAATCTTCATTTAAATCACAATACAAAGTTTTTAAAACTTCTCCTTTTTGACAAAGGGATATTTTGAGAGCATCAGCAGTGGTTTTGGTAAAGCTTCCCTTAATGACTTCAAGTCACTCTAAACTAGCTCATTAACTCTGTATGTTTGTACATTTTTATTAAAGGGTGAAACTTGTTTCTGATTAGAATGTACTGAATTCTTAACAAAAGTAGTAAAGGATACTGATCCTGCTTCTTTAACATCAGTAGTTTTAATAAGGTGACCATTTCCTCTGTGAGACATTTGGTAATATTTGCAGATACTTTTTTTTTCATGAGATAATAAATTTGTTTTGTCTTGAGCTACTGCTACAAAGTTTTGAGTACATTTCATGGGTTCCAGATAAACCAAATACAATGAGTAAGAACTTGGCAGCATAACCTTTAGACATACATTTACAATTAAAGAACTTTTAGCTGGGCTAGCACAGATAAAGGTAAGAAAGCTGGTCATGCTACTTGCAGAAATGTTTTAAACATCATATATATACCTGTCCTTTAAGTTTTTCTATGTTCACTCATTTAAGAGTATTAGGCTGGAAATACAACATTCTTTATCCTTTTCATTCTCATATTTTTGGTTTGTCAAAAGTTCAGTTTTATAATTTCATTCTACTGCATGTACATTTAGGATAAACTTGTACTTGTTGGTCACCTTGAAATTGTTAAGACAACCAGTCTTTGAAATGACCCTGGAGGCCTGGAGTGCTGTGTATACACTATGGAGTCATCAGAGCACTGCTTCTCTGTGGCTCAGTCACTCGGAGGTTGTTGGTAGATGTGCTCTCAAACATTACTGTTTTCTCTGTAGGGATAGTGGAGGCTAAGTCCAAAGTCTTAGTGTTAAAAATAGGATGCATTTAATATGAAAAAGTGTGAAGCAGAAGACACCAATTTTAGAGAGAATAAGCAAACAGAATCCTCAAGGGACAATAGCTAAGCAATTATGAATAGAAAGGAAGTGATTTAAATGAACTGAAGAAAATTAGGACTGCAGGATCTCTCTAGACCTGGACACATTTTATCAGCAGTTCTAAATTTAAGAACAAAATATGCGTAGTTTGCCTGGGGACAACATCTAATACAGGAAATGTGTTGAGGATATTACTGAATAGTAGAAAGTTTGATAGCTCATTCTGTTGAGGTAGCTTGATTGCCATACTGTTGGACAACAGCTTCCCTCTGCCCCCCAACATTCTGGACACATTAACTTCACTTACAGCACCTATTACTCTTCCTCTCTTAATCACTTTATTCCAGGCACAACCTTCTTGCTGTTCCTGGAATGTGCTAGGCATGCTCCTACATTAGAAAGTTTAAAATTCTCTCTGCTTGGAAAAGTCATCTACTTTTGAATAGGCTCATACACGCAAGTCTATCAATCCTTTGGTCACAGTTTCCTTATTAATGAGGTCTTCCCCAACCATGTTATTTAAAATTATATCTCCCTATGTACTCCAATCCCCTTACATGCTTTATTTTTCCATATCACTTACTATCATCCAATGTAGTAATATTTTACTCATTCATTTTATTTTTAAGATTCTACTTCCAGTTTAAACATCAAGCTCATCTGGGTAGGGATATTCATCTCCTGTGTTCAAGACAGCATCCCTGCAACTAGAAAACACTTGGCACAAGTAGAGACTCAATAAGTACTGGTAAAATGGGTGAAAGATTTCATTGAGAAAAAGGTTTGAAAAGCACTTCAAAAAGCACTTAAGAAGTAGGCACAGTGAATAACAAGTGGGCATGGAAAGGATGGAGCAAATGTTTGGAATTTCTCCTTGATGATAAACAGGGAGTATGAATTAGTTGATACTCAGGAGATGCCACTTAGAATGCTAGACTACTCAGTGAAAATTAAGCTACCCAGGCCTTATCAGTGAGTAATTAATAATGTAGCAGACATGAGCATGCGGAGCACAAAGGGCAGACCCTGAAATCAGGAGAGATATTGGAGATAATATGAGGGAGAGCTCAGGAGAGAATTATTGAACTTTCAAATTTAGCCAGTAGATCAGCTAGCTTGAAATTAAAGAGTATCCAAATTTTCATATGTATCATGTTTTGTTTGGTATGGTGAACAACTCCCCCTGTATTGTGATTAACTGCCCAGGACTTATATTGACAGGCTAGCTGATAACAGCAAGGAAAGAAGTCTTTCTGTTGGCAAGTATTCCAGGATTGACTGACAAGGAGGATACTCCAAAAGGCAAGGACAAGTCATTAGTAATGAAGTACAGACTATTCAAAATTAGAAATAATCTGTACAATCTATTATCCAGGGAAAGAAACTACTTACATACAGCTTCCTGCTGTGACATTTTCACACATTCAGGCTGGTAAGAGAAGCTTCTTTGTTTTGAAGCCATTGATGTGACTGGAGAGGCTAGGCTAAGGTTATTCTTTCTGGCATAGTGTCATTGTTCCATTGACTCTCTGATGGGGTCATTCATTCAATTAACAGACATTAACTGTTAACCTACTGATTGGGTGCTTATCATTAGGGTGTCTACTTAAGGACCCTGATGTTGAAGTCTGACAAAACTGAGTCCAAATCACAGCATTTACACTTAATGAATCATTTCTTCAAAAATTGGTTAACTTTTATACCCCAGTTTCAGTGACTATGTTAAGCGCTCTTGAGTTAGTTCTGAGTTATAACAACCTTGGCATAGGGTTTCTAAGGAGTGGCTGATGGGTTTGAACAATTGACCTACTGGTTATCATTCCAGTGCTTATTCTACAATACCACACCAAGACCCCTTCAGTGAATATAAAAGTAAATAAATCATAGCTACCACTTTGCATGAGAGGAGGTTTAAGTGGAATATTGTATGGAAAGTGGATGAGACATCTGGTATACAATGAGATCAGTGAGTGTATCAACATTTTTTTTTGCCTTCAGTATGAGAATAACATTACTGAAACTGCATAGATGCAGATCATGAGTGACCACAGATGTGGCTTGTTGGGTAAAGGTGCAGAGAGACTGAAAAGCTGACCCGGAGAGAGTCCAAAAGACATGGTTTATTACAGCAAAGTAATAAAGGCATCGATGATTTACGAAGTAATCAAGACCCAAATGGTTTACAGACAGAGAAATTTGCTAACTGGGAATACTGCACAATGTCCAGTGGTGACCAGCTGGGCAGGAAGGTTCTGCCTATTTCTTTGCTAACTACTCTGGGCTAAGCAAACTTTTTTATAATACTAAGCAAACAAACTACTGTTATGGCATTTACTGAAAGAGTGTTGTTATTATTGCATTTGGACTCATTCTCGGAATTAAGGGGGGACCTGGTGTGGCGCTGTGGGTTAATGCGCTAAACTGCAAAGCCAGTTGAACTGTAAGGTCGGCGGTTCAAGCTCACCAGCTGCTTCTCGGAAACCCTATACAGGGTCACTATGGGTCAGAATTGACTTGACGGCACTTAACAGCAACAGCTGTTCCGCGGGAGAAAGATGAGGCTTTCTGCTCCCATAAAGGCTGCAAATGCAGCCTCGGAAACCTTGTGCAGGGTCACTATGAGTCAGAACTGACTCCATAGTACTTAACAACAACAACAACCCGCCCGGTTATCAAAATATTGAGGGGAACTAGACCACCTTCTTAACTTCTTGGACCCCAGTATAACTAGTGTCTGGACCCAAACCACAATGATTTAGCAATTGGGATAATATTACTGCAAGGACTACCTTGATGTAAGTGAAGTTATTACACTTGACAAGAGTGGGGCCATTTTGGAGTGCTTAGGCCTTGACCAAACAGGGGTCAAAATATATTCACAAGAACTGAGCAGCCCCTACTGAAAGTGGAGGCTCAGTGAAAAAAGGAAGACACAGTGGCAGCAGCAAGGAATGTAACAATAATTGTGAGGATAATACAGGACCAGGCAGTATTTCATTCTACTGTTCATAGGATTACTTTGAGTTGGAACCAATCTGAAGGCATCAAACAACAGAAACAGAAAGTAAACCTATATTGTCAAGTAGGATATGAAATATTAAGAGCCACGAAAGAACAAATGTCCAAGAAAACAGGATGTCATGTGAAGAGGGTAAGTGTAGTGACCATGTAGGAGAAGCACTGGACTGTTTACCACGAAGTTCATGGTTTAAGCCAAACCTAAATGGTCTCCAAGAGAAACACGAGGCTGTCTGCTCCCACAAAGATATATGGTCCCAGAAAACACATACAAGTTCACTATGAGTTGAACTGAGTCAACAACACTCAAAAATAATGCTACATGAATACAGGTATTTGTAAAGGCTGTGCAATAATTCTAAACTTCACAGGACAAGTACCCTGTGGTTGCATTGGATAATATGGACTGAGACCCTTACCTTGAGGGTTGTTGTTAAGTGCTGTCGAGTCAGTGCCAACAAATAGTGACACTGTATAGGGTTTCTGAGGAGTGACCAGTGAGCTTCAACTGCTGACCTTGATGCTTACCTACAGGGAAAGGTGAGGAAGAGATCATTAATGAGCAAAGTCACATGTTAACCAGTCACCACTGAAATGTGAGACTCAGCATCTAAAGGAAATAAATTGTGTTTCTTTAGCCTGCTGGTGATTCACACTTTGGGTTGTATATTTTCTATGACTGTTTGTTCCTCGGTAGTTGTCACCTATTTACTCTATTCTTCTCCCTCAAACCCCTCTTTTTCTCTCTCTCCTTGATTACTACTGCTTTGAAGACCTATTCTCTGATAAAAATCAGTTTTGAAACATGAAATGATTCAAGGATATTTGAAAAAAAAAAGATTATTTATGAAAGGAATGAAAGGCATTAGAAATTAGACTGACTTTCTCCCTACTTTACCCCAAAACATAGAGGTCTGAGGTCCTGGCATCTTGTAACAGAATGTCCCTAGGGAAGTGGTGTGGGAAGTTAGCTGAAAGAAATGAGGACATTACTTGGGGGTGGGGAGACATGACTGGATGTGGGGAGGGGACAACCCATTCAGAAGTTAAATGAAAATTCAGAGGATTTATTCAATATTAGTTAGGTATCCAGATGGAAAATTAACAGTTTATATAGGCAAAAACATGGTGAGTTCAGAGAGTGGGTTCCAGGTGGGAGAATATAGGACAAGAAACAAAGAGATTCCAGTAAAATCCCTTGCTATTAGTTTTTAGTTGAGGTCATATTAGTGATGGTAGTTCCATGCCACTGTACTTGTTCCGATTCACAGAGACCCTTTATAGGGTTCTGGTATGGTGCTATATGATAAGACACTGTATCACCAGGTCAGAACAGCATTTAACAACCACACATGTTTTTAGGAGCAAAAAGCCTCATCTCTTCCAAAGAGAAACTGGTGAATTCGAGCTACTGATCTTGTGATTAGCTCATAATCTACTTGATCAGGAATCCTTGATGTTGTGGTGGTGGTTATGTGCCATGGAGTCAGTTTCAAATAGTGACCCTGTATTATGGTTTCCTGGTGTGGCACTGTGGGTTAATGCCCCAGAATGAAAAGCTGTTTGAACTGTAAAGTCGGCAGTTCAAGCTCACCAACTGCTTATCGGAAACCCTATACAGGGTCTCTATGTGTTGACATCGACTCAGCGGCACTTAACAAAAACAACAACATATGGTTTCCCAGGCTGTAAAACTGTACTGGAACCCATCTCCCATGAGACTGCAGGTACTTTCGACTGCTGACTATGAGACTGACTCATAACCACTACACTACTAGAGCTCCTTTCATGTTGTGGTAGGGAGTGATAGAGAAGTGGGAAAAGGCTTCTAGTGAATTGTTGTTGTTAGGTGCCATTGAGTCAGTACCGACTCTTAGAGACCTTCTATGCACAGCAGAATGAAACACTGCCCGATCCTGGGCCAACCTCACTATTGATGATGCCACTTGGCCAATCCATCTTGCTGAGGGTCTTCCTCTTTTTCTCTGACCCTCCACCTTAGCACACATGATATCCTTCTCCAGCGACTGGTCCTTCCTGACAATATGTCTGAAGTATGAGAGACGAAGTTTGGCCATCTTGGCTTCCAAGGAGCACTCTCGCTGCACTTCTTCCAACACAGATCTGTTGGTTCTTTTGTCAGCCCATGGCACTTTCAATATTCTCCTCCAACACCATAACTCAAAAACATCAATTATTCTACTGTCTCCCTTATTTACTGTGCAACTTTCACATGCATATGAGGTTATTGAAAATACCATGCCTTGGATCAAGCACACCTTAGTCCTCAAGCTGACATCTTTGCTTTTCAACACTTTAAAAAGGTCTTGTGCAGCAGATTTGCCTAATGCAGTACCTCATTTGATTTCTTGACTGTTGTTTCCATGAGTGTTGATAGTTGATCTATGAAGAATGAAGTCCTTGACAACTTCAATCTTTTCTCCATTGATAAGAATGTTGTTTATTGGTCCAGTTGTCAGGTGCCATCGAGTCGGAACCGACTCATAGTGACCCCATGCACAGCAGAACGAAACAATGTCCCATCCTGGACCAACCTCACTACCGCCACCACACTTGACGCCATCAATGATGTCACCTGGCTGGTCCAGTGGTGAGGATTTTTGTTTTCTTTACATTGAGATGAATACAGATGCTTAAATGTTTTGGTGGGCTACAAATTTTAAAATTATAATTACAAAAGACTTACAACAATATATGTTTTTCAGAACAAGTTATAAAAAATGTCTAAGTTGATATAAAACATTTCTTGGAGCTGTTGCTAATTATAATAATGAGCATCAAGGCTCTTTAGAAACTGCTTGCTCAAGTGAAACTTTGGTTGTCTGGGAAGCTTAGATAAGAGAACTGTTCTTAAAAGTTTCCAGCTTTATCATCCTGGAAATCAGTTTGAACCACAAGGCTGGTGGTTCAAGCTCACTAGCTACTCTTTGGAAAGCCTGTGCAGTATCCTTGTGGGATGGAGCTGACTCGACAGCACCTCACAACAACAACACGATGCTATAGAATACTGTAGAATAATGCACTAGACCACAAGGTTGGTTTGAACCACAAGGTCAGTGGTTCAAACTCACCAACCATTCCTCAGAAATCCTAAGCAGAGTCACTATGAATCAGAACTGACTTGAGGACACTTAACAACAACACCATGAAAGTAGGAAGTGCCATGGCTCCATATGATAAATACTGAACTGCAAACCACAAGGTACATGGTTCACATCCAATAGCAGTGCAAAGATTTAAAGCATAGGAAACACTCTACAGGATTGTATACAGAATCACTGTGAGTCAGAACTGACTATAAGTCATAACTGACTTGACAGCAATTAACAGCAACAATAATGAATGGAATATTTTTAAAGGTCATTTGATAACAATGTACCTGTGTTAAAAACCTCCTTCCTTGGGAAATATTCCTTTCACTTCCTGGTTTGACTGCAGAGAAACCATTCCCTTTGTTATTTATAGTTTTTAGCAACTAACATAGCCAGATAAGTCGGAATTTTGCATTTTCTCAGCTAAGCTTGTCTGCAAAACACTGTTGTTGTTGTTGTTGTTGTTAGGTGCCATCAAGTCTGTACCTACTCGTAGCGATCCTATGCACAGCAAAACAAAACACTGCCGGATCCTGGGCCAACCTCTTAGCTTGAGGACTAAGGTGCTCCTGACCGAAGCCATGGTATTTTCAATAACCTCATATACATGCGAAAGCTGGACAGTGAATAAGGAAGACCACCGTAGAAGAATTGACACATTTGAGTCATGCTGTTGGAGGAGAATATTGAAAGTGCCATGGGCTGCCAAGGGGATTCCTTACCTATCGCTACATGTTATCCTTACTGTACGTTTCCAAGATCATCTTGAAGAAAACATTAAAGAAGAGACAGAGGCTATAGTAATGAAATAGTATGTACCTCTCAAATGCAGAAATATATACCAAATCTTATAGCAGCTAGTATGAATAAGAAAAGAGAAATCTCAGGTTGACATATCATAAGGTTCTTATTTGTGAACACAATTTACAATGTGTCACAAAAGTAGATTTTTACAGAATAAAAATTTCAGTTACAAAAATTTAAAATAGCAAGAATAACAATATTGACACTTGTTGCTCTTGTTATTAAGTGCCATCGAGTTAATTTGGACTCATAGGGACCCTGTATTGGGTTTTCAAGGGGTGATGGGTAAGGTTGAACTACTGACTTTGCAGTCCAGTGCTTTTCTTTGTTTATTTCTCTTATTTATTTTTGTGTAGGTGAACCTTAACATAATCATCATGCTAGTATATCTGATTAGAGTAGCTTCATACCTAAATTAAAACTCCATTTTAAATTAAAATTTTCATTTCTACCTTTTTGAGCAATGGTATTCAGTTTTTAATTCCTTATCAAATTGTTATTGTTAGAATAACAAAGATGACAAGAATCAGAATTTCTAACCTTAGATGACTTGCAGCCTTGGTGGTACAGTGGTTTAAGCACTGGGCTACTAACCTAAAGTTTGGGGGTTTGAACTCACTAGCTATTCTTCAGGAAAAAGACGAGGCAGTGTGTTGTTGTTAAGTGCTGTTGAGTTGGTTCTGACTCCTGGTGACCCTAGATAGGGTTTCTGAGGAGCAGCTGGTAGATTGGAACCACCCACCTCATCTTGTGGTTAGTAGGCCAAGACTTCCTACAGTGCCACACTAGGACTCCAAGAAGGAGTCTACGTCCAAAACAATGTACAGCTTTGGAATCCCTATGAGGAAGACGGACTCCATTCTATAGGGTATCTGTAAGTCTGAATTGGTTCAATTTCAGTGGGCTTGATATAATTTTGGTTTTTATTCAGCTTCCTATCTGCTCCATGAATCTATGGGGTGAATTTGTCTGAACCATTTTCAACCTTCACCTACCCCAGCCAGATAAACAAAGCTTTGCATTTCAAAAGTTTCAGATTAGAATTTAGACAACCTTCTCTTTTCTTAGACAAAGAAATCATTTTTTACATTTTAAGCATTTCAACTAGAACTGGCCTGAGGATACACATTCAGTCACAGGCCACCTCATCAAAATGTGGAAATCAAATTCTACCAGGAGATAAGGAATTGTTGTTTGTCTATGAATTGTTGTTAAGAAAGTTTGTGATTTGACAACTCTTTGTAAAATTTCCTCCCTTCCCCTGTAATTCCCTTTAATAGGAATCTTGCTTTACCAATTAAAAACTGACAGCTTTTTCTGCTTGGAAGAAGAGGCATT
>NW_006408571.1:5881988-5886587 GCF_000296735.1 Chrysochloris asiatica
TTCAAACCACTCCAGCTGCTCCTCAGAAACCCTATACAGTGCTGGATGAGTCAGAACCTACTCTATGGCACTTAACAACAACAACATATAGTAGGCTATATGCTGTTGTTTTGGCAACATTACCTTAATAATGTAGAATCCAAAAGATTTATATGCTCTCAAACTGATTAGCTTTAAACTTTCAAGTGTATAAAGTGGCTGGTATCTACATTATTTTTGCTGGTTCCTTATTTTCTTATATTGTTGTTGTTGTTAAGTGCCATCAAATCGACTCCGACCCATAGCAACCCTGTAAAGGGTTTCTGAGGAGCAGCTTGTGAGCTTGAACCGATGACCTTGCAGTTTAAATGACTTTGCAGTCTGGTGCATTAACCCACAGCGCCACGCCAGGACTCCCATTTTCTGATAAGTGTTGCCAAAAAAATCTTACTTAATGGGCTTTTCTCCTGAAAGTGCAGTTAGCAACCAGGTGAGCTGCTCCTCAGTGCTCTCTGTCCCATAGTTCCATCTAGTCTAAGAATTCCAAATTTCCTAGCCATCTTACCCACCAGTTCTCTTCACAAAGTCAAGTGTTTTGTGTTGCCTTTAGAAAATTCATTTAACAGCATGTTGTTGTTTGGTGGCATTGAGTTGTTTTCTACTCACAGTGACCCTATGTACAACAGAACAAAAGTACCATCCTCACAATCATTCTAACACTTGAGCTGCTACTACTGTGCCAATCTATCTAGTTGTGGGTTTTCATCATTTTTGCTGACCCTCTACTTTATCAAACATGATGTCCTTTCTAAGGACTGGACTCTTCTGATAATATGTTTGAAGTATGAGAGACGAAGTCTCACCATCCTGGCTTCTAAGGAGCATGCTGGCTGTACTTTTAGTGTTCCTATTCAACACCTTAACTCAAATGAATCAATTCTTCCATCATCTTCTTTACTCATTGTCCAACTTTCACATGCATTAAGGCTATTGAAAATATCATGACCAACTGCTCTGAAAGGGATTGCAATAGGATGTTGGGGAATGTGGAACAAGACTGAATATAATAAAGAAGCCCAGGTTTACTGGTCTCAATGAAATGCGTGGAACTCCCAAGATTATGGCCTTTAGACTTCTTTCAGGCCTGGAACAGAACTAAACCGCGCTGCTGGACTTTTCAGTTAAATGGATGATGTTATTAAGTGCTGTTGAGTCAGTTCTTTCTCATAGTGACTCTGTATAGGGTTTCTGAGGAACAGCTGTTAAGTTTGAACTGCCTACTTTGCAGTTCAGTGCTTTTCTGACAGGGCCACACCAAGACTCCACAGCTCAATGATAAACAGGCCTGTAAGGTGAACAGTAAGGAGCTTTGGTAGTGTAGTGGTTATGAATCGGGCTGCGAACCTCAAGGTTGGCAGTTAAAAACTACCAGCTGTTACACGGGAGAAAGATGAGGCTTTCTGCTCCCGTAAAGATTTACAACCTCGGAAACACTGTAAAGGGTCGCTATGCGTCGGAACCGCCTCCACGGCCAATAACAACAAGGTGAACAGTAACTTCAGGGAGGTATATACTCCTTGAGATCAAAGAGCCAACATTTGCCCAGGGATAAAGCTCAGAAGGCTGGAAGGGTTAGGGAAGGATGAATAGAAACAGTAAACATGTGGAGGAAGTGGGAAGAGTGCTGTTACATTTTAGGGATTGAAGTCAAGGTCATGAATCAAAATGTGTATGAATTGTTGAGTGAAAAACCAATTTTCTCTATAAATATTCTCCCAAGCCACAATAAAAAGGTTTAAAAATTAAAAAATAAAGGCAATGAACTATCTACAGCAAGACAATTTAAAATAATATCTTTTGAAATTCATAAAATTGCTTTTGAAAATAGTGTTTTATTATTCTGACTTCCTAGTCAGAATTTACATTTGAAATACTCAGCAGTTGGAGTGGTTTATGTGTCAACTTGGGTAGGCTAGGATTCTCAATGATTTGTCAGATATTATTTTGTGATCTGATGCGAGTAGCCAATTATTTGAAAGAAAATTTCCTTTAGGGTGGGGGATGTATAGACAGATGTTGTAGAAAAGCTCGTGCTCGCTCTCTGTGTCTTTCTCTGTGTCTTCAGATGCCCAATTCTTACAATGTGAGGAACTTTACAGATAGTGGATTCAGTAACTCCTACAACCCCATGAGACAGCAGTCTGTTGCGTGTCCTCCTGGTTTGGGACTCATCAACCCCTGCAACACATGAGTCAGGAGAAGTCTCTAGCCTGATTCCTGATCCATGGATTTGGGACCTGCCAACTGCCACAGTTATGTGAGGCATTTCTTTGAAATAAACATCTGTTTACGTATTAGAAAGCTTTAAGAAGTTCAAGGAAAAATGGAATTAAATTATAATTTTTTTTTTTTTCTGAACTTTTTGGAAACCGTCTCATAAATACATTTCACTGGTTTTGCTCCAGTAGAGAAGTGGCCTAAGAAACCAGTAATTAGTCCGAAAACAACAACAACAAGAAAACAAGGTTGAGGTGTGAAGGAAGGAAACTAGTATCTGGAACAGTTCACAGAGTGGCATTTCTTAGTCTAGTGTGCAGAAACTGGTCATCTGTACATGTAGCCTTGCCACTGCCCCCCTTCAAGGTTTTCTTCAATGAACTGTTTTATACACAGTACTTTTGGACCTATCATTCAATCCTAAAATCAGCATTATTATCTAGATTTTAAATTATGAGATATTTTATGAAAAACCTGATTCCAGAGAGAATACCCAAGCTGCATTGGAAAGGAAACCAATTTCTATCATTTGTGGCAGCGGTAGTGAGGTTGGCCCAGGATCGGACATTGTTTCGTTCTGCTGTGCATGGGGTCGCTGTGAGTCTGAGTCGGTTCTGACTCGATGGCACCTGACAACAACAATAACAATTTTAAACCATATGCAATTGGGAAACATTGTGGAAAGAAACTGAACACTCATAGCTTTGAGATCTTGAAATTGAGTCCCAGGATACCATGCCAATGTACATGTCCAGTTGATAAGATAGAGTAGGGTAGCTTAGCCTCCTTCATGTCTCAAACTGGACAATTATTGTAGTTCAGTGCCTTCGAGTCAGTTCTGACTCAGAGCAACCCTGTATAAGGTTTCCAAGGAACGGCTGCTGCATTTGAACCACCCACCTTGGGGTTCAAACCGACCTTATGGTTGAGTACTTATCCTACAGTGCCACATTTGTTGTTGTTAAGTATTGTTGAGTCGGTTCCGATTCATGGTGGTGATGTGCTGTGGAGTTGGTTCTGACTCATAGTGACCCTGTACATGGTTTCTGAGGCTGTAAATCTTTGTGGGAGCAGAAAGCCTCCTCTTTCTCCCTCTGAACAGTTGGTAGTTTCAAATTGCTGACCTTGAGGTTAGCATCGCAATTCGTAACCACTAACGCTACCAGAGATCCTATATAGGGTTTCTAAGGAGCAACTGGAGAGTTTGAACCGCTGACCTTGTGGTTCAAGCTGACCTTTCTGTCCACTGCTTTATCCTACAGCGCCACATACTGTCTCGCAATTCACATAAAAAAAAGGAGAGCACACGGAGTAGAGCCCATAGGTAAGTGCTTTTTCAGTTCTCATAAGAGTGTTACATTATAGTGAATGATGAATGTGAATTGTTCCATTGTATTCTTGTTTTTGCTGTTGCATGCCTTGAGGCTGTTCCAACCAAATAGAACTGCCCTATAGGGTTCCCCAGGTTTTAATATTTATGGGAGCAGATTGTCAGGTGTTTTTTCCTGTGGAGTGGTTGGTACGTTCAAACTCCCAACTTTCTAGTTACCAGTAGAGTACTTAACCATTGTGTCACTTTGTTGTTGTTTTTAAGTGCCTTCGAATCAACTCCAACCCACAGTGACCCTGCATAGGGTTTTTGAGGACCAGCTGGTGAGCTTGAACCACCGACCTTGCAGTTAAAATGGCTTTGAAGTCTGGCGCATTAACCCACAGCGCCATACCAGAACTGCTTGTTATTGTTAGGTGCCATCGAGTCGGTACTGACCCATAGCGACCTTATGCACAGCAGAACGAAACACTGCCCAAGCCTGGGCCAATCTCACTACTGTTGCCACACTTGAGTCCATGGATGCTGCCACTTGGCCAATCCATCTAATTGGGGGGGTCTTCCTCTTTTTCTCTGACTCTCCACCTTACCAAATATGATATTCTTCTCCAGTGACTGGTACCTCCTGAAAATATGTCCAAAGTATGAGAGACAAAGTTTGGCCATCTTGGCAACCAGGGAGCACTCTAGTTGCACTTCTTCCAAAACAGATCTATTGGTTCTTTTGGCAGCCCATGACACTTTCAATATTCTCCTCTAACATCATTACTCAAAAACATCAATTCTTCTAAGGTTTTCTTTATTCACTGTCCAGCTTTCACATGCATATGAGGTTATTGAAAATACCATGGCTTGGGTCAGGCACACCTTAGTCCTCAAGCTAACATTTTTACTCTTCAACACTTTAAAAAGGTCTTGTGCAGCAGATTTACCTAATGCAGTATGTCATTTGATCTCTTGACTGCTGCTTCCTTGAGTGTTGATAGTTGATCCAAGAAGAATGAAGTCCTTGA
>NW_006408571.1:5887102-5891866 GCF_000296735.1 Chrysochloris asiatica
GACTCAATTCTGACCCATAGCAACCTTGTATAGCGTTTCCAAGGAGCAGCTGGTGAGCTTGAACCACTGACCTTGTAGTTCAAAGGGCTTTGCAGTCTGACACATTAACCCACAATGCCACACCAGGACTCGATACATGATATTGCTGTTGTTGTTATGTGCCGTGGAGTCAGTTCCGACTCATAGCGACCCTGTACAGGGTTTCTGAGGCTGTCAATCTTTATGGGAGCAGAAAGCCTCCTCTTTCTCCTGTGGAGCGGCTGATAGTTTTGAACTGATGACCCTGAGGTTAGCAGCAGATTTGTAACCACTATGCTACTAGAGCTCCTTATATGTGATGTAGGATCAGTGAAAATAGGAAGAACCCTATGAGATGAATAGACACAATGGCTGTAATAATGGGCTCAAGCATTACAGTTGTGAGAATGGCAAAGGACAAGGCAGTGTTTCCTTTTGTGCTGAGGGTGTCTAGGAATTGGAGCCCAATTAACAGTACCTAACAACAACAACAAAAACAACAAGAATTGTAGTTTTTGTTAAGTGTCATCGGTTCTAATTCATAGCGAACCTGTATAGGGTTTCTGAGGAGGGACTGGTTTATTTGAATTGCTGACTTTGCAATTCAAACTGACTATGCAGTCCACTGCTTATCATAAAGCACCCTATGTGAAGTGGAGAGACAGAATTAGTATTTAGGATATGTGTAGTGTGGAAGCTTTAGTAGATGTGTGGGGAGTTGACAACAGGATATTTTTTGAGAATAAACGCAAGGTTCCTGCCTGGTTTAGCTGAGCCGTGTTCTCCTTTGCATATTTCTTCCTGCAAGGGACCCGGCAAGCATTCATTACAGAAATGAAATCACATTTCTGAGTTTTTCCCCTTTTAGTACAAGAGTTATTCTCAATTTCTATAATGTTTTTCTTGAATCTATTTCTCTCTCTTGCTCTAATATTCTCCCCAGTTTGTGACAACTTTCTTTGCCTAATTAATGCTAATTATATGCTGAATATTTTACTTCCCTGGCTCTAAAATCAAGGTAAAAGTGTGTGTGCTATTATTAATTGTAATTAACTGGAAATTCAAGGATGTGAAATAGAAGTGAGAACAAAAAGAAAGGATGTGAGGAGTAACCACATTACAGTTTCTCTGGCCTGAATAATCCTTTACACTTCTAAGTACTGAAAAATGGGAATGTCCCTCTCTGACCAACTCTTCTCCCCACAGTGTACTACCTGCCCTGTTTGTCATCTTTAATAAATATTTGTTGCTGTGTGCTGACACCTATTAGTGGTTTTGAGATCAGAAGATGAAAACATGCATTTAGAGAACAAGATTTCAAATGAAACCCCGAAGTCTTGGGAATTATCCCCAAACAAAAAAGTCTCTAAAATTTAGACATTTGTAGCTAATAATTTATACATTTGTAGCACTGGGCAAATCTGCTGCACAGGAACTTTTTAAAGTGTTGAAGAGCAGAGATGTCAGCTTGAGGACTAGGGTGCGTCTGACCCAGGCCATTGTGTTTTCAATAGCCTCATATGGATGCAAAAGCTGGACAGTGAATAAGGAAGATAGTAGAAGAATTGATGCCTTTGAGTTGTGGTGTTGGAGGAGAATACTGAAAGTGCCATGGACTGCCAAAAGAACCAATAGATCTGTTTTGGAAGAAGTGCAGCCAGAGTGCTCCTTGGAGGCCAGGATGGCTAAGCTTCGTCTCTCCTACTTTGGACATATTGTCCGGAGGAAACAATCGCTGGAGAAGGATGTCATGCTGGGTAAGGTGGAGGGTCAGAGAAGAAGAGGAAGACCCCCAACGAGATGGATCAGCCAGGTGGCATCATTGATGGACTCAGGTGTAGCGGCGGTAGTGAGGTTGGCCCAGGATCGAACATTGTTTCATACTGCTGTGCATGGGGTTGCTATGAGTCGGTTCTGACTCGATGGCACCTGACAACAACAACAACAGCTAATAAATGGTGTGGCACTGTAGAATAAAGCACTGGACTGCAAAGTTGGTTTGAATCACAAGGTGAGATGTCCAAACTCATCAGCCACTCCTTGGAAACCCTATAAAAAGTCACTATGAGTCAGAAAAAACTCAATGACACTTACCAACAACAGCTTAATTGTTGTGGGGGAGACCAGATATTTGGGAAATATGCTGAAGTTTAAGTGAGCATATGAAGATTTCCAACAAATGGAAAGAAAAAATTTGTGCAACTGCACGCTTAGGATATGTTTATGTAGTTAACAAGTATGGTAATTAGAGAAAACAGCTAAGAAATGTCTACTCCAATTTGAACAAAATATTGTTGCTGTTAAATGCCGTCAATTCAGTCTGACCCATAGCACCCCTGTATAGGGTTTCCGAGGAGCAACTGGTGAGTTTGAACCACTAACCTTGTAGTTCAACGCTACTTTGCAGTCCAGTACATTAATCTGCAGTGCCACACCAGGACTCTATGATATTTTTTGTTTTTTTTAAGTTTGTGTTTACCTTTTGACCTTAGTTTTGCAATCTGTAAATCTGAGTGAATATCATCTTCCTTATAAAGTTTCTTTAAGTGTTGATTGAGACTAACTATTCTTATAAACAGTTTAAAATACCCGACACTCAGCATGGGTTCCGGTAGTTGTAGCTAGAGTTATTTTTTATTCTTCTTCATTAAGGAACAGAAACCCTATGGAGACTGCCGAGGAGTTCTCATGAGTGATTGAAATATGGAACTTATAAAATATTTTGAAGAATTATAGATACACTCCATTGAAAATTAAGCTCTTATGCCAGAAATAAAATATTATAAAAATTGCACTATACCATATTTATGAAGATGATTTTTTAAAATGTTAGTGAAAATGCAATACTGTGCTGAAGAAAGGTAAATTAGGTTAAGGTAGGAATGGTAGTTAGTTAGGCTTTGTATGGTGCTGTGGGTTAATGTTCTGGATTGCAAAGTCAGATTGAACCGCAATGTCAGTGGTTCAAGTTCACCAGCTGCTCCTTGGAAACCCTTTACAAGGTTGCTATGGGTCAGAACTGACTTGATGACACTGAACTAGAACATCAACAAGTTTACTGCAAGCTCAGTTTGAGCCACAAGATTGGTGGTTCAAACCAAATTGGTCCTTGCAACCCCTATACAGAGTCACTATGAGTAGGAAACTACTTGATGACACTTAACAACAATAAGCTTATAGAAAAGGGTGAATTTTTTTGACATTAAATAGAAGTGATGGAAGAAAGCTCAGCTAGAATGTTCCTTAGAAGTCAGTATGGGAAAACTTCATCTTGTTTACTTTAGACATATTATCAACAAGGACCAATCCCTAGATATGGGCATTGTATTTGTTAAAGTTGTTGTTGCTGTTGTTATATGCCATTGAGTCTGTTCCTACTCATAGAGATGCTGTCTCACGTTTCTGAGGAGCAGCTGGTAGGTTTGAACCACTGACCTGTAGTTTGATGTCCAGTGCTTGTTCTACAATGCTATACCAACAAGAGGGAATCCATCAATAAGGTGGAGTGACACAGAGGCTGCAACGAACAACCACAACAAGTGTGGTCTTTGTAACTCCCACCAAATCAATGGGTGTGATCTTAAGGTTGACAGTTCAACGCCACCAGTTGCTCTATGGGAGAAAGATAAGACTTTTTGTTCTTGTAAAGATTTATAGCCTAGGAAACCTTATAGGGTCACTATGTTGTTAAACAAATTTTCTAAAAGTAATATAAAATACTTGACTTTATGAAGAAAACTGGAAGGTTAGGGGACTAGGAAATTTGGAATTCTTAGATAAAATGGGAATATGGAAGTAGAATTTTGAGGAGCAGCTCATTCTGTAGCTAACATTTCCCTCTGAGGAGGGGTGCCACAGCAGAAGAAAACCCATGAAGTAAGACCAATGGTATTACAGAGCTTATCAGACAATGAGGAATCAGCAACACTAATGTAGATAACAACCCTTTTATAGACTTGAAAGTTTAACAATGTCTGGGCTGAAAATTCTTGTGGATTCTACATTATTAAGGTAATGTTGCCAAAGAAGTTTTCTGCAACATCACAAGAAGGTCATATATGTATACATATGATCTTATTTTCTAGGAAAATAAGTAGGTCTTGTTTTCTTAGCTGACAACAGATTGTCCCAGAATAATGGATATAGCCATGGAAGATATATGTGTTGTTAAGTGTCATCCAGTTGGTTCTGACTCAAAGTGACCCTGTACAGCACTTTTGTGGAGTGGCTGGTGACGTTGAACCACTGATCATGTGGATTCAAACCAACCTTGCAGTCTAGCGCGTTAGCCCACAGAACCACACCGGGACTACATGTTATTGTTGTTAGGTGCCATCTGGTTGTTACCAACTCATAGAGACCTTATGCACAGCAGAATGAAACACTGCCCGATCCTGGGCCAACCTCACTATTGTTGCCACGCTTGAGCCCATTCATGCTGCCAGTTGGCCAATCCATCTTGCTGGGGGTCTTCATCTTTTTCTCTGACCCTCCACCTTACCAAACATGATATTGTTCTCCAGTGACTGGTCCCTTCTGAAAATATGTCTGAAGTGTGAGAGATGAAGTTTGGCCATCTTGGCCTCCAGGGAACACTCTGGCTGCACTTCTTCCAAAACGAATCTATTGGTTCTTTTGGCAGCTCATGGCAATTTCAATATTCTCCAACACCATAACTCAAAAGCATCAATTCTTCTAAGGTTTTCCTTATTCACTGTCAAGTTTTCACATGCATATAAGGTTATT
>NW_006408571.1:5897016-5901860 GCF_000296735.1 Chrysochloris asiatica
AAAAGAACATATCCAGATCAGTCATGAGATACAATGCTGTCTGTGATAGGATAAGATCCATGCGCCTACAGGGAAGATCAGTTAATACCAATGTTATTCAAATTTACACACCAACCACTAAAGCCAGTAGGGATGAAATAGAAGAATTCTACCAACTTCTTCAATCTGAAATCGATTAAACATGCAATCAAGATGTATTGATTGTTATTGGTGATTGGAACGCAAAGGTTGGGATCAAAGAGGAAGGACCAGTAGTTGGAAAATATGGTCTTGGTGATAGAAACGATGCTGGAAAATGCATGATAGAATTCTGAAAAATCATGGATTTGTTCATTTCATTTGTTCATTGTTCGCTTCTTTGGACAGCATAAGAGACAACTATCCACATGGACCTCACCAGATGGAATACATAGAAACCAAATTGACTACATCTGCAGAAAGAGATGATGGAAAAGCTGCATATCATCAATCAAAACAAGGCCAAGGGCAGACTGTGGAACAGACCATCAATTACTCATTTGCAAATTCAAACTGAAGCTGAAGAAAATGAAAACATTCCATGAGAGCCAAAATTTGACCTGGAATATATCTCATGACTATATGTATATCATAAGTTTTGTATGGTTCTTAGAAGCAAGGATCGTGAGACTTTGCTTCTCATATTTCATTAAGAAAGACCAGTAGCAGGTCCACACAAATGAGGAAAACTCTCACTGAAATGATCAACACAATAGGCTTAACAATGGACTCAAACATCCAATGGTCATAAAGATGGCACAGGATCAGCAATTATTTCATCCTGTTATGCCATGAGCCAGCACAGATTGTACACAAGTAACAACAACCCCAACAAAAGTATATCTGTGACTAAATATCTTTCCCCTTAACATAACATAAATGTAGTGAAATTGATTATATTTTTCTAGACATATCAAGACAGAAGTGATTTTGTTATTTCAACTGGTTTTTCCTGTGTGTAAATCCAGAAAGATGAGGGTTCTTGCTCCCACAAATATACTAACTTAGAAGAGTCACTAATCCAAGTATTGTCACCTATGAATTTGGAATACTAATATATGCTTCATAAGGTTTATTGAGGATTAATAAACATGTATTATTCAATTGCTTGACAAATAAGTACTCAATAAAAAGTATCAATTATTTTTATTGTTATTATGCTTCAGTAAGGAGAAAATAAGTGGCCCTTGTGCAAGTCTACAGACAATTCCTCAAGTAGCTCTTATTTTCTTAGCTGACAACAGATTGTCCCAGAATAATGGATGCCGCCATGGAAAATTAAGCCCAAAGTCTCATGTGAGCTATGAAATATTGAAAGCCTTATTCTGTGGGATTTTTGCATGTGTTCTGAAAGACAATGTAAGTAATCAAATAATAGCAAGATACCATGGAAATGTTAAGACTATTTAGAAATTGTCAGCCAGACAAAAATCTTAATGGGAAATTTAAGGCAAGAATAATGGCAATAGAGTTTAGATTTCCTCTCCAGAGTGTTTCTTTGAAGCACTGTGGTAGAAATCATAGGCCAATACTTGAGTTATCCTAGAGTAGATCCAACCTAGTGACTGTAGAGAATCGATTCTGTTTTATCCTCTCTCTCACTCTCTTTCTGTCTGAATTAGAGGAGAAGGGTTATAGATTTCACTAGAGTTGATACTAAGAATTCACCTTAAACCCAAGGCTGTCACAATAACAAAAAATACATATATGTGAATATGATAAAAAGTTAAAAATAAAATGAAATAAATCACCAGTCTTGGCCAGCAACATTATTCTGTTTAGTCAGTGCTGGTAGCATAGTGGTTATGAATTGGGCTGTGAGCTGCAAGATCTGCCGTTCAAAACTACCAGCTGCTCTGTGGAAGAAAGATGAGGCTTTCTGCTCCTGTAAAGATTTACAGCCTCGGAAACCTTGTACAGGGTAACTATGAGTTGGAACCGACTCCATGGCACATAACCACCACCACCACTGTTAGTAAATATAATGAGGGATTGAAGTGCGAAGTAAACCTGCAAATAGTGGTGACTACGGAATTGCCATACCATTAATAATTGGAACATGGAATGTTGGAAGTATGAATCTACGAACAGTGGAAGTTGTCAAAAATAAAGTGGAACACATAGTCATTGATATCTTAAGTATTCATGAGCTGAAATGGACTGGTATTGGGTAATTTGAATCTGACAATGACACGTATGGAATGACAAATTTAGTAGTAATGGCATCACATTCATTATCAAAAATAACATGGCAGGATCTATCTTTTTTTTTTTTTAATGTTTTATTGTGAATTATATAATAGTTTACATGGGAGAACTTCAGTTTTACATTCATTCCATCATATATCATCTCACTGCCATGGTTCTAATTCCCTCCATGCATCATCAACCAACCAAAGAGTATATTCCAGAAACCTGCCCCCTACACTTCCCCCTCCTCCCCCCAGCTTTCGGGCCACAGTCCCTTTCCCTCTCTGGGTCCAGAGTCCCCAGTCGCTTCATCACTCCATGTCATCATCACTGCCTCCATCTCAGGCATCTCTGTTTCTCTGGGCAGGGTCCCGCCCTTGGCTCTTCTCTGTTGATGGTCCCAGAGGCCTCCGCTCCTATCCTGGAGAATTAATCACTCCCTTCCTTGTTACAAAACTTCCACCTCTGCATTTCCAACCCTCATATTCTGTCCTGATAAGCATTATTCACTACAGTATCATGAGTTACCCCTCTGCATCTCCTTTCATCTGCTCCACCCAGACAGATTGAATAGTACCTATTGGAGCTTCTGCCTTCTGCCATGCTCCCTAGCACCAGGTTCCCTCTTAAAAGCTTGTAAGCCAGTCACTTCTTGCCTTTGTAGTGTCCCCCCTCCCAATTTGAGTATCCAATGTCCAAGCTGCCCTTCTCTGTCCACTCTGTGTGTAGGGGTGTGTGTGAATGTTTCTTGCTGTAAGGATTTGTTCCCTCTCCTGAGTCGCTGCTCCATAGGTACAGGTCAAGTTCATCAGACCATATCAGCTCACTCTTTATTTTTTTCTTTCTTTCTTTTCCCCCTCTTCTTTCCTCTCCTGGTTGAGCTCGGCAGGATCTATCTTGAGTATAATGCTGTCTGTGTTAGTAGAATATCCATATACATACAAGAAAAACCAGTCAAGACCACTATTATTCAAATTTATGCACCAATCACTAAAGCAAGTGATGATGAAATTGAAGAATTCTACCACATTCTTCGGAGTACTGGTAGCGTAGTGGTTACGAATCGGGCTGCGAACCTTAAGGTCAGCGGTTCGAAACTACCAGCCGCTCCGTGGGAGAAAGATGAGGCTTTCTACTCCCGTAAGGATTTACACCCTCGGAAACCCTGTACAGGGTCGCTATGGGTCGGAACCGACTCGACGGCACTTAACAACAACAACAACAACCACATTCTTCAGTCTGCAATTGATCAAACTTGCACTCAAAATGTATTGATAATTACTGGCGAATGGAATGCAAAAGTTGGAGACAAAGAAGGACCAGTAGATGGAAAATATGACCTTGGTGATAGAAATGAAGCTGATGATCACATGATAGAATTTTACAAAACCAATGATTTCTACATTGCAAATACCTTTTTTAAAAAACATAAAATACAATTATACACATTAACTTCACCATATGGAATACACAGAAATCAAATTGACTATATCTGTGGAAAGAGACAATGGAAAAGCTCCATATCATAGGTGAAAACAAGGCCAGGTGCAGACTGCAACAAGCCATCAATTGTTCATTTACAGGCTCAGGCTGAAGCTGAAGAAAATTAAAACAAGTCCATGAGAGCCAAAATATGACCTTGATTATATCCCACCTGGATTTAGAGATAATCATGTAACTGATGCATGGGACACTAATGACCAAAAAGCCAGAAGAATTGTGAGATGACATCAAGAACTTCATAAAGGATGAAAGAAAAAGTTTGTTAAGAAAACAAGGACAAGCTGACTGGAACAGCTACAGTGACAGAAGATACATCTTCATGATGAACCTGACTTATACTCAGAGCGGTAGTTACTCTAAATATCAACAGAGAGGGAAAGAGTCTTCAAATCAAGTATCAATGTTATCCGCTCTGTGCACAGGGTAGATAGGGACGGGCAACTTAGACCTTGGCTATCTAAAATGATGGGGCAATAAAGGCACAAAGTAACTGGCTTACAAGGTTTCAAGAGGGAGCTTAGTTTAAGAGTGTTGGGGGAAAGAAAGAGTCTCCACTGAATAGCTATCATCTTGTCTTGATGGGTCTGGTGAAAGGAGATGGGGATAAGATTCGTAAGATTCAATAGTGAATAACTGTTATCATGACTAATCATGACTGTCACAATTGTAAAGGTAGAAGTTTTGTAATAAAAAAAAGGGGAGTGGCTAATCTTACAGTTCAGAAACAGAGGACCCTAGGGCCATCAAGAGAGGAATGCACAAGCAGAATGCGGGACCTTATCCAGAGAAGCAGCAGCGCCAGAGATGGAGGCAGAGATGGGGGCATGGAGAGAGGGAGTGGCTGAGGACTCTAGAAGAGAAGGGCTAAGAACTGGTGGCCAGGAGCAGACTTGCAGAATGTACCCTTTGGAGATTTAATTTATTTTATATGCCTGAGTGGGTTTTTTTTTGTTTTTGTGTTTTTTAAAAAAAGCTAAAATGGATAGAAATATTTTTAACTGATGGTATATGGAGAGGATTATAATCAATGTAATGAAACAAGCTATATGAACTGTTGAATGTGAAACTGATGATGTGCCCTGTAAACTTTCACTCAATCCACAATAAAAACCTTAAATTAAAAAAAAAAAAAA
>NW_006408571.1:5901960-5927776 GCF_000296735.1 Chrysochloris asiatica
AGCACCAAAAAATAAATAAATAAAAGAAAAAGAAAAAAAAGAAAGAAAACAAGGAAGACCAACATAGATATAGGAAGAGACTCTGAAACTTGCTTTCCAGTATAGAGATGGTAAAGCAAATGAAGAGGTAAAGGTTACAGAGCAGAACAGAAGTTTTCAAAGGGCAGCTCAGGTAGACAAAGTCAAATATTAGAATGAAATGTGCAAAGATCTGAAGTTAGAAAACCAAAATTGAAGAACACACTTAGTATTTGTCAGGCTGAAAGAATGGCGTTAAAATACAAGCATAAACTTGCATTACGGAAGAACTCTTTGGGAAAAATGTTGAATGATGCAGAAAGCATCACATTAAGATGGAAGAAATACACAGAGTCTCTGTACCAAAAATAAATGGTCGATACTCAACCGTTTCCTGAGCCTATGATATCGAAGAAAGAATTCCATTGTGCACTAAAGGCATTGGCAAAGAAAACACAAAGGTAAAAATAAAACTAGTTTTGCACGCAATTTTTTTTTCCTTTTGTCCAGGATCATGTCTCTTTTTCTGCTTTTATCAAAATCTTTGTGTTCATTTAAATATTTCACTATACAGATTTCACATTTTAGCTAAACTTACATGAAAGCCAATAGTAAAACAGTTCATGTACTTGAGATGAAGATGATCTATGATAACGTTGAGAACATTACTTCCTTATTTAAAATCCTCATACCTATCTATTGTTATTTGATTGCCATTGCATTTAGAATCAAACATTATTTAAAAACCAAACCAAATTCTCAACATGACCTCTAAGGCTCAGGATGAGCTGGCTAATGATGATCTTCTAATTAAATGAAAATGATGTTTCAACTTTGAGACGTCTTCATTTTAAGTACAAGATATATTTAGTTCCTCCCAGAGTTTGTCATCCCACTGGAAATCTCAAATTACCTATAAGTATAGATAGAATTTCAAAATTGTTTTTCACTGGACATTTTAAAATACAATCTATTTATGGAAATTTTTGTATGCTTCATAAGTAAATTTATAAATCATAATAATACTAGTGCTATTAAAGCATTTCCATGAAGTGAGACTAGGGAATACTCAAAATGTCAACAAAGGTGATGTATTATTTAATTGTATAGATGCTTTATAATGCAATATAATCTGGAAATATAATTTGGATCAGAAACATATCTTAAATTATAAAGCAAAATATGGAAAACAGAAAAAGATAGAAAGCAAGCTTTCTTAATTGTTTATTAGCATTTTTAAAGATATGTGTAAGAATGTGATGGCTGTGTCTAGCCTAACTTCATGACAGGGAAAAAGTATCTCCATCAGTATCAGCCCAAAGTTGATTCTATGGGGCAGAGAGAAGACATACCTCCCCTTTCCAATATCTGTACTGATTCTGACACTAATTGTCCTTTCTATAGTATTCTTTACTTCTCTGCTGGGTTTCATAATTCATTGCAATGTCCACAAAGGATTCAGAACACACTCACAGTTACAAGGATTTTGTTACATGCTGTCTAGTCGATTCTGACCTATAGTGACCTGCATAGGATTTCCGAGACTGTAAATCTTTAAGGGAGGAGACAGCCTCATCTTTCTCCCTTGGAACCATCTTTTTCCCTTTGTAGTTTCGAACTGCTGACTTTGAGATTAGCAGCCCGATTCGTAACCACTACACTACCAGATCAACAGTAATGATCAATATATCTTGATTGCATGTTTGATCAATTTCAGATTGAAGAAGTTTATAGAATTCTTCTATTTCATCCTCACTGGCTTTAGTGGTTGGTGTGTAAATTTGAATAGTGGTATTGAATAGAGGTATTAACTGGGCTTCCCTGTAGACGCATGGATATTATCCTATCACAGACACAGTTGTACCTCATGACTGATCTAGATATGTTCTTTTTGACAATGAATGCAACACCATTCCTCTTCAATTTGTCATTTCTGGCAGATTAGCACTGCACTGCATACCACAAGGTCAGCAGTTCAAACCTACCAGCTTCTCCTTGGTAATTCTATATAGGTTCGCTATGAGTCGAAACTGATTCAGCAGTACTTAACAGCAACATTGGCAACTCAAACCCACCAACCACTCTTGGGAAACTCTATACAGGATTGATATGAGTTGGAACCAACTTGGTAGCACTTAAACAACAATATTGGATATTTGCTCTCATTCTAGGTGCCAGAAGATTTTAAAACTGTGTTCATATTTACATGTAATATGTTTGCTCATATCATGTATGAAATCTTTAGCAATCTATGAAAACAAGAAAAAGACAACAACAACACAATGACCCAACAACTGTTAAATTATTAAGTAGATTTTGCTAGACCAGTGACTCAAGGTCAGCATACAAAAAGCAGTTATATTCCCTTTTAGCCTACAGAAATACACTTAACATCTCTGTTAGTGCAGATTTATTGGAAATATATAGTTTTGCTTTTTTCCTCTCTTTTTAAATATTTTACGGTAAGATCAAATTTATAAAAAATAAAATTCTCCCTATATAAGGAGCTCTGGTAGCGTAGTGGTTACAAATCAGGCTGCGAATCTTAAGCCCACCAGTTCGAAACTACCAGCCGCTCCGTGGGAGAAAGATGAGGCTTTCTGCTCCCGTAAAGATTTACAGCCTCGGAAACCCTGTACGGGGTCACTATGGGTCGGAACCGACTCGACGGCACTTAACAACAACAACAACAACATCTAATATATGATTCTGTGTGTTTCGACAAATGCTTACAGTCCTATAACTTCCACAGTGACCGAGATATAAAACAGTCCCATCACTCCCCAAAATTACCCCTGTCCTCTTTGTAATAAAACTATCTGTCATTCCTAGTCTGTTTTAACAAAGTCGAAGCAGTTACATTGATTCCAAAATTTTCTGTAAAACTTCAGTAATCCAGAGAGTGTGGTATTAATGAAGGGATTATCAAATAAAACATTGGTTCATAATAGAATGGACAGAAGTTGTCTAAATTTTATTAATTCTTCAAATCTCAAATTTAAATTTACTTTTCATCAAAACCTTTGATGTCTGCTGAAACTCTATCATGCTCCTTTACTAACCCCTCACATGGCTCTCTGCATTTTTGTTTACTTCACAATACTTATCCAACAATTATGTGGGACTTTGTCATACTGGGTGACATGTGTATGGCTGTAATGCTAGAAGCTATACTTACTATTGTTGTTGTTGTTGTTGTTGTTAAGTGCCGTCGAGTCGGGTCCAACCCATAGCGACCTTGTACAGGGTTTCCGAGGGTGTAAATCTTTACGCGAGTAGAAAGCCTCATCTTTCTCCCGCGGAGCAGCTGGTAGTTTCGAACTGCTGACCTTAAGGTTCGCAGCCCGATTCGTAACCACTACGCTACCAGAGCTCCTTATACTTACTATAGGTATTTCAAATACTAGTAAGCTGACCCATGGTAGATAGGTTTTAGTGGAACTTCCAGACTAAGAGACTAGCAAGAAGAAAGAGGCAGTCCATTTCTGAAAAATTCTCCACTGAAAACCTAATGAATAGCACTGGAACATTATCTGATACAGTGCTGGAAGAGAAGTGCCTCCTCTTGGAAAATACTACTGAGGGAGAGTTGCCTACACAGAGACTACAAAAATGGCTTAAAACATAGAAATTATTGGGAGGAAGACAGAAGACCAGACAGTACTTTGTTCTGGTTTTCATAAATCAATGGCACCTAAAAACAACATACTATTTAAGGGGGCAATATTGAATAATTATTAACGTAAGTATTTGATTAGTTAATCTTCCCCATGAGAAGATATTTTTATGTTGAGAAATAAGTGTTTTTAATCATAATATATATTAAGATTAAAAGCAAAGATTGGTACTTAACAGGTATATATTTTTATTGGTAAGGGCTGTTAAGTCTATTTCAACTCATAGCAAACCTATATAAGGTTTCTGAGGAGCAGCTGGTGGATTTGAGCCACCAACCTGTGTTTAGCACTCCAATGATTAGCCTGTAGCCCCACACCAGGACTCCAACAAATATATAATAAATACCAAATGAATAAAAATTTTCAGTTATGTAAAAAGTAGCAAATAATGATGGTCATTTATGGACAATTCTTTCTTAACTACATGCATGGGAGATTACAATTTGGCTGTTTTTTTGTTTGTTTTTCCATAGTTATTTTTCTTCTGCCCTATTTTTTTCTGGTCTTGTCTAGTCTTTAGCCTGTGTCTGTAGATTGTTGTATCAGTTAGCATCCTTAATTCCAAGCATTCAGAATCAAATACTGTATTTTTAAAATAGTGATAATGTGCAGCAAATTATCTTTCCTTTAACAATAGTTTTTTTATTTTTTATTTTTTAAATGAACCAGTGGATTCCCCTGCAGTTTATGAGATTGCAGTACTACTGACATTTTTTAAAATTTGTGTTTTGAAATAATTTCAGAATTATAGAAAAGGTATATAAAATTAGATCCAAGATTTTTCCCTTAAGCAATCATCCAAATTCCCTAATTGTTACCATTTTCACATGTATGTTTCATAGCTATTTATTTTGTGAATTATGTTGTTGTTGCTAAGTGCTGGCGAGTCAATTCTGACACATAGTGACCTTATATAGGGTTTCTGAGCAGTGGTTGGTGGGTTTGAACTGTTGACCTTGCGGTTCAAACCAACTTTGTGGTCTAGTGCTTAATCCACAGTGCCATACCAGGACTCCACATGTTTATGTGTATATAGTTGATTGTTTGTTGTTAAGTGCCTTCAAATTGGTTCTGACTCATAACGACCCTGTATATGGTGTCTGAGAAGATGATGGTGAGTTTGAACTGCTGACCTTGCTGTTGAAACCAAACTTTAGGTCCAGTGCTTATCTTATAGCACTATACCAAGACTCCATGTGTGTATATATGTATTTTTTGTTAAGTGCTATCAACTTGGTTCTGACACATAACGACCCTGTATAGGGTTTCCAAGGAGCAACTGAGGGGTTTGAACTGATGAACTTGTGGTTCACAGTCCAGTGCTGATCCTACAGTGTCACACTGTATACACATATGATTTGTACACACAGAGATATAGTTAAAAAGTATATGCTTATATGCCTAGAAGTAATCCTGATGAGTCAGTGGTTACACTCTTGGCTGGTAACCAAAAGGTTGGTGGTTTGAATCCAGTAGCCGCTTTGTGGGGAAAAAATTGGCAGTCATGAAACCTTCTGTGACAGTATTTATCCTATAGGGACACTGTGAGTCTTAATGAACTTGATGGCAATGGATTCAGTTTGAGTTTGGGCATATGCATATAAATATATTTTCTCAAACTTTGAAGGAAATGTGAAGGTGTGATATTCTTCTCTTAACCTCTGAATATTTTAGTGTTTATTGGCTAAAAACAAGGACAGTTTCTTACATAACTGAAGTATATCATCAGAATCAAGACATTGTGATTGATACGATATTATCATATCAAGTTTCATATATCATTTGATCTTATCTATTATAGCATGTCTACCACTCTTCTTTTGATTCAACATCCTGTGGTGCTGTGATGCTGGAAGCTATACCACCAGTATTTTAAATACTATCAGGTCACCACAGAGCTTGCAGACTAAGACAGACTAAGAAGAAGGTGAGGCAGATCATTTCTGAATGATTAGCCATTGAAAAACTTGTGAATAGCAGTGGAACATTGTCAAACACAGTACCAGAAGATAAGCCCCTCAGATTGGAAGGCACTCAAAATACAACTTGGGAAGAGCTGTCTCTTTAAAGTAAAGTTGATCTTACTAACATAGAGTTAAGCTTTCATAGCCTTAATTTGCTAATGGGGCAAATCACAAATTGAGGAGAAACAGCAGTAAGTGTCCATTAATAATTGGAATGCAGAATATACAAAGTATGAATTTAGGAAAGTTGCAAGCTGTCAAAATGAAATGGAATGCATAAAGAGTAATATTCTAGATATTAGTGAGCTGTAATGGACTGACATTAACCATTTTGAATAAGATAATCATATGGTTTACTATGCCATGAATGACAAATTCAGGGGAATGTTATCACATTTATTGTCAAAAAGAACATTGAAAAGCTCTATCTTGAAGTAAAGATGAAAGAAAAAACTAAGATGGATGTTAAAGGAAACTGAAACTTGCTCTTCGGCACAGAGAAGCTGAAGTGAATGGAAGAAATGATGAAGTATTGTAAGAGCTGAACAAATCATTTCAAAGTTCAGCTCGAGAAGCTAAAATAAACTATTATAATGAAATAGATGAAGACCCAGAGTTAGAAAAGCAAAAGGGAAAAAAACAATCATTTCTCAAGTTGAAAGAACTGAAGGAAAAATTCAAGACTTGACTTACAATATTAGAAGTTTCTATGGGGAAAATATTTAATTATTCAGAAGACATCAAAAGAAGATGGAAGCAATACAGAGTCACTGTACCAAAAATAGATGATTGATGTTCAACCATTTCAATAGGTAGCATATGATCAAAAACCAGTGGTACTGAAGGAAGAAGTCCAATGTGCACCGAAGGTATTGGTGAAAAACAAGGTGTAACAGAACGCAAATTGAAAATTTCCCACAAACTGATGCAGTACTGGAGGTGCTCACTGATCGATGCCAAGAAATTTGAAAGACAGTTACTTGGCCAACTGACTGGAAAAGATCCATATTTGTGCCTATTCTAATGAGAGGTAAGGAGCTCTGGTAGCGTAGTGGTTACGAATCAGACTGCGAACCACAAGATCAGCAGTTCGAGACTACCAGCTGCTCCACGGGAGAAAGATGAGGCTTTCTGCTCCCATAAAGAATTACAGCCTCGGAAACCCTATACAGGGTCACTATGAGTCAGAACCGACTCCACCGCATACAACAACAACAACAATGCAGATGTATTAGCTAAATTTGCATTGTTTTTGAGATTTAGGAGACATTAGTAGTTCCATACTGCTAAATAAACACTTATTTTGATTTCCTTGGCAAGGTAGGTCTGTATTCAACATAACTATCCAGAAACTTAGAGAAACTATCAACATAACTTAGAGAAACTTTTCAGAGATGTTGATATTCCTGTGTGTCTCAAAGACAAGAGAGGGAAAAATATTCTTAGCAGTTTATGGGCGTTGGTTATATGCATGCTTGGAATGTTCTGTTTGGAAATATTTGAAGCATATTTGAAATATTTATGTTATTCCAGGGACTGTTCATATTTTAATTCAAATAGAAGACCCATCATAATTTATAAATTTTTATTTCTTTGTTAATTATTTAAGGAAACATCAGATCTAGGCCAGAGAAAAAGAGGAAGACCCCATTGAGATGGATTGGCAAAGTGGGAGCATCAGTGGGCTCAAGCGTGGTAACAGTTGTGAGGTTATCCTAGGACCAGGCAGTGTTTCTTTCTGTTGTGATAGGGTCACTATGAATTGGTACCGACTCCATGGCACCTAGCAACAACAATAACAGTGAGTTAAATCTGACTCCATGGCACATACCCACCACCACAACCATCATGCAGCATTAAAGAGAGAGAGAAACCTCATTACCAGACAGGTGAGAAAACCTCCTTCAGCTGGTAGAGGAAGCTCAGTGATAGCTGACAGAGAGCCATGAGTTTGGAAACTCCCCATGTACATACATTGCACTTGCAGAATCCATACACTTACAATCCATGTCCAGACTGTCACATGAATGATTAGCTGTGTCAGTGAATTTGATCATCACTAAAATTTGGCACTATACAGAATAAAACTTTGAGTTTAATTGTTAGCTACTTTTGTCCTAAGGCTGATATAAATAATAGCTTTTAAAAGTTACAAATTATCCATGGAGTTCAAGGTATATTAAAAACAAATTAAAATATTTGATTTTATAATTCATTTACTTTAAATTGTTCAAGACCTTTATAAACAGCCACCCTACATTACATTTCTTGAATTACTTTTGGCCAACATGCAATTATTTCATAGTAACAGCAAGGATATCCCCAAACTTGTCTTCAATCTACTCTTTAATCATGGTTATCTTAGACAGTAATTTAATTTGCTATTTCATAACTGAATTTCACAGGCAACCAGCTGTGCATTCCTGAATGATAATGGAATCTTCACTTCCTTAGCCATGAAAGTACATAATCAAGCTTACATTTTTCCCATTTTACTACAACTCTTTTGCCTACAACATACTGTTATTTCCAAAGGATGAATCAGAATGGGTCCTCCTTTGCAAGCAAGGCAAAGCAACGAAGAGAATATCAAGTAGCTCATGGAACTAGCAAGTTATTTGGAAAATCAGGCTAGGAAAGTGAGCAGGAACCAATAGCTCAAAACAGAATATACATGTCCAGGATGCTTCCACAACAATGCATCCTCTGAACAATCACAAAACTTAGAAAGATAGCAGATTTGAAAAAAATATTTAACCATTTAATTTAGGGTGGTCCAAACAGTTAACATCCTTGACTGCTAACTAAAAGGTTGGAGGTTAAAACCCACCCAGAAGCTCCTCAGAAGACTGGTCTGATGATCTACTTTCAAAGACACAGCCAATGGAAAGTCTACAGAGGAGTTTGACATGCAAAAAAGGCTGCTATGAAGTAAGGTCAACTGAGCAGTAACTGGTTACTCACTGTAGAACAATCTACACGAGTGTATCCATTCTTCACCAAGACACAGTGGACATTTTCAGAATTGCAGGCTGCCTTTGCAGAAGAGACAGAACAGACTAACAGCTGTTTCCAAGGCTTCTTTTCCTGGTGTATCCCACACTGAGAATAGCATATATCAAAAAGTGTCTGTATTCTATGTGGACACGTCATGCTCACATTAGATTGTGATGTCTACACAAATACCAATATTGTATGCATAGATGTAATTGGACTTTATATATGAGGTTAAGTAAAAAATGTGCTACAAAAGCAGAAACCTTTATTAAACTTTGTTGTTATTAAGTGCCATGGAGTCGCTTCTGACTCATAGAGACCTGTATAGGGTTTTTTGAGGAACAGCTGATGAGCGTGAACCATTGACCTTGTGGTTCAAACTGACCTTGAATTCCAGCGCATTAACCCACAGGGTCAAATATCAAAATATGAAGCTATTGTTTCTTGACGTATCCTCCATCTATGTCTATACATTTTAAAAGGCAGGGTTTCCTGTGGGATTGCTTTGGCTTCATAGAATAAATCTTGAAATGTGAACCACGAGGTCCGTGGGAGCCCATCAGCTGCTCCATGGGTGAGAGATGAGGCTTTTTTTTTTTTTTTTTTTCTGGGAAGGTTTAGAACCTAGGAATCCTCATACAGGTTTCGGGGTCAGCACTGACTTAACAACAGCAACAACCCTTCCCTGAGTCCCGGTGTGGCACTATAGGACAAGCACTGGATAGCTAACCAACCCTATAAGTCAGAACTGACTCTATGACAATAATAACAACCCTGTCCTGAGTCCCGGTGTGGCACTATAGGACAAGCACTAGATAGCTAACCAACCCTATATAGGGTAGCTATAAGTCAGAACTGACTCTATGACACTTAATAATAACAACCCTTCCCTGAAAAATTTATCACATCAAAATGGCAGTTTTGGTATCCTTGAGGGTCTCAAATCATGTTCATTAGAAATGTTCTTTGAGTTTTAGGAACACAAACAAGTCTGAAGGGGAAATACCATAACTACAGCATGCATGAGATAAGGTTTCTTTCTTAACAAAATTCGCATAGGACAAAATTCACATGTAAGCCTCCTAGATGGAGCACAAGCATGTCATGATGGAAAAATAATTCTTAGCACAACTCTCCTGTCCTGTTTCTCAGCAGTGTTCCTTTTTCTTAAAACTTTTTCATAAAACCCTTCCATCATGGTTCTGTCTTTCAAAAAAATCTATCAAGACTCCCCCTTTGGAATGCAAAAAAAGAAAAAAAAAACCTCAATAAAACCAATAATCCAATCCTCACCATAACTTTCTGAGCTAACCTCTCTGTCTGGGATTTAACAGGCCTAGCAGATCCCTTTGGAAATGACTGCTTTCACTGGAACTTTAAAGGCACACTGAGATTAAAGCAAGTGTATTACTGAGAGAACTTCTCTACATCCATCCAGTGATTTAGAGAAGCTTTTAAATGTGGTTTGTTTGGAATAAAGCTTTGCGTTTATGAACTGGAACACTAGTAGCAATACTTGTTTACTTTGTATAATCAGAGTATATTGCGGTAGGTACTAGGATTCTGAGGAAAAATGAGAGTATAAGCATGGCTCAATATTTAATGAATTTCAGGGACCACTGTCTATAGAGAGAATATAAATCCTGGCAAAAAATCAGTCAGAAAAAATTTAGCGTTCAGTGGCTAAGGTTCTATTGGAGTAAACATTTACCAATATATAATTTGTTTAGAATCTTTATATAACAGTCCTATCAATAATCTTATTCCTACCTCAAATATTTATAAACTTAAAACAATCAGAATATTGTAACATTTTTAAACTTTGATATACAGCCCTCTATTTGTCACCCTATACAACTTCTGTATTATGTTTTTGAGTGGTGTTGAATCACAATCACATTATATTTTATGACATTTTATGACAACCACTGTGCAGATTAAAATTTTTATGATGAAGGCCCTATTTTTTAAATTTAAAATTCCCCCTTTTAGAAAAAGGAATAGCCAGAATCATCACAATAGAAAGCTTGTAAGTCTGTCTTCAGTCTATAACTGATTGGAAAACCTTAAAGGGGCTAGAAATTGCCCATTGAAAGAGACCTTCTGTGGAGCTTGTGCATTGCATAAGACCATAAGTGGAAACCAGAACCCCATCCAGAATTTCCTGAGGTGGGACATTTCCACTGGAAAGGACAAGTAGACCATCCTGGAGTGGCTAGAAGAACATAGATACTTCGTGAAGAAAGACCAGCAGGAAAAAATCAGAAACAATAATGGCAGTATGATTGATTACTATAAGAACAAGTAAGCTGTTCGCCTGGGAGCCATCAAGTCAAGTGGTCCCCTTAGAGCAAACTCCCTTCCAAGTCTAAGATTCAAGGGGAATACACGAGCGGGCATGTGGTCTGGCTGGTGACCACGTTGGTCACTGAAAAAGCGGGAGAGGGGAGAAAAACAGCAATGAAGTTGGGATTTAAGGCCAACCACATTCAGTCGATTCCTGTGAACCCAGGAGGAGACCTGGATGGCCAGCAGTTGTGGCAAGACCTGGGGACTCCTGGGCCCAGGGGCAGTGACATGGCCACAGAGGACTAGAACGGAGAGCGAAGCGTCCAGCTGATATGAAGTGAGGGATATGCACAAGAACACCCATACTTGCAGATAGTACCTACTTGACATGGCTTCGATGGATGGCTGGATGATAAGAACTCGGCTAGAAGAAGACAGAAGACGGAAAAAAAGAAAAAAAAAAGAGTAACCCACTATAATTGATGAACTTTGCCTATATATATGGATGTAGTAGCTCAAAAAAGGGAACAAATCTTTACAGCAAGGATCACTCCCACCCCCTCGGTACACAGGGTTGACAGGTATGAGCAACTTAGATATTGGCTACCCAAAATGGGGTAAAGGGGACTATAAAGGCAAGAAGTGACTGGCTAACAAGCTTTCAAGAGGCAGCCTAGTTCCAGACAGGGCAGGGGTAGGTAGACCATCCACTGAATGATTTCCTATCTGTTGCGACCGGGCTGGTGAAAGGAAATGGGGATAAGACTCTTGTGGTACAATAATGAATAATTGCCATCATGACTGACTGTGAGGGTTGGAAATGGAAAGGTAGATTTTTTTTGACAAAAGAGGGAAGTGATTGATTTTGCAGTCCAGAAGTAGAGATCCCTGGGACCATCAACTGAGAAGAGTGGAGAGCATGACCTTACCCAAAGAGGCAGTGATACCAGGGATGAAGACAGAGACGATGACATGGACAGATGGAGCTGCTGGGGACACTGGACTCAGGGAGGGAGAGGGGCCATGTGCTGACGGCCTAGGGGTGGGAGAGTGGGCCTGTGGGGTGTATCCTTTGGTTATTTGATGATGCATAGAGGGGATTGTAATCATTGCAATGAAATGAAATACGATAGGATGAATGTAATACTGATGTTCTCCCATGTAAACCCACAAAATTCACAATGAAAACTTAAAAAAAAAAAGTCCCCCTTTTAGTTTAAAGCATAGCCCTTGTTCGACTTCACTGTCTCCTAATGTGGAAAGTAATTGCATTACAGTTAATTTTTTGAGCATCAACTAATAATTAACAAGTACCCAGTGGCCACATGACAGTGTAATAAGCATTCATCTGACTATTTATTCCCAGAGTGCAGCCTTCTTTTAAGATGCTAAGAATGTTAAAACTTTCATTATATGCACAATATTATAGTGCCCTTATGAAGAATTATCTCATAAACCAAATATCCCATAAACCAAAGAAAGAGAAAATTCTGGCCTGAGTATTCATAACTCCTGTAGTTATGCTTTATTACAGAAAGAACTATATTTTTCAGATATTGAATGGCATACAAAAATAACTATAAATTTTTTCAAATATTGAAGTACATTCAGAATAGTTACAGCATGTCATGAAAAGTGTACACCTAATATTGGCCAAGAATCCTGGTGTTGTACTGTAGGATAAGCACTGGACCACAAGGTTGGCTTGAACCACAAGGTCAGTGGTTCAAAATCACCAGCCACACTTAGGAAATTCTAGACAAGATTTCTGTGAGTTGGAACCAATTCAATGGCACTTAACCACAAGAACAATATTGGGAAAGTTTACCAAGCCCTTGAAAGCATTGCATTCCACTTACTATGAAAGCAATAGATAAAGCTCTCTATAGAAGAAAAGATATCATTGAAGTCATCAAGTAGGACAGTGAAGAAGAAACAGAAGTCTTACCTAGTACACATACGTTATATATGAAGATTTTTCCAATTATAAAAAATAGCCATATGCTATATTGTTTATACAACTTTCTTCTTTGTTGGTCAAAAGATGGGGATGGGATATTTGAGGCCAAAGATTATTAACAAATCTAAAAATTTTTGAGACTGATTGAAGAATGGGATGGGATATTGTCCTTTTTTTTTTTCCATTCATGAAAATTATTTAATAAAATGTAGATGTTTTAAAAACCAAACCCAATAATGTATAAGAAGAATACTAAACCATGATTAGCTGGGATTTATTGAAGACTGGTTCAATATTCATAGATTTATTAATATCATTTCAACAGACTAAACAAGAAAAATTGTGTGGTCATATTAATTGATGTACAAAAAGCACTTGTCAACACATTTGACACCTTATTCATGAGAAAAGCTCTTAAATTCACTAGGAAGACAGGGAACTTCCTCATTTTCATAAAGAACCTCTATAAAAAAATTGCAACTAATATCTGAATTGCAAAACACAATGCTTTTTTTGTTTTCTAGGTTCAAAATAAAGCAAGAATGTCTTTTATTCTCATTCTTATAAATATAATACTAGAAGTTCTAGCCGCTGCAATATGGCAAGAAAAAGATACACAGATTAGAAAAGAAGAAATAAAACTGTCTGTGTTTACAGGCGACATGATATCTACAGAGAAAATTGCAAGGGATCTTTCAAAAAGAAAACAAACACAAAAATAAATTAGTTTGGTTTGTCTACAGGATATATACTAACAATGAGCAAGTGGGACCCAAAAATAAAAAATGAAATCCTATTTATAAACGCAACAAAGACAGTACAATTATTAACTATAAATCTAACAAAACATGTAGGATCTTTATGAAGAAACCACAAAATACTCATGAAAGAAATCAGTGAGAGATTTCTTGGTGAGAAATACTTGGAGAGGCATCCGTTTCATTGACTGAAAGACTCAGCATAGTAAACACATGTGTTCACCTGAAATTGATCCTACGTTTAATGCAATAAGAATGAAAATCTCATTATGGTTTTCTGTATACCAATATCACATATTTCATGTGAACTTGATGCTGGTGGTGCCACGTGCTTATGTGCCGTGGAGTCAGTTCCGACTCATAACGACCCTGTATAACATTTCCGAGGTTGGAAGTCTTTACGGGAGCAGAAAGCCTCATCTTTCTTCCATGGATCGGCTGGTAGTTTTGAACTGCTGACCTTGACGTTAGCAGCCCAACTGTAACCACACCACTACCTGAGATCCTTATGGACATGATAGGTAAAGAATATTTATCTGGGAAAAATTAATTATTTAATTAATTGTTATTGTTGTTAAGTGCCATCAAGTTGGTTCTGACTCATAATAATCCTGTCTAGAGTTTCTGAAGAACAGCTGGTGAGTTTGAACTGTTAACATTGTGGTTAGCATGTGGTTAGCAGTCCAAAGCTTATCCTGTAGTGTTAAAAAGAAAAAACAACAGTGGGAAAGCATGGTGGGACTTCCCCCGTATCTATTAACCTTTCTATTGCTCTCTTACACATATACCACATATACACATACAACTACCTAGAAGGAACTTGGCAAAAGTTTCTTTCTTTCTTTTTTTTGTCTTTTAATGCTTTTATTGTGAATTGAGTGATAGTTTACATGGAGGGACATCAGTTCGTTTCATTGCAATGATTACAATCCCCTGCATGCTTCATCATTCAACAGGATTTACTTCTATTCCTGGTTTATTTTTGTTTTTTGATGAGCACAAAAACACTCAGGAATATACACTCATTCAAACAGCCAAAGGGAACATCTTGTCTCCCCTGGCCCCCGCCCACCCCCCAGCCACCAGCACACATCCCCTCTCCCTCCATGAGTCTAGAATCCTCAGCTGCTCCATCTCTCCATGTCATCATCTCTGCCTCCATCTCTGGTGTCACTGCTTCTCTGGGTATGGTCCCATACTCCTTTTCTGCTCTCCTCCCTTGATGGTCCCAGGGTCCTCCGTTCTGGGACTGTAAGATCAAGCACTCACCCTTTTTGCTACAAAACTTCTCCCTTTACAGTTTCAACAATCATAATTAGTTATGATAATTACTTAGTATTGAATCATGAGAATCTTGTCTCCATCTCCTTTCACCAGATCTGTCTTGTTGTTGTTGTTGTTAAGTGCCATCGAGTCGGTTCCGACCCATAGCGACCCTGTAACAGGGTTTCCGAGGGTGTAAATCTTTACGGGAGTAGAAAGCCTTATCTTTCTCCCGCGGAGCGGCTGGTAGTTTCGAACCGCTGACCTTATGGTTCACAGCCCGATTCGTAACCACTACGCTACCAGATCTGTCTAGACAGGATGAAAACCACTCAGTGGGGATTCTACCTTCCCGCCACACACTATAAATCTAAACTCCCTCTTGAAAATTTGTAATCCAGTCACTTTGTGCCTTTACAGCCCCCCCTTCCCCCCCCCCCCATTTTAGGTAGCCAATGTCTAAGTTGCCTATCCATATCAATCTTGTATACAGAGGGGATGGAAATGAATCTTGCTGTAAAGATTCTTTCCCTCCTGGCTGGTATTTTAAGCTACTACATCCAGAAGTGTAGGTCAAGTTCATCAGATTGTAACGATTTAAACTTTTTTTTTCTCCCTTCTTTTCCTTCTTCTAGTTGGGTTCTGAATATCCAAACCATTTAAGCTAGGTCCAATGAGCATTATCTGCAAGTTTTGGTGCCTTTCTGCATATACCCTGACTTCATATCAACTGGACACTTCACTTTCAGCTCTAGGTCTCCATTTCCATGTCCTTGTCCATGGACTCAGGAGTCCCCAGGTCTCACCATACTTCAGGCCAACCAGCTCTCACCATACTCCAGGTCAATGGGGATCTATGCAACTTGGCAGACTCAGCTCACCTCTTCATTGCTGCTTTCCCCCCACTTCCTCTCACCAGTAGACCAACATGGTCACCAGCTAGCTTACCTGCCTACTCATGTATTCTCTTTGAGTTTCAGTCTTGGGAGAGAGTTTGTCCTGAAGGGACTTGATTGCTTGCCTTGATGGCTCCCTGGCAAACAATTGCTTTTTCTTGTAGCAGCCAATCAGACTGCCATTTTTGTTTTTGGTTTCCGCTGTTGGTCTATCTTTCAAGAAGTATCTTCTGTTCCTCTAGCTGCTCCAGGCTGGTCTGCTTGTCTTTTTTAAAGTGGGAATTTCTCATCTCAGAAGGTTCTGGATGGGGATCAGGATTCCACTTAAGGTCTTATACCCTACAAGGGCTCTGCAAGAAGCCTCTTATACTGGGCAAGTTCTAGCACCCCCTTTAGGTATTCCAATCAGTTATAGACTGAAGGTGGACTTAATAAGTTTTCTGTAATCATGTTTCCTGATTCATTTCTATCCCACTCAAATGTCTATTTTACAATAGCAGGCAAGGAAAACACATATTCATAAGACAGTCAAGTATCCTAAAATTATTTCCCCTCTTTATCCATTCAGACTATGCCTCAACCCCTGTATCACCGAGCCCTTTTTTTCAAGGTTGAGCATTCATGACTATTTACCTCTGTTCCATTTAGCCCATGCTAACCTGTCTAAGTGTTCTCCTATCTACCTTGTTCTTCTGTCCCCCTCTCCCTTGTTGTGTTTTGCCCATCCCAACCACCTTAACTGTTATATGTCTATGGGATATTGTTCTTTTTGAAATATTGATATGGAGTTCAATATGGAATTATAATGTCTAGGATTTGTTAATCTGCATTTATGTGTTGGAGAAGGAAGAGAAGAAGGCATTGCTTAGCAATTACTGGAATCTACTTGGATTATATGAAGAAAAACATGGCATCAGGAATAGAGGAAGACTTGATAACAACCTGCGCTATGTAGATAATACAACCTTGCTTGCTGAAAGTGAAGAGGACTTAAAATACTTACAGATGAAGATGAAAGATCACAGACTTTGGTATGGGTTGAATCTCGATGTAAAGAAGACAAAAACCCTAACCAATGAACCAATAAATAACATCCATATAAATGGAGAAATGTTTGTAGCTGTCAAAGACTTCATTTTGCTCATATCAACCATCAACTCTCATGGAAGTAGCATTCAATAAATCAAACAATGTATTACATTAGATTAATCTGCACAAGACCTCTTTAAAGTGTTGAAGAGCAAAGATGTCAGTTTGAGTACTAAAGTGTGTCTGACCCAAGCCATGATATTTTCAATAACCTCATATGCATGTGAAAGTTAGACAGTGAGTAAGGAAGATTGCCAAAGAAGTGATTCATTTGAGTTATGGTGTTGGAGGAGAATACTGAAAGTACTATGGAATGCCAAAATAACAAACCAATTAGTGTGGGAAGAAGTGCAACCAGTGTGCTCCTTCAAAGCCAGGATGGCCAGACTTCATCTTTCATTCTTGGGACATATTAGGAGGGACCAGTCCCTGGAGAAGGATATCATATTGATAAAGTGGAGGATCAGAGAAAAAGAGAAAGACTCCCACATAGATGAATTGGCATAGTGGCAGCAACAATGTGCTCAAACAATGTGGCAACAATTGTGAGGTGGGTGCAGGACCAGGCAGTATTTCGTTCTGTTGTGTATAGGGTTGCTATTAGTCAGTACTGACTCGGTAACACCTAACAACACATCAACCACCACCTGTGAGAGGGCAGACCTGCAGAATCTATCCACTCTACAATGGAGTGGGACATAACCTAGAGATGGTCATCAGGAATGGCTGAGATATGTAAGTGCAAAGGGTTAACAAAGTTTGATTGTACACCTGATCAGATAAGTGCTGTGACATGATCGTATCTAGTTAGGAGGGGTATGATTTACATGGATTCATTTGTAAGCATCCTGGTATGCTTATATTTGGTTAGAAGAGATCTGATAGCTTTCAGCATGCAGGAGAAAAACCCAGGTGAAAACTTCATGTATTGTAATAGATAATTTGCTATCTGGAAAATACCAAGAAGACATTTCCAAGAAAAAAATTGGCCATCTTATGAAAGGTGTCCATCATTGCCAGCATTTGCTTTCCACTCTCAGGAACAGTGGAAAGGACATTTTTAATGTGAGAGAAATCGTAGCCCTGACCTCCAGGAGAATAAAGACTTCTGTAGTGACTCTGATCAGATACAAGTTGGAGAGAATACATGTCTTTTCAAATACCAGGCAAAGGATATGCGACACAACCTGCATTCTAAAAACAAATTGAGTTAGATTAAAAAAGAGTAGTCATTTTGCAGATCAGATAACAGAGAATAGGACATGAATTGAATCTTTCAATACACTTAATCTTTCACTGCACTGATGCTGCTGGGTGAGCTAGATACATGTCCTCCTTTAGTTAGAACCAAATATTTAATATCTCCAAAGGAGCTCTGGTGGTGTAGTGGTTACGAATTGGGCTGTGAACCTTAGACCAGTAGTTCGAAACTACCAGCTGCTCCACGGGAGAAAGATGAGGTTTTCTGCTCCTGTAAAGATTTACAGCCTCGGAAACCTTGTACAGGGTCGCTATGAGTCGGTTCCGACTCCACAGCACATAACCACCACCACCAACATGGAATTATTGTTAAGTGCTGTGAAGTCAGTTCTGACTCATAGTGGCCCAGTATAGTGTTTCTCAGGTGTGAATGTTGAGTCTGAACTACTAACCTTGCACTTCAACTGAATTTGTAGGCCAGTGCTTATCCTAAAACAGCGCACCAGGACTCCTAATATGGATGTGGTGTTGATATGTCCTGAGTCGGTTCCAACTTATAGAGACCCTGTATATGGTTTTCCAGGCTACAAACCGACTGGAGCAGAAAGCCTCAGTATTCTATCCTGGATCAACTGGTAGATTCGAACTACTGACCTTGTGATTAGTAGCCCAGCTTGTAATCCACTATGCTACCAGGGCTCCTTTAATATGGAATAGATATTGTTTTATTGTTTAAACATTCAAGTGGGTCAACAAAAACTCCATTTGTGAACTTACCTCAACTGCATCTGTGATAAAAAATAGCCCTGGTCATTGAGAGCTATTTGTCAGATATTTTTATCTGTTAGTCCTTTCAGCAGTCCTATGAATGAGAGGATATCACTACCCAATTTTTATAAAAGAAGAAATTAAGACTCAGGGCTATTTTCCAACCAATGCATCAATGGTGGATCTACAGCCAGAGCCAAAATAAAACTAAGTCCAGATTCGTGCTCTTATTTAATCTGTGCTACCTAACAAGGCAATTTGTACTTGGCACTGATCTGCTGGCAGAGAGAAGGACAAGCTTCTGTATAGAAATATGTATTTATTTATATGTTGATAAGAATCTGTAGTATGCATCCTTCATTAAGTTGTATGCATTGATTTCCTTTGTAAGATCTCAGGAAGAAGAACATTAGGAACAATAAAAAAGGAGAGAGAGAGAAAGGAATTTGAGTGTATGATAAGAAATTTATGATAAAAACTTTATAGTAATAAGTACATTTGATATTGCATATATTATGTTCAGAGTATCTCTTGCTACAGTTCCGGAATAAAAACAGACCTCTCATCTAAAAGTATAAATTGTTATTGCTAATTGCCAATGAATTGGTTTTGACTCATAATGATACCTTCCTCTCAATGGGTTAATTGCCTTGTATTTATCAATCACCTTCAGAGGGTCCTGACATTGTCATTCTAACCCATTTTTTCTTGGATTAATAAGACTACTGAGAAAAATCGTAAAAATTGTAATGATGATGAAAACTACTCTCAGTTCAGGAATTTTTTTGTAAGTATTGTCCTAAGTATTTTCAAGTATTATCTTATTTAATTTGCACTGTATCTGTATTCAATCTGTATCGTTTTCCCCTTTTAACAAATGGAGCTACTGAATTTTAAAAACAGTACTTGCAGCATATCACAATTAGTGATTAATAGAGTTAAAAGTTGAACTTTCTGACTTTAAGTCCTCTATGTTTTAAATTATCACATACTATTTTTGAATATATACCTTTTGAAGATTTCTAGTGCATATTGGTGTACTGAGAAATACAGCAGCAATCCTGGCTTTATCCCCAAGATGTTCCCAAAATATCATTTTTGAGAATACTGATTTCAATATGAGTTAGGAAATTGTACTAGGTACTAGAAACAAAAGATTCCCTGTGGGAACAGAATCCCAAAGATAATTTGGAAGTAATTAGAAAAAAAATTTGTCTAGAGACATTTGCTCAACATATAACTTAGTAGGAGTGTTTCAAATGGAGACAAACAAATAAATTATTCAACAAAAAAAATCTTAGTGAACTGAATGTGGTACCACAGTTTCAGCAGACAGTAAGTGGACAATTCAGAATCAGGAATACTCCTACTAGAGAGGATTTTTAAAAATATGAAATAGCTACACTGTTAGTATGTAACTTCATTAAGACTCAAACACATTAAACTTCGGAAAATGTGAATCATTACTAAAGACATTTTAAAATTGATGTTTGCAAGTACTCACGAACCAGATATTGACATTGTTTCAAAATAACCAATATAACAAACCCACAGGGAGCATCTTTCAGATACTTTGACTTAGCCAATTACTCATAACTACTACCATTACCTTTTGGTATGGGTGACTGGACTGTAGAGAAGGGAAAAATGCATAGATACTTATATCAGAAAGGTAGAAGTAGATGCCTTCGGATAGAATCTTTCTCCATGCCTCCTCTTGCCATATATATCATTGCCTGTTAGAATCTGGTGAAAGTGTGCATTTGCTGTTTTTTAACATCTTTTACAAGATAGAATTCACATGCCATACAATTCACCTATTTAAATTGTACAATTGTTGTTCTTGTTAGGTGCCATCGAGTCAGCACTGATTCATAGCGACCTTATGCACAGCAGAATGAAACACTGCCCGATCTTGGGCCAACCTCACTACTGTTGCCACACTTGAGCCCATTGATGCTGCCACTTAGCCAATCCATCTTACTGGTGGTCTTCATCTTTTTCTCTGACCTGCCACCTTACCAAGCATGATATCCTTCTCCAGCAACTGGTCCCTCCTGGCAATATGTTTGAAGTATGAGAGACGAAGTTTGGCCATCTTGGCTTTTAAGGAGCACCCTGGCTGCACTTCTTCCAAAATGGGTCTATTGGTTCCTTTGGCAGCCCATGTCACTTTCAATGTTCTCCTCCAACACCATAACTCAAAAACATCAGTTCTTCTACAGTCTTCCTTATTCACAGTCTAGCTTTTGCATACGTATGAGGTTATTGAAAATACCATGGCTTGGATAAGGTACACCTTAGTCCTCCAGGTGACATCTTTGTAAATGGCTTTTAGTATATGTAGAGTTATTATTCACTGCTGTCTAATTTCAGAATGTTTCCATCACTCCTAAAAGAAACCCTATACTTACAAGTGGTTATTCTCTAGTGCCTCAAAACTCACTCCTAGGCACTTAACACTACCCATAAGTACCTAACTAACTCCTATCAAGTCAATTCTGACTCTAAGAGACTCAAAGAGATTCACCAAGACAATTATGATGGTTAGGGCAGAGTAAAAAGTCTCCCTTGGGTTTTAAAGACAGTAAATCTTTATGGAAGCAGACACCTCATCTTTTTCTGAAGAATGACTGATGGATTTGAGCTGCCAACTTTGTAGTTAGCAGCCCAATGTTTAACCTACTGCACTACTAGGGCAACCAATAATGTACTTTCTTTAGATTATACAGCGTATTTCATATATGATGAATCATACGTGTTCTTTTGTAGTTGACTTCTTTTTCTTACCATGACTTTCAGCTTCATTTCTCATATATCCATACTTCACTCATTTTTATGTATTGCCAACTAGCATTCCATTGTATGAATATTGTTGTTGTTAAGTGTCATCGAGTTGGTTCTGACCCTGTATAGGGTTTCTGGTGAGTGGCTGGTGAACTTGAACCACTGACCTTGTGGTTCAAACCGACTTTGTAGTCCTACGCATTAACCCACAGCTCCACACCAGGAGTCCATTTGTATGTATATACCATATTATTTATTTATCTTGTGATCATATGACAAATCCAGTTGACTAGTAGGCAAATATCTAACAGTATGGTATTGTAAGAGAAAGACTGGGCTAAAAGATCAGTTTGAACCATAAGGTTGGCAGTTCAAACTCACCAGCCACTCCTTGGAAACATATACAGGGTCGCAATGAGTCAGAACCTACTCGATGGCATTTATCAACAGCAACATATATTTAATGCTCTACACAGTAACATTTCTGATATTTGAGATGCAAAAGCCAGATGTATTCCAATGGCAAAATCTGATTTATCAGAAAAGTGTATATCTGACTAAAGAGAAAAGAAGTATTTACTAAATTTTGTCTTTCTGTTTTCACAGAAAAAAATCACACTAACTATACAGTTAAAATAAATAGTTTATAAAAACATGATCAATATCATAATAACATTAGGAGTTTATTTATTTCATAAAATACTTCAGACATGGTTTTGATTTAAGATTTGTGCTAGGGAAACAAGATTCCAGATTCAAACAAATTCTGTACCAAAAACCTACTACCATTGAATCCTTTCCAACTCATATTGAGACCCTTTGTTAAGACAACAGGTCAAAGACAAAACAAAGACAGTAATCCTATACGAGGGAAACCCTAAACATGAGGTTGATGGATTTCCATCAATTCATAGCCATGGTTTTCATAAATATGACAGCGCCCAAAACAAATAATCACTGAATCATGATTGGTGATAAGCACAGTCCACCACTGCTGCAGACCTGTTGCAGACAACATTACAGAAGTAGAGTCAAAGGGTGGAAAGGAGTACGATTGAGATATACACACATTTGTAGATTTTTTAAAGTTAAGAGGATTGGTTTGGGGCTGTAATCATCTACCTATATGACGTCTGGAGGAAGCGGGGGAGAGTGGGTCCGTATGACTCATAACAATTCCAGTCAACAGAAGCGTAACTTTTAATTTAAACTAGGTAATTTGTCTCATTTTATTCAAGTAAAGGACTCAGGCATAGCAATGGTTGTCAGGTTGGCCCCAGACCGCACAGTGCTCAGTTCTGTGAGTTGGTACCAATTCGATGACACCTAACAACAACAACAACAGCAACCCTATGTCTCACTTTAGAAAAATCATTAAGAACTTGCCCATGAAGTTTCCGCAGTTATACATGAAAACCTCAGGGCAAAACGACGCTTTCCTGGGCTCCCATAGGAGTTTTAATCTTATTTCAAGCACACTGTTCCTGAAGATAAAGATGCCTGTCCTTAGATTGGCCCCAAACTTGCCTAAGCATTAGCCACATTCTGGATGGTGGTCTAAAAGAATTCAAATGAAGTGTGAACTCACATTATGACTCAAAATGGAGTCAGGGCTCCCCCAGTAGATCACAGTCTTCCACATAGTAAGTGTTTTTGAATTTAAGCTCTAATACAAACTTAAAAGTAATACTATTGGGGGTTCATCTAGGGATGGACTCCATCGAAATTTAAAATTCATTCTATATTTTCTCCTTTTGATCAGAATGTCTGTCTTGAGCATTTTGCTCAAAATATAGGATCAAACAGACAACAGCCATTTGAAAGATTAGGTAAGAAGCATAGAAGGCAGTTATATGTCTATGGGTAAAGAACACTTTGTAGAAGTGGGTGAGATTTGTTACATAACTCTAGCCATGTAAACAGTGTCTCCGAGGTATGACTGTAGAATTGTTGAATTGTAAATGCTTTCTTGGGTATGTTTTCAACAATTAAAAAAGATTAAGTCATGTATGGCATTTTCCATTATTCCTTCTTCCATCCCACCCATAAGTCCTGCTAATTTTAACTCTTTATTTTCTTTTGAATCCATCTCTTTGATTGCACTTCAACTCATTTACCTTGTTGTTGTTGTTAAGTGCCATTGAGTTGGTTCCAACTCATAGCAACCTTATTAGAGTTTCTGAGCAGTAGTACGTGGGTTTGAATTGCCAACTTTGTGGTTAGCAGTCCAGTGCTTATACTACAATGCCACACCAGGACGCATTTGTTGTTGTTAAGTTTTGTCCAGTCGATTCAGGCTCATAGTGACCCTGTACTGGGTTTCCGAGAAGCAGCTGGTATGTTTGAACTGACAACATTTTGGTTAGCAGTCCAGTGCTTATTCTACAGTGCTACACTAGGACTTCTTTTGTTGTTGTTGTGAAGTACTGTGGAGTTGGTTCTAACTCATAGTGACCCTGCACAGGGTTTCTGAGGCTGTAAATCTTTATGGGAGCAGAAAGGTTCATCTTTCTTCTGCAGAACCTTGAGGTTAGCAGCCTGACTCGTAACCACAGACCCAAAGTATTTGATAAGTAAACTATTTGTCTATCTCCTTTTAATTTCTGCTCAAGATTAATGGAATGTTTGCATAGAACTCTTGATCTAATTCTGTTCTTAAAAGTTAATGTTGTTAGGGCTGTCCAGTTAGTTCTGACTCACAGTGAACCTGTATAGGTTTTCTGAGTGTCAGACCTTGCAGTTAGCAGTTCAGTGCTTATCCTACAGCATCACACCAGGATATGTTTGAAATGTCCTCTAGTTCTGGTGTGGTGGTGTAATATCAGCAATGGATTTCGAACTACAAGATGGGCAGTTCAAACCCACCAGAATTTTTTCTGAAACCCTATCTAGGGCTGCTATTAGTCAGAGCTAACTTGAAAGCACTTAACAACAACATCTCCTTATATTTGGCTATACATTTTTTTGTTGCTGTTGTTACTTCAAAATTCAGTTAAACTGATTTCATAATAAGTCTAAACTCTGAGCATACTGATTCTTTTTTGTGTATTACTTAACATTTTCATACCAATAGATGGTTACCCAACCAACTTTGTTGTTGTTGTTAAGTGGCATCGGGTTGGTTTGACCCATAGCAATCTCATATAGAGTTTCTAAGGAGAGGCTGGTGAGCTTGAATTGCTGACCTTGAAGTTCAAACTGACTTTGCAGTCCAGTACATTAGCCCACAGTACCACACCAGGACTCCCTTTAGGGTAGGATAATTTCAGTCGTTTCCACCTCCTTTATTGTTAACAAAATACCTAATGCACATTTAATAGCCATTAAGCTAGTTTCTACTTCTTCCTTGACCAGATTAATTTCCCCAATTTTCTACATTTCACTGTAATTAGGCAGAGCCAGTGTAGGTGTTTTACTACTCAGTGAAAGATGAGAGCGGAGATATTTTGCTTCTAGGTTTTCTGTGTTCTCATACTCTTTTTTCATGACTACAATCTCAGCAGATGGAAGAGCCACAAGATAGAAAGACACTGAGGTCTTGGATATTCCCTCAGAAGAAAGTCACTTGTTGCTTGTGAATGTCCATTTAGAATTTATCAGAGCAAGAAATAAATTTTTATATATTTTTAAGCCAAGATCTTTGAAACCTGTTCCACTAGCAAGTTTATATTACAAAATAAGTATTTAAAACTATATTTGAATAAATTTAGTATGTTGTTAAAAATAATTGCAATTCTCTTTATATTGGAAGTACACTGAATAAAAGTTGAAATGAACAATGATATAGTATTTTCTTTGTTTCAAATGTATTATATTCATTCATTTTAATTTGATACTATTCTGTGTTTGTGAATGAGAAAGTAAAGTTTAGGCAGAGAAGTAACTCTTGAAATATATATATAGACAGATGTAGAGACTAAACTGAAACCCAGAACTGAATGTTCTTGTTTATTTTACTATACAACAACAAATGAAAATAATTTTAAACTACCTTGATGATTCAGAAAGCTCTTGTAGATAAAGTTTATTAATGTGAGTATTGTTCAGTACTAAGTGTGTGTTGTTGTAGTTAGGTGCCATTGAGTCAGTACCAACTCATAGTGACCCTATGCACAACAGAACAAAACACGGCACCAACCACACACTCATT
>NW_006408571.1:5928657-5931520 GCF_000296735.1 Chrysochloris asiatica
AATTCCTGGTGCCTTGTTCTTTGCCAATGCCTTCAATGTACCTTGGACTTCCTCCTTCAGGTTCATTGGCTCTTGATCATATGCTACCTCTTGAAATGGTTGAACATTGACCATTTCTTTTTGGTACTGTGATTCTGTGTAATACTTTCATCTTCTTTTGATGCTTCCTGCAGCATTCATTATTTTGTCCATAGAACCCTAAAATTTAAAATTTGAAGCTATAATTTTCCTTCAGTTCCCTCAGCTTCAGGGATGCTGAGCATATTCTTTCCTTTTTATTTTCTAACTCCAGGTCTCTTTGCACAGTTCATTAAAATATTTGACTGTCTGTCAGATCTGACCTTTGAAATTATCCATTCAGCTCTTATACCTCCTCACTTCCATTTGCTTTAGCATCTCGATGCCGGAACATGAGTTTCAGAGTCTCTTCTGAAATCTATTTTGGTCTTTTACTTTTTTCTTGTCTTCTTATGGACCTTTTGCTTTCTTCCTATATGATGTTTTTTGATGCCATCCCACAATTTTTCTTGTCCAATACATCAAATCTGTTCTTCAGATGATCTCTAAATTCAGTTGGTATATATTCAGGTTTATATTTTGGCTCTTTTGGATTTGTTTTAATTTTCTTCAGCTTCTACCTGAATTTACATATGAGCAATTGATAGTCTGTTCCACAATTGGTCCCTGGCCTTGTTTTGGCTGATGATATGGAGCTTTTCCACCATCTCTTTCCACAGATTTAACCGATTTGATTATGTGTATTCCATCTTGTGAAGTCCATGTATTGAGTCATCTTTTATGTTGTTTAAAAAAGGTATTTGCAATGAAGAATCATTAGTCATGCAAAATTCTTTCATGATATCTCTAGAATAATTTCTATCACCAAGACCATATTTTCCAACTACTGATTTTTCCTCTTTGCATTCCAATTGCCAAAAAATTATCGATACATCTTGATTGAATGTTTGATCAATTTTAGACTGAAGAATTTGATAGAATTATTCCATTTCATCACTACTGGCTTTGTTTTTTGTGCATAAATTTGAATAATAGTGGCATTAACTGGTCTTCCTTTTAAGCATATAAAAAGTATTCTATCACAGACAGCACTGTACTTCAAGACAGATCTTAATATGTTCTTTTTGATGATGAATGTGACACTTAACTTTGTCATTCCCTGCATTAATCTATGTGAATGTCAGATTCAAAATGTACAATACCAGTCCATTTCAGCTCACTAATGCCTAGGATATCAATGTTTATGTGCTCCATTTCATTTTTGATCATTTCTGCATTCCTAGATTCATACTTCGTACATTCCATGTTCTGATTATTAATGGGTATTTACAGCTGTTTTCTTTTCAATTTTAGTTGTGCCCCATTATCAAATGAAGGTCCTAAGGGCTTTACTCCATTTGCATAATCATGGTCAACTCTAGTTTGAGGAGGCAGCTCCTTCCCAGTTGCATTTTAAGTGATTTCCAACCTCAGGGGCCCATCTTCTGGCACTGTTTCTGACAATATTCTGGTGCCCTTCATCATGTTTCAATATTCAATATTCTGGTGCTAACAGTGTTCTATTGTTATTCATAAGATTTTCAGTGACGGAATATTTGAAAGTATTCCATCTCTCCATTTTCTCTGTACCTCTTCATCCACTGCTGGTGATCCTGTTGGCATTTAAAATATCCATGGCATTGCTTCCAGAATCACAGAAACATGCAAGTCACCATAGTACGGCAAATTGACAGATGAGTGCTTTGCAGTTTGCCTATATTATAAACCCTTCCATCTTTAGATTGGAGAGAAAAAATTCCAAGTAAGAGTCTTTAATAAGCACTTCATATTGACTTACATATCTACCACTTTAACCATTCTATATTTCAAATATTTAAAAAGGTTTTTAATGTATGAATTTTGCATAGCAGGGCATTTACTCACTTTACTTATTACATATTATACATTTATTATATATGGAAGGAAATATAAGAATAAACTTGAAAATTCAAATTTGAGTCAAACAGATGTACTTTTGCTTGGATTTTGATCTAACACAGAAATCATTTAACCATACTAGCACTCAGTTGCTATGTTGTTGGTTAATAATGACTATAGATTCATTAAGTAACAAAAAGTTTTAATTAGTTAATGATGCTCTCAAATGCTTGTTGTCTTGTTGTTGTTAGGTGCCGTAGAGTTGGTACTGGTTCATAGCAACCCTATGCACAACAGAAAAAAGCACTGCCTGATCCTGGGCCAACCTCACAATTGTTGCCATGCTTGAGCCCATTGATGCTGCCACTTTACCAATCCAACTTGCTGAGGGGTCTTCCTCTTTTTCTCTGACCCTATACCTTACCAAACATGATATCCTTCTCCAGCAACTGGTCCATCCTGACAACATGTCCATAGTATCAGAGACGAAGTTTGGCCATCTTGGCCTCCAAGGAGAACTCTGGCTTCACTTCTTCCAACACAGATATGTTTGTTCTTTGAGAAGTCCATGGTACTTTCAGTATTCTCCTCCAACACCATAACTAGAACTAGTGAGGGAAACTTTCTGATATTCTCTCTGCTTTCAGCCAAGATCCATAAGACATCAGCAATGATACCCCTCATTCCACAGCCTCTTCTGAATCCAGCTTGAACCTCTGAAAGTTCTCTGTCAATGTATGCTTGCAGCTGTTTATGTATCACCTTTAGTTAAACTTTACTCACATGGGATATCAAACAGATTGTACGGTGATTTCAGCATTCCACTGGGTCACCTCTCTTTGGAATGGGCACGAATATGGATCTCTTCCAGTCAGTCGACCAGATAGTTGTCTTGCAAATTTCTTGGCATAGATGAGTGAGTGCCTCC
>NW_006408571.1:5932260-5940555 GCF_000296735.1 Chrysochloris asiatica
TTTAAGTTAAGTTCTCTATGTATCTGGTCCCAAATAGAAGGGTAAACTTGATCCGCTGTTATATTTGAAATGTCCTCATATACATTAATTCTTTTCAAGACACCTTTTCAAATTTATCTGAGAGGAGGCTATTGCTTTTTACCAATTTTGTTGTTATTCAGAATATTTGTGTTTCTGTAACTTTGTCCCATTTTCATTTGTGTCTTTGTGTCTTTGCCTCCTTTCTTTCTTTCTGAAATCCTTTGCCCAATTATCTATTTACCTAGATACATTCTAGCAATCCTAGACTTCAGGGTAAGGAATCATTATTTTCCTGAGGTTCTTCTTGCAAAATCTTTTTTAGATGTCTCTTAACAGATGCAAAGGAAAAGATAATAAACAAACATTGAAAATCACTGGTATTGAGAAAACCTTAAGTCTAGGGAAATGTAAATTTAGATAGTTAAGTGAGAGGTTCCTCTCAGATAAAGCAAAACAAGGAATACTATCACTGGGGAAATCTTACTGCTTGGTTATAAAATACATTTTTCATGTGTTGTTGTTTAAACAGACAATGATTGGAGAATGTCAGCATTAATTTGGAAGTAAATATTTTGGAAGACAATTTAGTAATACTTTGGTATAATTAGTTCTTACAATTGTTATATTTTAAAACCCAAGCACAATGTCACTGTGCAACTAAGAAAAATACTTTTATACAGAGTCAAGTCTATAGATTAAAAAATAATTTAAAATAGAGAGTTTAAAGTATGAAAAGCCCTGTCAATATTGAAGGGCAGAAGCTGATCTTTAAACCTCGTATGTAGTTGTAGCAGCTAGGTCATTATCAGAAATACAGTGTCACAGTGTTCTTTCGAGAAACAGAACCAGGGATATCTATGTCTGACTATATTTATATGAGAGGGCTTCAAAAAGTATATGGGAAAATTGTATTAAAAGTATTTTTCTAGAACTTTTCAAAGCCCCCTCATCTATCTGGACATGGAAAGAGAGGAATTCTTATTTATAGTCTGAAGGTTGAATTATCCAAGGTAAAACTCCCTTTTCGCTAATAAAACCTTCGACTAATTAACGTAGATCACCCACAATTGTTATTTCTGTCAGGCAATAGTATGCATTGGGATGAGGTTTCTCAACAACATGATCCAACTACAGCTCTTACTGTCTTCAGAGAATCAACAGGTTCAATGTCCATTAAAAACATATATATATATATATCCTCATTGCAATTTTCACAGCCTTATTTTTAACTAATGCAGTTTTTCATTTTCTTAAAATTTCTTTCCTTATTTATGAATATTCTGCATCCTTCTAGAAAATCTATCGGGATTACCCCTTTGTTGTTGTTGTTACATGCCATTGAGTTGGTTCCAATTCATAGTAACCCTGTGCGCAACAGAATGAAACATTGCCCACTCCAACAACATCCTCACAATCATTGTTACACTTGGGCCATTGCTGCTGCCACTGTGCAGTCCATCTCAATGGGCATCTTCCTCTCTTTTCACTGTCGCTTCACTTTACAAAGCATGATATCCTTCTCCAGAGGCAGGTCCCTGCTGATAACATGTCTGAAGTATGAGAGACAAAGTCTCAACATCCTGGCTTCTACAGAGCATTCTGGATATACCTCTTCCAAAACAAATTTGTTTGTTCTTCTGACAGTTTATGGTATTTTCAATATTCTTCTCTAGTACCATAATTCAAATGAATCAATTTTTTGTCAGTCTTCCTTATTCATTGCCCAGCTTTCACATGCATAGTATGGCTTGGGTCAGGTGTACCTTAGTCCTGAAACTGCTATCTTTGCTCTCGAACACTTTACAGAGGTCTGGTGCAGCAGGTTGGTCTAATGCAAAACATAGTCTGATTTCTTGACTGCTGCTTCATGAGTGTTGATAGCGGATCCAAGCAAAATGAAGTCTTCTACATTCTTTTCTCCCATACCACCCACGTTTTAGAGGGTGATCTGATTTACTAAGGTCCAATTGATGTAAGTGCTAATCAAGTGTAAATACTTTATGATAATATCTCGACTAGTGTTTTAACCAAACATCCAGGTACTGTTGCTTACATAAACTTAAGCGTTATATACAGTAAATGTTAATTAAAAATTACTTTATGAATACATGACAGGGACATTGCTTACCATTACTCAGTATGTATACTATCTAATGTTTGTACTTCATTAACATGCAACCAAAATTCCAAGATGTATAGGAAAACAAGGCCATTTTGATTAGTACATATTACTGTGTGCATTTATAGAAACTCTCCTCTCTCAAACGTGCACAAATATACCTACACACATTTATTTTATTGTCAGTATTTCCCCTATTTGTGGAGTTGTCAAATTAAATGGCATTTTGACCTTTCTCACATGTTGATTCTGGTAGCTTTGCAGCAGCAATGCCTAGGCATTTGGTTCATTGTTCCACAGAGTAGCAGGCAGCTTACAGAGTCTACTTTTCTTCCTTATGGGTCTCATGTCACAGTGTTATGTTTTGTGAGGTTAACTTCAGGATACTGATTTTCCATTTGCCTTATCAGACTTGGGACACTGGAATGTTAACATCTCACCCTTGGCTGAAGTTTTCCTTTGTCCAACAGCAAATGATTCGTGCTTTGGAGCAGTGAGGTTAAATATGGGTTGGGTAGAGCTTTGTTTGCTCTTATACACGTCCATAGATAAAAGCACCCTTTTGCTGTACTTTTAAATGACTGAATATAAAATGTGCTGTACTATGAAATTCTATAGCATAATAGGGATTCATGACATTTCTATACAAAAATTTATGTGGAATTCAAAATTTCACTATTTAAATTTTAGGAGCAGGAATGAATAATGGGATAAAATCAGGACTTAAAAATTCTTAACAACTTTAATAAGTTAATTATAAAATGAATTATTCAGTTAATGTGCACTTTACTTGCATGTCGAACAATTTTCAGTTAGTATTTCCTAATGAACCAAAAAAAAAAAAAAAAAAAAAAAAAAACTGAAAAGGGCAGATTTTAATGTCAGCACTTTTACTAATAGATCCTATTTTTCTAGCCTAGACTTTAAATATAGATAGTGATGATTTTCCATCTAAAAGATTGTCTTAGACTGAAAACTCACGTATGAACCAGTAAATAGATTTTGCTATGCAGTCCTACTATTCTCTACTGCATTCAACAAATCTCATGTTCTTTGTTTTGTTTTTTTTTTTTCCTTGTTTTATTTTATTTTATTTTTTCTCATTTGGTCTTTTAATTCAATAACAGAATATTGTAGCATTCAGAGGTCTTACACATGATGTGGTGGTGGTGGTGGTGGTGGTGTGCCGTAGAGTTGGTTCTGATTCACAGTGACCCTATATAGGATTTCCAAGGCTTCACGGGAGAAGAAAGCCTCATCTTTCTCCCATGGAACTGCTGATAGTTTCGAACTTCTGACTGTGAGATTAGCAGTCTGACTCATAACCATTATGCTACCAGAACTCTTTTGCACAAGATTTATTTGTCCTTAAAGTATGTAACACCTTTCAATATTCCTTAGCTCATATGACTGATAATTCTTTGTCAGATAACTCAAATGCAGCGGTTGTTGTTATTGTTATTGGTACGTGCCATCGACTAGGATCCGAACCATTGTGACACTGTATAGGGTTTCCGAGGAGCAGCTGGTGAGCTTGAAAGGCCAACCTTGCAGTTCAAACAGCTTTGCAGTCTGGCACGTTAACCCACAGCGCCACACCAGGACTCTAGATGCAGAGGTAGTGGAGGAATTAAGTTACTTCAGAGTTTGAGGTATACAAACTATTAATTTATTAAGGCTAGAGAGGAACTCAGAACACAAATATAACTTCTAGATGATCAAATTCATCATTACTTAAGATAGGAAGAAGTAGTACACTATAAAAAATGGACTAGTGCACTATAAAAAATGGACTAGGAATTGTAAGTACAAATTTGATTTCCATTTTAGATCTCTATCTGTGCTTTTATCTGTTCACTCAGCGATAAAAACTTTTTGATATCAAGGTAAAGATATCTGGGAATTAAACATGAATTCTTCCTAGTCTATACATCCAGGAAATCATGATTTAGTTACTTAATAAAATATGAGATATACATATATGTCTGTAATATTAGCTCCAGACTGTAGAAAATGCAGATTATTTCCTCTAGCTGAGTAGTCCTTAAAAATGCATTCCTGAGAACAAAGCAATGCATGTGGGGATAAGAACACAGGGAAAGGAGTACTGGTGAAGCAGTGGTTAAGTGCTTGGCTCTCAACCAAAAGATTCAAGCTCATCAGCAGCTTGATGGGACAAAGATGTATCTATTCCAGTAAATCAAATAAAAAGCAAGAAAAAGAGTGTTAACACCAAATGCTTGTGAGGAGACAAATAAAATTCATAAGTCACAGAGTATTGAATTGTTGAATGATAGCTATTCTGAAAAATGATTTTGTATATAATCCAGTGACTTAGAGATAGAAAACTGATTACTGGTTGCCAGGGGGCAGGGGTGTGGGAGAAGGGATCTGTGGGGCTATGAAGAGCTAGCCTGAAAGAGTGTTGTGGTAACATTCAGTCATGTATCGTGTTGTAGTAGGAGTTACACAGTGCCACTCAAGTGGTGAATAAATATATAGCCACATGTACACCTTGTGCTGTTGCATATATAACTGATGAAATCTGAATCAACTTTGCATTGTATCATTGACAGTTTTCTAGTTTTGACATTGCACATTATGTCAGATGTTAACACTGGAGGAACTAGGTCAACAGATCATGAGACCTCCCTGTACATTTAATTGCAATTTTTCGGGAATCCCTAATGATTTCAGAAGAAAATAAGCATTTATGCGAAAGAAAGAGATTAAAGAAGACTTTGAATTTGCTTCAGAATACACTTAATTTTGAAAAATAATGTAAAGGTAAATAATAAAAATGGGTTATTAAAAACTGAAAAAGCAATACAAGGTCACTTTAGAAAATTAAGAAAATAAAAAAACCCAAAGGATAAAAAATGTATGTTAATTATCATGTATAGAAACAGCTGCTCTTAATATCCTGATGTATATATTTTCTATATTTTTATGTATGTAATAAATATTTTTAATATGCATTGTTGAATTATATTGTGATAATATGATCATATCATTAAATATGATTTCACAAAGTCATTTCTAATCTTTATAAAAGTAAAATGTATACAAACACTTTAACATCTGAAGAAATTAGTGTTGGACTTTTAACTAGGTATGTAATTTTCCTATGGAAAACAAGGCTGCGATATGCAATATTTCCCCCTTTGATGATTTCATCCATCTGTCTGTTAGCATTTTTAAGACGTTCTCACAACAATTTTTGATCTAACCATAGGTAACAATAGCTCAAAACTATTTTGATCTAACCATAGCTAACAATAGCTCCATACTATTTTCACATTTCAAAAATGGTAAAAGTATTTTTAAAAGAAATAAAACAGTGAAGATATACAGTTACTATACTTTTTCAAAGTATATAATTCTATAAAATTACACTTAAAATGTTTTATTGTGAATTGTATGCTAGTTTACATGGGAGAACATTAGCTTTATATCAACTTATCATATATCATTACATTACAATGCCCTCCAGGCTTTATCAACCAAGCCTGCACTCCTGTCATCAGCACACAGTCGCTTTCCCTCTTTGGGTCCAGAGTTCCCAGCCGCTCCATCTCTCCATGTCATTGTCGCTGCCTGCATCTCTAGCAACACTGTTTCTCTGGGTAGGGTCCCGCACTCGCTCTTCTCCCTTAATGGTTCTAGGAACCTCGGCTCTGGACTGCAAAGTCAACCACTCCCCTTGTTTTGCTACAGAATGTCTACCTTTACATTTCCAACCCTCACAGTCAGTCCTGATAGCAATTATTCACTGTTGTACCACATAAATGCTATCCCCATCTTCTTTCATCATCCCCACCCAGACAGATTGGATACTACTCAGGGGAGATTCTACCTTCCTCCACTCCCTCTGCATCTAGGCTCCCTCTTGAATGCTTGTAAGCCAGTTACTTCTTGCCTTTGTAGCTCCCCCTCTTTTTGGGTAGTGAATGTCCAAGTTGCCCATCCTGTCTATCCTGTGTATTGAGTGAATGGGAATGATCCTTGCTGTAAAGATTTGAGCTACTGCATCCATAGGTGTAGGTCAAGTTCATCAAATTATATAAGATTATTCTTTTTTTCCTCTTCTTTCTTCTTCAAATTGAGTTCTGACCATCCAGCCATTCAGGCCAGTTCAAGTAGGTATGATCTGCAAATGTGGGTGGTCTTCTGCATATGCCTTCACTTCTTATCAGCTGAACGCTTCACTCTCCACTCTAGTCCTCTGTGGCTATGACACTGACTCTGGGCCAGCAGTCCCCAGGTCTTGCCATACTGCTGGCCAACCAGGTCTCCACCCGGGTTCCAAGGATTCTATTGAACATGATAGGACTTAACTCACAACTTAATTGCTGTTTTTCCCTCACTTCCTCTTATCGGTGACCAATGTGGTCACCAGTCAGAGCACATGTCTGCTCGTGTATTCCCCTTGAGTCTTAGTCTTGGAAGGGGGTTTGCCCTGAGGGGACCTGGCCACTTGGCTTGATGTCTTCTGGGTGAGCAACTTGTTTGATCTTAAAGTAGTCAGACTGCCATTATTGTTTTTTTTATTTTTCCTGTCAGTCTTTCTTTCAAGAAGTATCTTCTGTTCTTCTAGCTGCTCCAGGCTAGTCTGCTTGTCCTTTCAAGTGGAAATTTCCCATATCAGCAGATTCTGGATGGAGTCGAGGATACAACATATGATGTTATGTAACGCAGAGGCTCCACAAGAAGCCTCCTTCACTGGGCAAGTTGTCACCCCATTTTAGGTATTCCAGTCAGTTATGGGCAGAAGCCTGAAAGCCTGTCCACCCCCCCAGTAGTCAGCACATAGCCACTCTCTCTCTCTGCATCTAGAGTCCCCAGCTGCTCCATCTCTCCACGTCATCGTCTCTACCTCCATCTCTGGCATCACTGCTCTCTACTCTTCTCCCTTGATATTCCCAGGAACCTCTGCTCCTAGACTGCAAAGTTAATCACTCCCCTTCTTGCTACAAAATGTCTACCTTTATATTTCCAGCCCTCACAATCAGTCTTGATAAGAATTAGTCACTATTGTATCACAAGAGACCTATCCATATTTTCTTTCATCAGCCCCTCCTAGACAGATTGGATACTACTCAGTGGAGATTCTACCTTCTTCCACGCCCTCTGGATCTAGGCTCCCTCTTGAATGCTTGTAAGCCAGTCACTTTTTGCCTTTATAGCCTCCCCCCCTTTGGGTAGCCAATGTCAAAAATGTCCATTCCTGTCTACTCTGTGTATGGAGGGGTGGGAATGATCCTTGCTGTAAAGATTTTATTTTCCTCTTTTGAGCTACTGCATCGATAGGTGTAGGTCAAGTTCATCAAATTATATCAGATGACTCTTTTTCCTCTTCTTTCTTCTTCTAGTTGAGTTCTGATCATCCAGTCATTGAAGCCAGGTCAAGTGAGTATTATCTGTAAGTGTGGGTGTTCTTGTGCATATGCCCTCTTTTCTTATCAGCTGGATGATTAACTCTCTACTCTAGTTCACTGTGGCTATGTCACTGACTCTAGGCCCAAGAATCCCCAGGTCTTGCCATACTGCTGGCCACCCAGGTCTCCACCCGGGTTCACATTGAGCATTGTCTTAGCTCACAGCTTCATTGCTGTGTTTCCCTCACTTCCCCTTATCGATGACGAATGTGGTTACCAATCAGAGCATGTATTCCCATTGAGTCTTAGTCTTGGAAGGGGGTTTGCTTTGAGGGGACCCGACCACTTGCCTTGATGTCTCCTGGGTGAGCAACTTGCTTGTTCTTGTAACAATCAGTCAGTCTACCTATATTGTTTTGCAATTTTCCTGTCAGTCTTTCTTTCAAGAAGTATCTTCTATTCTTCTAGCTGCTCCAGGCTGGTCTGCTTATCCTTTCAAGTGTAATTTCCCATCTCTGAAGATTCTGGATGCTGTTCAGGATTCCACCTATGATCTTATGTAATGCAGAGGCTCCGCAGGAAGCCTCCTTCACTGGGCATGTTGTAGCCCCATTTTAGGTATTCCAATGAGTTACAGGTAGAAGAAGGACATACAAGCTTTCTGTGGTGATATTTCTAGCTATTCCTTTCTCTCCCCCTGAAGTGTCTATTTTATAATGGTATGCAAGGGAAACCAAGATTCAAAAGACAGCCAAACACCTTAACAGTATTTCCCCC
>NW_006408571.1:5941595-5960802 GCF_000296735.1 Chrysochloris asiatica
CCCATTTTTTACTCTTTTAGTTGTCTTTTGATGCACATAAGTTTTTAATTTTTAATATGCCCCACTCATCTATTTTGTCTACTTTTGTTTGTGTAGTTTTCAAAATGTTTTGTAGTGTGTGTATTCCCTGAATTAGAGCCCTTACGTTTGTCCCTATTTTTTCATTGATGGCCTTCATAATTTTGGGATTTACATTTAGGTCTTTCATCCATGCTGAGTTTGTTTTTGTATGAGTTGTGAGGTAAAGTTCTTGTTTCAATATTTTGCATATCGCTTCCCAGTTCTGCCAGCAGCATCTGTTAGAGAGACTATCACCTCCCCATGCGATATATTTAGGCACTTTGTCAAAAATCACTTGGCTGTATGGATGGGTTAATTAGTGGATTCTAGATTCTGTTCCATTGATCAATGTCTCTTTTGTTGTTATAAAATTACTGTTGTAAAAATTGTCTCTAGCCAATGTCCAACAACTGACAAATACAAAATTTAGAAGTCTTAATGTATGTTTGTCCATTAGTTGTCTGTCTGTGTATCATATTGTGGTGGCTTGAATATTGCTGTGATGCTGGGAGCTATGCCACAGGTATTTTAAATACCAGCAGGGTCACTCATGTTGGGCCTGTTGCAGTGCAGCTTCCAAAGTAAGATACCTAAAAAAAAAAAAAAAAAGTGAACCTCTCTTTCTTGGCTGATGTTGTTAAGTGCAATAGAGTCAGTTCTGACTCATAGCAATTCATATAGGATTTCCAGTGAATGGCTGATGTGTTTGAACTGCTGACCTTGTGGTTCACAGTCCAGTGATGGCCTTATAGCACCACATTAGGACTGCTCTGAATGTTAGACACTGAAAAAGTTATGAATAGCAGTGGAGCATTGTCAGAAAATGTTGTTTTTGTTAAGTGTCGTAGAGTCAGTTCAGACTCATAGTGACCCTGTATAGAGTTTCTAAGGAGTGACTGGTGAATTTGAACCACGGACCTTCTGATTCAGACTGACCTTGCAATCCAGTGCTTTTTCCCACAGCGCTACACCAGATTGGAAGGCATTCAAAATTTAACTGGGGAAGAGCTGCCTCCTCAAAGCAGAGCTGTCTGTAATGATGCGGATGGACCAAAGTTTTCAGAACCTTTATTTGCTGATGGGGCACAACTCAAAATGAGATTAAACAGCTGCAAACATCCATCAAGATTCAAAAATAGACTGTATCGATATAAATCTGGGAATCTAAGAAGTTGAAAAAAATGTATTAGAACACAAAAATATTGTTATCCTAGGCATTAGTGAGTTGAAATGAAATGGTATTGGCCATATAATGTACTATACTGACAACAACAAATTCAAGAGGAATTGCATTGAATTTATTGTCAAAAAGAACACTTCAGGATCTAACTTGAAGTATAATATATCTACGATAGAATAGTATCCATGTGCTTACAAGGAAGACTGGTTAATAATATTATTATTATTTAAATTTACACACCAACCAACAAAGCCAGGGATGATGATATTGAAAATTCCTGCCCACTTATTGGTCTGAAGAAGATCAAACACACAATTAAGATGCATTGATCATTACTGATGATTATTATGCAAAGGTTTTTGGGTACAAAGGGTTAGGATTAATAATTGAAAAATATGGCCTTGGTGATAAAAATGCTGATGGAGTTTCATGATAAAATGTTGCAAAACTAATTACTTATTAATTGAAAATATATATTTTTAAACAACATAAAATGAGACTATACACATGGACCTCACCTGGTGAAATTCACAGGATTCAAATTGGCTATATCTGTGGGACAAGATCATGATGGAGAAGCTCAATATTGTCAGACAAAATAAGGCCAAGGACCGAATGTAGAACAGATTATCTATTACTCATATGCAAGTTCAGACTGAAGTTAAAGAAAATTAAAACAATTCCACAAGAGCTAAAATGTGACCTTGACTATATCCCATCTGAGTTTAGAAAACATCTCAGTAACAGTTTTGATCAATTAGATACTAATAACTGAAAACCAGAAGAGTTGTGGGATGACATGAAGAACATCATAAAAAAATGTGATGAAAGAAAACACCAAAATGGATGTCAGAAGAGAGTCTTAAACTTGCTCTTGAACATAGAAAACCAAAAGGGAAGAACACCCTCAGCATTTCTCAAGCTGAAAGAACTAAAGAAAAAAAAATCAAGCTTTAGGTTGCAGTATGTTTTTTGTTTTTTGTTTTTTTTAATTTTTATTGTGAATTGAGTGATAGTTTGTTTACATGGGAGAATATCAGTTTTATACTCATTGTTTCATTGCAATGATTACAATCTCCATGCATCACCATTCAACAGTACTTGCTTCTATTATCTCTGGTTTTATTTGTCAGGGGAGGCTGTACACAAAAACACTCAGGAATATATGATCATTTAAACAACAGGAGGACACATTCTGCAAGCCTGCCTCCTGGCTGCCAGCACACAACCATTCTCTTTCCATGAGTCTAGAGTCCTCAGCCGCTTTATCTCTCCATTTCCTCATCTCTACCGCCATCTCTGGTGTCATTATTTCTCTGGATGGGGGCCCACATTCTGCTTGTGCTCTTCTCCTTCATGGTCTTAAGGTCCTCTGTTCCTGAACTGTAAGATTTACTATTCCCCCCTTTTTCTTACAAAACTTCTACGTTTACAGTTGCAACAGTCACTATTAGTCATGGTAACAATTATTCACTATTGAATCGTATGAATCTTATCCCATCGCCTTTTCACCAGACCTGTCTAGATAAGATGTAAACTATTCAGTGGGGATTATACCTTCACCTGCACACTCTGAAAGGAATCTCCCTCTTGAAAACTTGTAAACCAGTCACTTCATGCCTTTATAGCTCTCCCCCACCCCCCATTTTAGGCAGCCAATATCTAAGTTGCCCATCCCTATCAATCTTGTATACAGAGGCAATAGGATTGATACTTGATATGAAGACTCCTTCCCTCTCAGTTGGTATTTTGTGCTACTACGTCCATAAGTATAGGTCAAGTTTATTAAATTGTAGCAGTTTATATGTGTTTCCTTTATCAAAAATTGTTTTTTTTTTTTTTTTATCTTCTTCTTGTCATGATCATCTGATCATCAAGCCATTGAGGCTAGGTCAAATGGGTACTATCTACAAATTGGGACATTCTTGTGTGTCTTCCCTCACTTCATATTAACTGGACGCTTTGCTCTCAGCTCTAGCCCTCTGTGGCTTTGTCTTTGTCCATGGGCTAAAGAGTCCCCAGGTCTTACCACACATTGGACCATCAAGTTGAAATATTGAAGGTTTCTAAAGGCAAAATATAGAATGATGTACAAATCATCAAAAGAATATTGAAAGAACTCAGAGTCACTGTACCAAAAAGAAGTGGTTATGTTCAAGCATTTCAGGAGGTAGCATATAGTCAAAAATCAATGGTACTGAGGAAGAAGAAAATTTGCGCTAAAATCATTGTGAGAAACAAGGCACCAAGAAATGAGAGAAAACTAATTGAAGTGTTTCAAAAAACTGATGCAGCACTGGAGGTGTTCCCTCATCTATGTAAAAAATCTGGAAGACAGCTATCTGGCCAACCAATTAGAAGATATCCATATTTATGCCCATTCCAAAGAGAAATGACCTAATGGAATGCAGAAATCACTGAAAATATCATTAATATCACATGCAAATAAAATGTTGCTTAAGATAATTAAAAAAAAGTTGTAACAGTACATCAACTGGGAACTGCTAGAAATTCAAACTTGATTCAGAAGAGGATGATGAATAAGGAATACCATTGCTGATGTCAGATGGGCCTTGACTGAAAGCAGAGAATATAAGAAAGTTGTTTACTTGTGTTTTATTAACTATGCAAAGTTTTTTTGCTCTATTAATCATGCAAACTGTGGCTAGCATTGCAAGACTTAAGTATTTCAGAACACTTAACTGTGTTCATTATGAACCTGTACCTGTACATAGACCAAGAAGCAGTCATTTAAACAGAACAAGAGGATACTCAATGATGTCCAGTCAGGTAAGGTGTGCTCTTACCTGATATTTAAGTCCTGGTGTGGCACTGTGGGTTAATGCGCTAGACTGCAAAGTCGGTTTGAACTGCAAGATTAGTAGTTCAATCTCACCAGCTGCTTCTTGGAAACACTATACAGGGTCAGAACCAACTCAATGGCACTTAACAACAACAACAAGGCATGCATACTCTAGGACTACATCCCTTCGCCATACTTATTCTGTCTGTAAACTTAGTAAATTATCTAAACCATGGGATTATATGACGAAGAAGGTGGCATGAAGATCAGAGGAAAACTCAATAAGAAACTTCAATATGCAAATGATATAGCCTTGCTTGCTGAGAGTGAAGAGGATTTAAGACACTTATTGATGAAGATCAAAGATAACAGCCTTCAGTTTAGATAGCACCTCAATATAATGAAGACAAAAATCTTTACAACTGGACTGATACATAACATCATGATATATGGAGAGAAGACTGACATTGTCAATGACTTGATTTTGCTTGGATCCACTACCAGCACTCAGAAAAGCAGCAGTCAAGAAATCAAGCAATGCATTGCATTAGACAAATCTGCCGCAAAAAATGTTATTTAAAGTGTTTGTTGTTGTTTAAGAGCAAATATATCAGTTTTAGAACAGAGGGACACCTGACCTAAACAGTTGTGTTTTCAGTTGACCCATATGCATGTAAAAGTTGAACATTGATTAATGAAGACTAAAATAATTGATGCATTTGAGATATGGTATTGAAAAAGAATATTAGAAGTGCCACAGATTGGCAGAATGCAGCCAGAATGCACCTAAGAATCCAGGATGGCAAAACTTCGTTTCTCCTTCTTTGGACATGAAGGAAATCATTCTTGGTAAAATGGAGGGTCAGTGAAAAAGAGAAAGACCTCTAATGCTATAGATTGAGTAAATACGGTGAAAAAAATACAACCTTGGCACACAACTTCCTTGAGTTTAAACCATTCAGTGCTCCCTTGGTCTGTTTGAATGACTGCCTCTTGGTCTATGTACAAGTTCCTCATGAGCACAATTAAGTGTTCCTGAATAGTCATTCTCCATAATGTTGTCCATAGTTATCATGATACACATAGTTGAAAGTCTTTACATATTCAATAAAGCACAGGTAAACATCTCTCTGGTATTCTTTGCTTTCAGCCAAGATCCAACTGACATCAACAATAATATCCTTCATTTCATGTCCTTGTCTGAGTTAGGCTTGAACCTATGGCAATTCCCTGCCTATGTACTATTGCAGACATTTTAAACTTAATTTTAGCAAAATTTTACTTGTGTGTGGTATTAATGACATTGCCTGGTTATTTCTGCATTCTGTTGAGAATTCTCTTTTGTATTCTATGGGTTCTCAAAAATGAATATCTGTTAATCAGTACACCAGGTAGCTGTCTTCCCAATTTCTTGGCATAGATGACTGAGTGCCTCCCATGCTGCATCTGTTTGCTCTAAGATTACAATGTGTATTACAATGTGGCCTTGTCTTTGCCAATTCTTTCAATGTACCTTGGACTTGTACTTTCAGTACATTATTGTTGTAATCAAGTTGTCATTAAGTACCAATGTCATCAAGTTGATTACAGCTCATAATTCCTCTGTGTAAGGTTTCTGAAGAGTGGTTGGTGGGCTTGAACCTAGTGGATAGCAGTCCAGTGCTTATCCTGTAGTGCCATGCCAGGACTCCTCAGTACTATTAACTCTTGATCATATGCTATATTTTGAAATGATTGAAAATAATTTCTTTCTTTTTGGAACAGTTATTCTGTGTATTCACTCCATCTTCTTTTGAAGCTTTCTGTGTCAGTCAATATGTTGTCCATAGAATCCTTCAATATTTCAAAGTACAGGCTTGGATATTTTCCTTCAATTCTCTCAGCTTGAGAAATGCTGAGTATGTTCTTTCCTTTTGGTTATCTAATTCCAGGTCTTTACATATTTCATTATAATATTTGACTTTGTCTTCTTGAGCCGCCCTTTGAAATTTTCTAATCAGCTCTTTTATGTCCTCATTTCTTCTCTTTGATTTATCATCTCTGCACTGGAGAACAAGTTTTAGAGTCTGTCCTGACAGCCATTTTGGTCTTCTCCTTCTTTCTTGTATTCTTATGGACCTTTTGCTTTCTTCCTGTATGATGTTCTTGATGTCATCCCACCACTCTTCTGTTCTCTGGTTTTTATTGTCTAATGCATCAAATCTTTTCTTCAGATGATCTCTAAATTCAGATGGAATATGTTCAAGTTCATATTTTGGCTCTCTTGGACTTGTTTTAATTTTCTTCAGCTTCAATGTGAACTTACATATTAGCAATTATGGTCTGTTCCACAGTCTGCCCCTGGCCTTGATTTGCTTGATGATATGGAGCTTTCCCACCATCTTTTCCCTCAGATGTAGTCAATTTGATTTCTGTTCATCCATCTGGTGAGGTCCATGTGTATAGTTGTATTTTATATTGTTTAAAAAGGTATTTTTCAATGAAGAAATCATTGATCTTACAAAACTTCATCTTGAGCTCTCCAGCATAATTTCTATCACCAAGGCCATATTTTCCAACTACTGATCATCTTTGTTTCTAAAATTTGCAATCCAGTTACAGTAATTAAGAGTATATCTTGAATGCGTGTTTGATAAATTTCAGACTGAAGAAGCTGGTAGAATTCTTCAATGTCATCATCACTGGCTTTGGTAGTTTTGGGGTAAATTTTAATAATAGTGTTATTAACTCTCTGCCTTGTAGTTATATGGATACTATCCTATTACAGATCACATTATACTTCAAGGAATGAATCTTAAAATTAAAATTAGATGATTATTATTACAAATTTCTTAAGCATTGTTTATACAAAAACTGATAAAAGAAAAGACTAATTTTTGAAATTTATCACATTTCCCATCTACATATAATGGGGCCCTAACAAATCAATCTTCAAAACAAAGACAAAGGCAAGGTCACTTAAAACTTGATCATTACATCTAAGTTACTCCTAATTTTAAAAAGTATGATTTCCTTAACAGGGCTTTGTTAAATCATTTATGCCCATAATATTCCGTAAAGCTGAATCATAGCTGCGGTGGAAATTTTTTTCAATATCAATATGAAAGAAGACATTTTAGGATATTGCCTTTTTTAAACGATGGCGTTAGCTTTTTGGAATACATTTCTCAACAGGTCTGTGAGTGGCATGCATAGGAATGCTATGGAAAATGTGATTTTTATGAATTACTATTCTTGTGGTTATGAGTTGGGCTGCGAGCGGCAAGGTCAGCAGTTTGAAACTACCAGCTGTGCTGCGGGAAAAAGATGAAGCTTTCTGCTCGTGTCAAGATTTACAGCCTCGGAAACCCTGTATAGGGTCACTATGAGTCGGAACTGACTCCACGGCACATAACAACAACAACAACAAATTGTTGATAAGTGTCTTCGAGTCAGTTCCTACCCATAGTGACTCTGACAGGGTTTCTAAGGAGTGACTGGTGAGCTTGAACCACTGACCTTGCAGTTCAAGCTGACTTTATAGTCCAGCACATTAGCCCTCAGTGCCACACCAGGGAATTTAACAGAGTCTAACATGAGATAGCACCATCAACAATGTGAGTTGTGAACTTTTCTTCTTACAGGGATGCATACTTTTTGCCTTGCGGTCACTTTTTTCAATTCCTGCAAATGTCTTATTTCTTCTTAATTTTTGATACTACTTGCTTGGTCTTGGTGTAACTGAGCTGGCCAAATGAAAACATTATAATACTTTATTATCTAAGTGTTGTGTTCTAAAACAATATTTTCTGCAATCAGAAATGATTGGATCCTAATGATAAATGATCCAACCACTTTTGGATCATTTTGGATCCTAATGGTAAATGATCCAACCACTTTTGGATCATATTTGTTGCTGTAAGTCATAAATGTTTCTATACATTTATGATACTTATGAGTAATATATTCTTTATATATCTGGAGTTCTGGTATGGAGTTGAAAGATAAGCACAGGAACACAAGGTTGGTTTGAATTTCAAGGTAGGGGGTTCAAACTCATCAGTTGCTCCTCAGAAACCCTATACATAGGGTTGCTATGACTCAGAACCAACTCGACAGCACTTAACAACAACAACAAGATATATTTATATATAATGACATAGGAGTATAAATTTAAATGTCTATATAAAGAATATTTCACAAAATTCACATCTTTAAATAGAGAGCTTCTTTTATTTTTCAGTTGTTCAGTCCTAGAGCAAAATTTCGAAGCTGATAATGTGGTAAACAATAATCTATGATCAAGTCACATTGCCCTCTTGTCCAGCATAGTCTCAGGTCACTCTCCCCCAATATCTCAGTTCTGAGTTTTTTAGAGTTCCTGCACCCATCAGTTCTGCACAAATTTATTTCTTTTTAACTTCAGAGTTTAGTATCAATGATTCCCTGTGTTTGAAGGTTGCTGCAGTCCTATAGTCTATACTTGTTAAAAGGCTAATATCTTCCAGATTATATAAATATATTGCTTCCCCTGAAATGCCATAATTCAAACTTGTTTAGTGTGTTATACACTTGTAGTAATTTAAGGATTGTATATAACCACAGAATGAATTTAATTATTTATAGTTTGTCATGATAGGAGAAGGCACAAAAAGGTCCCTGGTTAGCACATTTTGTGTTCAACTAGTAATCTAAAGGTTGCAGGTTTGAACTCACCTAGCAGGGATACAAATGACATGTCCAATGATCAAACTCCTTAAGATGACAACTTGGACAACCCTATGGAGCTTAGTTCTATTGTGGAGCAGCAGGGTTCATCATGAGATGAACACAACTTTTTTTGTTGTTGTTAATGGTCCAGATGGATTTCTAAATGGAGAATGAGGGAAGCAGAAATAAGTGATGGAGAGAAGAAAACAAACAAAAACAAGCTGCACTTTCCTTATGAGACTAGACTCATTTCAACTGCCCCAATGTGGCATTTTCTATGATTGCAGGTTAAATCCCAAGCCACAGTATGTCAAACATGTGGACTTTAGTAAATCCACAGTCAAGATCCTCTTCAGTTCAGAGATCATCCCCAAACTCTAGGAAGGCTTTCTTTAACAAGAAACATTTTTATTTCTTCCAACTAAAAAAAAAAACCCACTAGTTTTTCAGTTTGTAGTGGGAGGTAAGTAAGAAATTATCAACATTAAAAACTCCTTGAAAATGGCACTGTCTTTTCCTAAACTTACATCTTGTTCAAAAACATAGTGCAATTCCAGGTACAAGCTGTAATGTGTGCTTTGAACTATATGCAAATGACAATATCTTAAGGTTTTAGATAAAGAAATAAATGGATCCTCTACGTGATAACAAATTTGAAAATAAATTCAGTTCTTTTTCTGGGAAAGGAGATGAAGAACTCCCTTCAGTATAACATTTATGTTAAAATTCTACATAAATAGTAGAAGACTCTTGGAGAGACTTGTGTATGGTTATAAAACAATTAATGTTGGCAAAATGCCAGTGTTCATGTGGCAGCTGTTGGCTGTTTTAAGGAATAGTTTGTGTGTTATGTTTGTCATGCTGTGTCATGCTGTCCCTTTCCTCAGAAAAACTAAGTTTCAGGAATTTATCTACTGAGAAAATTTGAGAGAAATTAAAAAATGTAAATAACATTTATAGTAAATTGCAAGTCTTTCTAGATCATCTTATATTTATTTATTTATACTTCAAAATTGACATCTTAGAAAGTGAAGGAAATATTTTCACAATAGTTCATAAGATATAATGCAAATACTTTAAAATACCATGAAATAATTTGAGCAAAATATCATTCAATATTATTTATAATACTGTTCATTAATTTGAGTGCTAATATTACATAAAAATTCTGAGTGGCTATAGCCTTCCCAGGGAAGGATTTCTTAATTTCCTCAAGTTAGCAGAGAATATCTGCAACAACAACCAACATGATGTATCCCTGCTTATGTCTGTAACCACCATTATCTTTTTCCAAAGCATCAACATTCTGCACAAAAAAATGATATTCATTTAGTACTTATTTTGTATTAAGTATTGAAGTATTTTACATAAAATATATCACTGGCATCTAATGTTTTATTTCATATTCACAAGCATTTTATTGAATAGATGCTAATTTTATTTCCACTTTATAGAGATTAGGGGGAAGAAACATGTATGCTTAATAATGTGCACAACTTCACATAGTAAGTATCAGAGCAAGACTTAGAACCTGTTTCTAGAATCTGTAAAATCTTTTCAAGAGTGAACCACAAATTTGCCTCTTAAGCAATGTTGTTGTTAAGTTCAGTTGAGTCGGTTCCGAATCATAGTTTACTCTGTACAGGGTTTCCGAGGAGCAGCTGGTGAGTTTGAACTACTGACCACTTGGTTCAAATTGGCCTTGCAGTCCAGTGCTTATTCTACAGTGCCATAGCAGGCCTCTTAAGCAATACTCACCACAAAGAGGATAAATGATCTTTAGTGACATTTACATATGTATATGATTTTTTTTAAAAAGCAAATTATTTCAAAAGGAGCATGATTGTTGCTTATAATACAACTAGAAATACTTATCTCCCAATTAGCCTTAGGAAGAATAATGAAGGTAAATAAATGAAAACCACCTCCAAGAGCAGCCCAATGATTGACAATTATTTTAAAGATAGTCTTCGGTGTAAGCCAGTGACATCACGTCAAAACACAATTCCTTAAACACAGTTCCTCTAGAAATGGGTTGCTTATGGTCTAGGTCAACATCTTTCTGTTGATCTGATCTAAGTTGGGGAATTTTTTACTGTTTTGCATCACGGAACTGTAGGCTTTGACAGGCAGTTAATAGGTTCCAGATTTATTCTCTTTCCTATAATTTAAGTGAGGATGGTGTTGTTGTTAAGTGCCTTTGAGTTGGTTCTGACCCATAGAGACCCTATATAGGGTTTCCAAGGAGCATCAAGTGAGCTTGAACTGCCGACCTTGAGGTTAAAACAACTTTGCCGTCCAGTGCATTAATCCACAGTGCCACACCAGGACTCCTTACGTGTGGGTACATTCACATAATTGGATAAACTTTTGTTATTTTCCAGGACGACCAGTTTTTTGGGGCAGAGTTATAGTTTCTCTAGACATACGGTCTACACTTTGAATGAAAGTACATTTTCATCACTGGAGGCATTCTTGCAGAAAATCCCAGGACATAGCAAAAGTCTTAAAACTTAAAAAAAAAAATAAGGATTTACAAAATGAGATGAAATTTGATCAAAAACCCTCAGAGTGGTGGTGTCTGTGAACCTTAATAAACTGATGAATTGTCCTGGCACACAAAACACAAACTACTGTAAAATTACAAGAAAGATTTAGTTTACATTAATAATACAAAAGAGCAATTTCAAAAGAGGGGGGAAATTAGACATAGATCATTGCAATGAGGAAAACCAACTGCCCACAAGAAAGAACTTTTGGCTCCAAAACTGAGAAGTCATGGGCTCCTTTTGTCATTTGTGGGCAATGGCTTGTTTGCAGGTCATTGGTCAAAAATGAAATGAGTCTCTGTCCATTGTGCTGAAAATGGTCACATGATCATGGCAGACCAGTCCTTAGGTAACTTGCAAGTTATTTTTACAAGGGGAAGCAGAAACTGTCCAAATACCTTTTTCATTAGATAAGTATTTCCTCCAGCCAGTGGTCATTGACCTTTACAGTGTAGATATTTAATGGTCTGATTTATTCCTTCTAGCAATCATATGCTGTTAAAGTATGTGGAGCTAGGATGATTTATAGTAAAATTATTAGTACCTCTTTATCTCTTTATAACCTCAAGATGGAGACTCTTTTGACCTATACCCCAACCTTGACCAATTTGGCATGCTCTTCTTTTTACTGAGTGTTACAGGAAGTATGGATTTCTGCTTTAGTGAAAATACTTTCTAAATTCTGTTAAAGAAAACGTGAAAAGATTTATTGAAGCCAGAACATTGTTTGAATGGGAAACTGGAAACTCTACAAATGAAATCATGGATCCACAGGAGGAGTCGCAAATCACACATAGTTATAGTGACACACAAGGAATTACAAAAGACAGTATTCACATTGGTTCACAAGGATTTAGGTGTCATTTAAAGCAGAACAAAGAAAAGCTTGATTTTTGACATTATTGATTATATCAAGACCCCTAGAATACATTGTCTACATAAAAGATAGAATTACAAAGTATGCAGTCATGGAGGAGGTCTAATGGCTGGTCATAAAACAGTGGTGTCATAGATATTTTCAGGAACAGATTTGTTAAAAATTTCCTATCCCAGAGCATAAGATCTCGTAGGGAGATCTGGGACAAAGAGACTCAGTAAGGTGTTGGTTGTAGACTCCATGATGAGTAGCATCCATATTCTTAAACAACACAGGATGGACCTGATGGTATAGAGATTTAAGCATTCATTAGGTTGCTAACTTTAAGTTTTATGTTGTTGTTGTTGTTGTTAAGTGTTGTCGAATCGTTTCCAATGCATAGCGACCCTTTATAGGGTTTCCAAGGAGCAGCTGATGAGCTTAGAAGACTTAAAATATTTACTGATGAAGATCAAAGACCACAGCCTTCAGTATGAATTGCATCTCAATATAAAGAAAACAAAAATCCTCACCACTGGACCAATAAACAATATTCTTATCAATGGAGAAAAGATTGAAGTTTTCAAGGACTTCATTCTTGGATCAACTATCAACACTCAAGGAAGCAGCAGTCAAGAAATCAAATGACGTATTGCATTAGGCAAATCTGCTGCACAAGACCTATTTAAAGTGTTGAAGAGCAAAGATGTCAGCTTGAGGACTAAGGTGCGCCTATTCCAAGCCATGGTATTTTCTATACCTCATATGCATGCGAAATCTGGACACTGAATAAGGAAGACTGTAGAAGAATTGATGCTTTTGAGTTATGATGTTAGAGGAGCATATTGAAAGTTCCATGGGTTGCCAAAAGAACCAATAGATCCATTTTGGAAAAAGTGCAGACAGAGTGCTTCTTGGAGGCCATGATGGCCAAACGTCACCTTTCATACTTCTGACATATTTTCAGGAGGGAGCAGTCACTGGAGAAGGATAGCATGTTTGGTAAAGTGGAGGGTCAGAGAAAAAGAGGAAGACTCCCAGCGAGATGGATTGGCCAAGTGGCAGCATCAGTGGGCTCAAACGTGGTAACAATTGTGAGTTTGGCCCAGGATTGGGCAATGTTTCATTCTGTTGTGCATAGGGTGGCTATGAGTTGGTACCGACTCGATGGCACCTAACAACAACAACATTTCAAAGCCACCAGCCACTCTGTGAAACATTCATTTCATGATAAGTTTGGTTCTTAAGCAACAGGGTTTGGATCTGTCTGAAGGATTATTCTGAGCTTTAAGCATTAGTTCATCCAGTTTATCTTAGGTAAAATGCCTCTTTTTGATCTTATATTCCACATTTGAACAGACCTTATGGTGGGTACAGGGTTCTATGTGATGTCTGAGGTACAAACCAGAGCACAGATGCAAAGATTTAATCCCAGTAACATGGAATTAAATACATCCCTCAGAGAAAGTGTATGTTGTCTTCCTGGCCTTACATTGTTCCTTACATTTAGAGACAACAATTCTTTATTTCCAGGTTACAAGGTAAGGAACCGAATACAAAATGTTATAAGAAAGTAATTATTTATTGAGAAAGAGAATAAAAGTTAAAGTATTAAAATAATAATGAATAAAATAATAATGAATAATTAAAATAATAATGAATAATTAAAATAATAATGGAATACCATTCCAAACTAAATAAAGTCCATTGTCTTTGAGTTGCTTCTGACTCACACAAACCCAAACCGTACAGGACCGAGTAGACCTGCCACATAGAGTTTCCCAAGCTGTAAATCTTTATAGAAGCAGACTGCCATGGTTTTCCCATGGAGCAGCTGATGGAGTTTGACCTCCAACCTCTTCCTTTGCAGCTTAGTGCTTAACTATTGTGCTGTAGGGGTCCCTTGATAAATACTACAGTTATCACAAAACCCAGATACCTGTGCTAATGAAGGTCTGTAAAGTGTAAATCGAAAAAACTGGAAAATTCTGTTTTCCATTATTACAGAGCTCTAGAGGGGTTTAAAGAGATATAGCCAAAAAGGAAAGGAGCTCTGGTAGCGTAGCGGTTACCAATCGGGCTGTGAACCGCAAGGTCAGCAGTTCGAAACTACCAGCGGTTCCGCAGGAGAAAGATGAGGCGTTCTGCTCCCGTAAAGATTTACAGCCTCGGAAACCCTGTGCAGGGTCGCTATGAGTCGGAACCGACTCCACGGCACTTAACAACAACAACAGCCAAAAAAGGAATCCAGATCCTTTTGACCTCAAAACTTCCTTGACTTGATGTTACTATGGGTGATGGGGTGCCCTTTTTTTTAAAGTGTCCCCTGTAAACTGGATAGTAGCAGTGAGAAAAATGTCTCTCTAGACTTGCTATGTAGCAGCTGCCACACTGGCTCCCTCTGATAGAGCAGCTGTGGCATTTTCTAGTCTCAAATGGCATTAATCTGAAGCCTATTCTCACAGATATTCTGGAATAAATAGGGTTGCTTCTTCCAACCACTCCAATCCTCTTCCCCTATTTCTTGCCCAGCTGGTACACCATGTCTCCCACCCTCACAGAGATGCTTACACACTTTTAAGGTCATGAGCATTTCTAAACGAATGCAGAAAAACTAGACATTCTGTTAATCTGGGTATGTGGCACATCTGGCATGTGGATTTTATCTGCATCCCAGCCATAAATCCAGATATAGTTGTTGTGAGAGTTATGCTGTAATATGTGAGTACACAAAAACAAGTTTGTTGGGACCATTCTCTTGAGATGTCAAGAGAGGTGGATAATAATCCTTGTACTTATTTCAATTCAATTCCACCCCTATCTGTTCCCCAAATCGAACCATGTTGTTGTTAAGTGCTGACAAGTAGGTTTCCAACTCATTGCAATACTGTATAGGATTGCCAAGGATCAACTGGTGAGTTTGAACTGCCTGCCCTGCAGTTAGCTGTCCAGCGCTTATCCTACAGTGCCACACTAGGAAAACTGCCAGTATGTTTTAGTAACTCTATTCTCCAATTTTACATGTGCTGCCTACACAAAGAATGTTGAGCTCCTTCAATGTTGGGAACTGTCTTTTCTTTATTTCTTTACTATTGTCTTGTGCTGCAACATCAGCCAATATAGTGCTTTAAGTGTAAGGAGGGCTCGTCTAGACTAAAGGCACAGTTTTGCATTTTCTTAAAAGATGTAAGTAAGTCCAGAGAATTGCTAAGAATTTACAGAATTTATTTATACTAAATAAAGAATGTCATTTGCTTTATGTTATGATCATAACATTTTTGAAAAATCGCTGCATTTATAATGTGCTTTCATATTCATTCAGTTTCTTATATTTTCATTCATGAGGAGAGACAGGCATCTATTTTTAATTAGTGCTTTGATGAAATAACATGCCAGCATTTATCCTTTCAGGTACACAAGAATGCAAGGAGTCATTTCTGTTTTCACAGGAGTTTCACTGTATTTTCAGTTATTTGCACATCAGGCTAAATGGCAACTGGCCCTTTATTTAGAGAAACTTCATTTTCAGCTGTTGGCACTGCCATCCTTTCAGCTGCTCTTAGCCTCTAGAGCCTGCACATAATAAATAATACAATCTACTGGGAGCTGCTAACAGCTTTAAATGTTTCTGCTAATGTTCCTGTGGCATTTTAGACCAGACTTTTAAAACTTCCCTAAAATCTAGGAATTACAAAACATTTATGGGTTTAAAAGGGCATAAATTAATGAACTGCTTGACTTTCTTTTAGATGAGACATCCATTTTCTGTCTCAATCATTGAATACTATTGCTGTCTAATATCTAAATGGTTGGGGCAGCTAATCACCTATTATAAATGACCATACTCTTTACCATATCTCTATTAAGCTTGATTTGCTGAATTGCACTATTAGTTTAGGAACCAGTATATTAGACCTGCAAACCCCGAGGGAAAAATCAGCTCTTGCTCAATTCTGTAAAAAGGCCATTTGTTGCTCATTCACCACTGCAAGTGCTGCCTTTTCACTCTTTCAAATTCTACTCACTGTAGCAGGTTGCTCTTTGCCATTATGGAAGAAGACAACATTTCCATAATGCTTCCATAGTGGGATATGAGTAAGAAAGAAAATACAAAGACAAAGTTAGGCCCTTATTTTCTTCCCAGATTATTTCTTGTGAAAGACACAATGGACAAGGTGGGATATATGCTATTACTGGGGCTGAATATTGTTCTAACATGTATTTGTTGTTGCTAGTGCCATTGAGTCGGTTCTGACTCATAAAAGACTCTTATAGGGCTTCTGAGGAGTGGTTGATGAGCTTGAACCACTGACCAACTTTTCAGTCCACAGAACCACACTAAGACTCCAAGATGCATTTAAGCCCTTCTAAAGTGGTGCTGCTCAGGTAGAACAGTGCTTAGGGGCTGCTAAAGCTAGTTTGCAATTCAAAACTATCAGCTCTTCTGTGGGAGAAAGATGAGGCTTTCTGCTGCCTTAAAGATTTACAGCCTCAGAAACCCTATACAGGGTCACCATGAGTCAGAACCAACTCCACTGCACATAACAACCACCAGTACCAAAGTGGCTCTGCAAGATAATACGCTGGGCTGCAACAGCTAAAAAGGAGCTATTTTGCAAAGGGGTTCTTAGTGTTTGCTATTTGTGATCATATAATACAAAAATTTCAATTTTTCTCAACATACTAAAAATGTATCCTATATCCCAATACTTACAATATTCTTAACCAACACCATAATTCAAAAGTATTGATTTTTCTATGGTATTCCTTTTTCATTGTCCAATTTCACATGCATATGAAGTGATTGAAAATACCATGGCTTGGGACATGCACATCCTGGTCCTGAATCTGATATTTTCACTTTTTAACACTTTAAAACAGTCTTTTGAAGCAGATATGCCCAAGGCAATATGTCCTTTGATTTCTTGACTGCTGCTTCCAATAGCATTGATTGTGGGTCCAAGTTAAATGAAAGTAACTTCACTCCCTCTCCAGTTGTCATGGACTTATTTTTTGGTTTATATGTGAGGAATCTCATATTCTTTACATTGAGATGCAATCCACACTGAAGGTTTTAGTCTTTCATCTTCACCCAGTATTATTTATAGTCTTCTTCATATCCAGCAAGCAAGGTTGTATCATCTGCATATCTCAGGTTTTAATTATTCTTCCTTCAATCCTGATGATACCTTCTTCTTCATATAGCCAGTTTCTCAGATTGTTTGCTCAGCATACAGACTAAATAAATATGGTGAAAGTGTACAATCATGATGCACACCTTTCTTGATTTTAAGCCATTCAGGGTCCTCTTGTTCTGTTCTAAGAGCTGCTTTTTGGTCTTTGTGCAGGTTCCTCATGAGAACAATTAATTGTTCTGAAATTCCCATTCTTCACAATATTATCCATGGTTTCTTATGATTCACACAGTAGAAAGTCTTTGCATAGTCAATAAAGCACAGGTAAACACCTTTCCTGCATTTTCTGCTTTCAGCTAGAATTCATATTTTGTCAGCAATGATATCCCAATGATATCCTTTGTTCCACATCCTCCTTTGAATCAAATTTGAATTCTGGATGCTCCCTATGAATGTACTACTGCAAATATCTTCAGTAAAATTTTACTTGCATGTGATATTAATGGTATTGTTCAATGGTTTTCCCATTTCATTGGGTCATCTTTCTTTGAAATAGGCACAAATATGGATCTTTTCCAATCAGTTGGTCAGGTAACTGTCTTTCAAATTTCTTGGCATAGACAAATTAGCACCTCCAACTCTGCATTAGCTTGTTGAAACATTTTAATTTGTACTCTGTCAACTTCTGGAGCCTTATTTGTTGCCAATGCCTTCATTCCAGTTTGGACTTTTCCTTCAGTACCATCAGTTCTTGATCATATACTACCTCTTGGAATTGTTGAACACTGACTAATTCTTTCTGGTACCGAGATACTGTGTATTTCTTCCCTCTTCTTTTGATGCTTCCTGCATTATTCAATATTTTGCTCATAGAATCCTTCAGTAATGAAAGTTGAGGTTTGAAATTTGTCTTCAGTTCTTTCAGCGTGAGAAATGCTGAGCATGTTATTTTCTTTTGGTTTTCTAACTCCAAGTCTTGGCATATCTCATTATAATACTTGACTTTTTCTTCCCTATCTACTGTTTGGAAATTTCGATTCAGCTCCTTTATTTATCACTGTGGATGGGCTGCATTTTCTAAGAGAAGAGTTAAATTGTATGGTGCTCATAAGATAAAGCAGCAATTTTTGATCCTTAATAAAGATTGTGAGAATGGTGCAGAGTCCAGAAATGTTTCATCGTTGTGCATAGGGCCACAAAGAGGTGGAGCCAAGTGGATGACACCAGAAAACTACAATAACAATTAATAAATTAATATTCAAATGCCTATGTCAAAATACCACATACACAAACGCAAAGAAGTCCAGGACAACACAGAGCAACAGAAGTCAAAGAAAAAGAGAATTATGTATAGATGCCACACTTAAAGTCTCAAGTATAACTGACACTTTGGAGTTTCCCTCCTCATGAATTCAAATGCTCTTTAGAGTGAGTTCACTATCTCTGACAGAATAGTTTATTGGAATGATGTCACTCACCCAATTTCAGACATTCCTTAAATTATAGTAAACTTTATAGAATTAAAAGACTAAGTTTATGAATGAACAAGATCATTTCCAAATTTGGAATAAATGGAAATGGAGACTATTCATCAGATGTGCATTTTAAGTTTGTACACCTGAGCTTCTGTTATCATGTAGATAGGCAAATCTGCTACCAAAAACCTTCTTATAGTGTTAAAGAGCAAAGATGTCAGCTTGAGAACTAAAGTATGCCTGACCCCAGCCATGGTGTTTTCAACCACTTCAGATTTGAAAGTAGGACAATGAATATGGAAGGCCATAGAAGAATCAATACATTTGAATTATGGTTGTTGTTGTTATGTGTCGTGGAGTCGGTTCTGACTCATAGCGACCCTGTACATGGTTTCTGAGGCTGTAAATCTTTATGGGAGCAGAAAGCCTCATCTTTCTCCCACGGAACAGCTGGTAGTTT
>NW_006408571.1:5960902-5961423 GCF_000296735.1 Chrysochloris asiatica
GGTTAATGTTCAGCCATTTCAAGAGGTAGCATATGATCAAGAGCCAATGATACTGAGGGAGGAAGTCCAAGATGCAGCCAAGGAATTGGCAAAGATCAAGGCACCAGGAATTGATGGAATAAAAATTGAAATCTTTCAAGAAAGTGAGGCAGACAGGAGGCACTCACTCATCTATGCCAATAAATTTGGAAGACAACTATCTGGCCAACTGATAGGAAGAGATCTGTATTTGTGCCCATTCCAAAGAGTGGTGATCCAACAGAGTGAGGAAATCATCGGACTATCTCTTTGATATCTTATGTGAGTAAAGTTTTGCTAAAGGTAATATAGAAACGGGTATAATCATACATTGGCAGAGAACTTCCAGAGGTGAAAGCTGGAATCAGAAGAGGCCGTGGAATGAGAGATATCATTGTTGATGTCTGATGGATCTTGGCTGAAACTAGAGAATATCAGAAAGATATTTACCTGTGCTTTATTGACTATGCACAGGGTTTTGATTATGTAGATCATGACAAGCT
>NW_006408571.1:5963040-5966279 GCF_000296735.1 Chrysochloris asiatica
GGAGCAGAAAGCCTCATCTTTCTCCCGCGGAACAGATGGTAGTTTCGAACTGCTAACCTTGTGGTTCACGGTCCCATTCGTAACCACTATGCTACCAGAGTATTGGAGAATAATATTGAGAGTACCATGGACTGACAGAAGACCAAACAGATTTGTTTTGAAATGTACTCAGAATGTTCCTTAGAAGTGAGGATGGTGAGACTGCATCTCTTGTTCTTTGTAAATGATATCATGAGGGATCAGTCACCGGAGAAGGACATCATACTTGATAAGTGAAGGGCCATAGGTCAAAGAGAAAATCCCCAAGGAGATGGAATGACATAGTGACAGCAACAATGGACTCAAACAAAACAACAATTGTGAGAATGACGCAGAACCAGGCCATACTTCATTCTGTTAGACATAGATTCACTATGAGTCAGACCAACTCAAATGCATCCAGCTACAACAAAAACATGTAAGGATGAAACAACCTTGAAAGAAGAAAATCTCATAATCTGTTAGGAGTAAAAGTGAAGGAGCTTCACTGAGAAATAATGTATCTCAAGGTCACCAGAGCTAATTAAAAGTACATAGACCTCATCCTTCCAAGTGGAGAAAGGGGTCTATGTACACAGAGAGCAAAGGAAAGATGGTGGTTAATGATTGTTGCTATTGTTAAGTGCCAGTCAGTTCCAACTCATAAGGACACTCACTATGTAGGGTTTCCGAGACTAGTGGGTTTGATCAACCAACCTTGTGGCTCAAACTGACCTTGCAGTCCATGCATTATCCTGAATCACACCATGACTCTGGATAATGATTAATTATAGGAAATGTGAGCTTCAGTTTAAAGTCCTTTGAAATGTAAAGTCTGCCACTTGGGTAGAAGGGAGTGAGTTACCACCTAGGTAGTGATTATACATAACTGCAGTGTTGAACACATTTTTCCTGAGAACAAATTGGTTATATCTGGGTACATTTTTCCCATGAGTGTATGTTTTATATCCTATTATTTTGTTTCCTGGGAATATACATTGGTCTCATCATTATTAATGTCTAACCTAATTGTTCCAATTTGAAAATTTTCTGTTTACATTTCCCCTTTTAATTAATTTTCTGTTAGGGGGCACTGATTATCCATGATAGAGTAGCCTTTCTGCTGCAAGGAGTTTGAATTCTTGAAGAGCTTTGGTTTCTTTTGACTGACAGATTATCATTGTTGCAACCAAAGGAACATTAATTTATTAGCCTTAGAAACCCATTGGATTTCAAGAGTCTGGGAAAGTTTGCCAGCTAAGTTGCTTAGCTGGACAATAGGAGCTGTTTCTGAGTCTAATCAATATCACTTTACTAAGGCTTATGTCTCAGAGTCTCAGATTGTAGACAGGATATGAAAACAGCATTAAAAGTGCAGGGGGCACCAGATGTGATCAAAGTATAACCAGAATATTCAGAAAACTTCTGGAGTAGCTGAGTCTGATAGCCATACACTTTCACCTTTATTTTCCATACAAGAGTGAATTTTAATCCAATCAATTAGTGGAGGAAATGTCTTTGGAGTACCTTCTAGTATACCATTACTCGTCATATCCTGAGAGTCAAATGTTTTTTCCTCAACATTTAAACTGTGCTTAGGTCTTTTCATTCTGTCTGTTTTAGCCTCACTTGTGCTTCCCCTGTGCCAGTAATTGTGGGGGAAAAAATAGATTCAAATTTCACAGCCTAAGCTAATAGGTTTCAATGTGTATTTTAAAATTCTTCAGAAAATTCTTAGAGATCACATATAAGAAAATCTTTCAAAATACTGCATAATTATGAGCATGTGCACAAGGCAAAACTGCTGTGATTTACCTTAAAGGGCATTTCCACAAAGGGTTTATTTGTTGCATTGTTAAGAAAAACAGTGAAATTCAGATAAAATGATATCAGAGGATTAGGAAGACAAAACCTGGTATAAAGAGGTAGCAGCATGTAGGGGAGTAGAAAGGGTACAAACTGATATTGGACATTGTAATTTTTTAATCTGCATAATTAACTTAGAATCAGTATCCAGCAGGGATGCAATTTTATTGTCATGATGTCTTTTAAAGACCTCAATACAGCAATCAAAACAGGCATCACACTGAGATTACTTAATTCAAAGTTTGGTTCTGTAATTTACTGTGCAGAAATTAATTTAGAGGAATCAAAAGAACCACACAGTAGCCACTGATTTTTCAAAATGCCTTGAGTGAGGACATCCCAGACAGAAAATAATCGGTTTGATGAAAGACCACACTACTTGTTCATGTAGTGAGATTGAGTCCCAGAAAAAAAAATCTCTTTTAGACAGTGTATTCCCCATCTTGTAATGATAGTAGCAGCAAACAAAGTTTGACTTATAAGAACCAAAACAAATCCACAATAAAACTTGAAGAGCTGTGAACATAAGGGAGTAAAGCTTGAATTTGAGAGGCTTTTCTTACCTTAAATGATTCCTGAGACTTAACAGAAGTAGAGACAAAGAATGCACTTTCAAAATTTCTACATCTGACACCAGGAATGTCAAAATATTGAAGAATAATGCAGCTTGATCTGGACACACTGAGTGAAAATACAAAGCATTCAACTGCACAAGAGGAGGGAGTGGTCTATGTACATAGAGTATAAAAGAAAGATAGGGGGTTAATGACTGATTCCAGATAAGTTCAGCTTCAGCTGGAAGTTCTTTGATATGTAAAGGTGCCACTTGGCTAGGAGGAAGTCAGTTACCACCCCTAGGTCAGAGGTTCCAGATGATTTGGTTATATATGATTGCAGTAATCAACAGGTAGTTTACATCTTGACATAGTCTTTCCATGAACATATAGTTTACATCCTAACTTTTTGCTTCTTGGGAATGGCAGTTAAACCCAACAACCACTCCCTTAAACCCTATTGCTGTTGGTGTTATTCCTAAGTACTTTCCAGTCTGTTCCAACCCATAGTGACTCTGTATAGGGTTTCTGAGGAGCAGCTAGTAAGCTTGAACTGCTGACCTTGCAGTTTAAACTTTTCAGTCCAATAAATTGACCCATAGCCATAGTTCCATATCAGTTCCATATCAGGACACTCTCTCTCTCTCTCTCTCTCTCTCTCTCTCTCTCTCTCTATATATATATATATAGCGTAGTGGTTAAGAATCGGGCTGCGAACCTTAAGGTCAGCGGTTCGAAACTACCAGCCGCTCCGCGGGAGAAAGATGAGGCTTTCTACTCCCGTAAAGATTTACACCCTCG
>NW_006408571.1:5971067-5975033 GCF_000296735.1 Chrysochloris asiatica
ATATATTTACATCTATATATATTTAGTGAGATTTATGGAGTCCTGGTGTGAAGCTGCAGGTTAATGTGCTAGACTTCAAGGTCAGTTTGAACTATAAGATCAGTAAAAATGTGAGTTCAAGCTCACCAACTGCTCCTTGGAAACCTCTTAAAGGGTTGCTATGAATTGGAACCTACTTGATGGTACTTAACAAAAACAAGAGAAGTTTATAGCAAGGAAATGGCTCATACAATGTTTGAGGCAGGCAAGTTCCATGTCTGTGGGCTCTTGACTCATAGTAATTACAGTCATTGTTTCTGTTAATAGTCACATGATCCTAAATATTTAGAACTAACTTCTTCCACTACCCATTCTGTACTTCCTTTGCCTTAAGCAAGCACCTCACCTGGTCTTGTCTCTTTGCCTGGTGAGGGGACTCAAATCTTCAAACCTGAAAGGTTTGGGCCATTAGTACACATGTTTGGGTAGTTGCAGTTTACCATTGACTTCAATTACAAGACATGGTAGTACTAAAAGACACCCTAAGAAATTCTGCATTCAACACATATATTCTTCCTTTACCTCCTTTATTTAGTGTCAATTTGATTTCCCTATGTAATTTGGATCAATCATATCATCCAATACACTAACTCCCTTGTTTTCCTGCTGATCCAGAAGCATGAGAAATCCAAAGTGGCTAGGAGGCATTCTTAACTTCCAGCTCAGTGTGATCAGCGGAATCAGCGTTGTGTCAATAGGTGGAAGCATTCCTCCCTTTGGGACTGAAATATCTCAACTAAAATAGCTTAGGATGACAGGGACAGGAAGCAAACATTTTTTGAGTGGGTCACTAGGAGTAACAGTGAGTGGTGCCACTCAAATTTTCACCCTTTGCTTTCTGGACCCATGAATCCTGACTTTTGGAGAAATAGCACCATGTTTTGGGTGTTGGTTTACAGCACATACAGCCTCCTGGAGAATGTTGCACCAATCATGCAAGATATTCCTACCTAAACAGAACTATAATTGTGTCTTCAGTGGCCATTCCATTGTTCAAGTAAACCAACTGATCCGGGATGATGAGGAACATGGTTGTTGTTAGGTGCTGTTGAGTCAGTTCTGATGCATAGTGAACCTATGTTCAATACAATGAAACACTGGCCAGTCCTGTGTTATGCTTGAGCCCATTGCTGCTGCCACAGTGTAAATCTATCTCCTTGGAGGTCTTCTTCTTTTTCATGGACCCACTACTTGACCAAACATAACATCCTTCTTCAAGGACTAATCCCTCCTGATCGCATGTCCAAAGTATGAGATGAAGTTTCACCCTACTTGCCTCCATGGGGTGTTCTATCTGTACCTATTCTAACACAAATCTATTTTTAGTTCTGGTAGTCCATAGTACTTTCAATATTCTTTGACAACATAACTCAAATGAATCAATCATTCTAAAATCTTCTGTATTCATTGTACAATTATCACATACATAAGGCAATTGAAAATATGATGACTTGGGTCAAGTGCACCATAATCCTCAAACTGGCATCTTTGCTCTTGAACATTTAAAAGAGGTCTTATGCAGCAGATTTGCCTAATGCAGTACATCATTTTATTTCTTGATTATTGCTTCCATGAGTTTTGATTGTAGCATCCAAGCAAAATGAAGTCTTTGACAACTTGAATATTTTCTCCAGTTATGTTATTTATTGGTTGAGTTTTGAGGATTTGAGTTGCATAGTTAGACCAGTGAATTCCATGAACATGGACCAATTAACTAATTTCATTTGTTATTAAATGAGTCCCTTAATCTGAGGCCATGATATGTAGGGCAGCATGATGATGTATGAGGTGTTCTGTAAGTGCAAAAATGGTAGTTTTTGCAGAAGCATTATATGCAGGGGAGACAAATAAAACAGTGCCCTTTCCATTGTGGAAGTGGTCTGATGTGATCAAACTATCACTAGGTTGCTGGCTGATCTTCCCAAAGAATGATCCTATATCCAAGACTGGGTGCTAGCATATTGAGCAAGCAAGCTTGTCATCTGCATATCACAGATTGTTAATGAGTCTTCCTCCAATCCTAATGTTGTATTATTCTTTTTGATATTGTTTAAAAACTTGGATTCTTTGCTTAGCATGCAGACTGAATAAGTATTTCAAATCATTTAGTATCCCCTTATTCTTTTGAACTTCTTACTGTTTTTTGGTACAGGTTCAATATGAGCACAATGAAATGCTTTGGGATTTCCACACATTCAAATGCCATCAGTAATTTGCTATGATTCATAAAGTCAAGAGTCTTTGCATAGTCAAATTCACACAAATTAGTGTCTTTCTTGTATTCTCTGTTTTTAGCAAAGATGCATCTGAAATCAACAATGACATCCTTCATCCCATATCTGCTTGTGAATATGTATTGTAAAGTTTTACTCGTGTGCAATATTAATGATATTTGATCATTTCTGCAAACTGGTGGATCACTCTTCTTTGGACTGGACACAAATATGGATGTCTTTCAGTTTGTTGACCATGTAAGTATCTTCCAAATTCCTTGGCATAGACAGGCGTATGCTTCCAGTGTTGCATCTCTTTGATGAATCATCTGAATTGATATTTTGTTTTTTCCTGGAGGCAGGTTCTTTTCCATGTCTTCAGTGCACCTTGGACTTCTTCCATCAATACCATTGGTTTCTGATGCTATGATACCTTCTGAAATGACTAAACATTGACCAATTTTTTTTTTTGGGGGGTAAAATTACAGTGTGAAATTCCTTTCACCTTCTTTTGATACTTAATGTTATCATTCAATATTTTGCCCATAGTGTCACTGAATATTGCGACTCAAGGCTTGAATTTTTCTTTAGTTCATACAGCTAGAGAAATAGCAAGGATATTTTTCACTTTTGGTTTTATAACTCAAGGTTTTTACTCATTTCATTGCAATATCTTGTTTTATCTTTTCAAGCGACCCTCTGAAGTCTTCTATTTAGCTCTTTGGCTCACTGTTTTCTTTCTTTTCTTTTTTTTTTTTTTTTTTGCTTTAGTTACTATTCTATGTTCAAGAGCAAGCATTAGAGTCTCTTCTAACATCCATTTCATTTTTTCTTTCTTTCCTGCCTTTTCAATGACCTTTTCCTTTCTTCATGTGTTATATACCCTTGATGTCATCCCCAGAGTAGTCTGGTCATTGAACTTTAGTACAAAAAGTACAACTTTGACTGAATTTAGAGACTATCAGAAAAATAGTTTTGATAGATTTAGACACTATTCCAAAATATAAATCAAATCTATTTTGGGGAATAGTCTCTAAATCTACCAAACTTATTCTTCTGATAGCCTCTAACTTCAGTCAAAGTTGTATTTTTGCTCTTATGGACTTACTCAATTTACTTCAGTTTAAGCTTGAATTTGCATCTGAGTAATTGATGATATGTTCCACAGTTGGCTCCTGGCTTAGTACTGATTGATAGTATTGAACTTCTGCATCTCTTCTTTATACAGATGTATTCTATTTGATTCCTATATATTTAACCTGGTGAGGAACCTGTATACTTGCAATTTATATTGTTAAAAAGTTATTTTCAATGAAACATTCATTGGTTTTACAGAATTATGTCATTCAGCAACTTTTTTTTTATCACCAAAGATATTTTTTCCAGCTACTGATTTTTCTTCTTTGTTTCCAACTTTCTCATTACAACCACTAATTATCATTGTATCTTAATTGCATGTTTGATCAATTTCAGACTGCAGAAATTGGTAACCCTTTTTAATTTCTTCATTTATGCCATTAGGAGTGTGTGCATGTAATTGAATAATAGTTGTAATAACTGGTATCCCTTCTTGTTGTTGGTGGTGTTAAGTGACATCAAGTTGATTCTGACTTATAACCATGTACAGGGTTTCTGAGGAGTGGCTGGTAGGTTTGAGCTCTCACCTTACAGTTAGCAGTCCTTGTAGGCATATGGATATTGTTCTATCACAGAC
>NW_006408571.1:5975133-5975852 GCF_000296735.1 Chrysochloris asiatica
TAGTGGTTACGAATCAGGCTGCGGACCTTAAGATCAGCAGTTTGAAACTACCAGCTGTTCCATGGGAGAAAGATGAAGCTTTCTGCTCCAGTAAAGATTTACAGACTCGGAAACCTTGTACAGGGTAACTATGAGTCGGTTCTGACTCCACGGCACATAACCACTACATATATATATATGATGGTGGTGGTGGTTATGCGCCATGGAGTCAGTTCTGACTCGTAGCTATATATATATATATAGATATTATATATACATAACACACACATACACTCACACATATATATGCGTGTGTTGTTAATTCTAACTCACAGTTACTTTTTGAATAACAGAATGAAACTCTTCCCTATCCTATACCATTCTCATAATCATTGTTAAGCTTGAGCCCATTGTTGCCGCCATTGCTGCCAACCCATCTCATTTGGGGTCTTCCGCTTTTGTTGTTGTTATTGTTTAGCGCCCTTGAGTTGCTTCTAATTCATACCCACCCTATATAGGGTTTCTGAGGAGTACCTGGTGAGTTGAACCGACTTTGTGGTTCAAGACATTTCGGTCTAGTGGTTATCCTACAGTGCCAACAACAGGACTCCATTTTACCTAGCATTATGGAATTAAAATATTTATTGATGAAGGTCAAAGAGCACAGCCTTCAGTATGGATTACATCTCAATGTAAAGAAAACAAAAATCCTCACCACTGGACCAATAAACAACATTCTT
>NW_006408571.1:5981192-5982427 GCF_000296735.1 Chrysochloris asiatica
CCTGGCATAGTAGGCCATACGGTTACTTGATTCACAATGTCCAATGTCAGTCCATTTCAGCTTGCTAATAGCTAAGATATTGATCTTTATGTGTCCAATTTCTTTTTGATGACTTCAAATTTTCCCAGATTTCATATTTTATACATTCCATATTCCAATTACTAATGTATGTTTGCAGTGTTCTTCTCATCTTGAGTCATGTCAGATCAGCAAATGAAAGCTCTGCCAACTTCATTCCATCCATGTGAACAGGTCAATTCTACTTTGAGGAGGCAGCTCTTCCCTCCTTGTATTTTGAGTTTCTTACAATCTGAAGAAAGGCTCATCTTCTGGCACAATATCAAACAATATTCTTCTATTACTTATAAAGATTTCAATGACAATATATTTTTTTACCCAGAAGTGGGCTGGCATAGTCTTCTTACTAGTTTGTCTTAGTCTTGAAGCATCACTAAAACCTGTCCACATGTTGATGCTTGAAATGCTGGTTGCATAGCTTTATGCATCATAGCAATATGTAAGCCACCACAGCATAACAAACTGATAGACGAATGGTAACCACTATATACATGTGAATACTTTGCACATGAAATGTGGCAAGTGCATTTGAGGATTGAAATTTTTATTTTATTTCAAGTTCATTTGATTTAGAATTTATGAAATAAAGCAATGCAAATATTTTCCTATTAAATAGTACTACAATCATTGCACCTTGGACAATACTAATGAATTAAAGTGTTTGTATTGGACACATGCATCACTTCTAATATTATACATAAATATAATATTAATCTTGTCAGAGAAGCCATTCGGTTTCATCCTGGTGTGGTGCTGTAAGAGCTAAACTGCTAACTAAAGGTTGACAATGCAAACCCATCACCCTCTTCTTGGAAACCCTATACAGTGTCACTATGAGTCAGAACTGACTTGATGGCACTTAACAGCAACAACAATCTAGTCAGAGTCAAAAGTTGATTATTTGAATTAATTTTCATTCTCTGATAATATATCACTATAATGCCTTTATTTCAATATTTATGCAGACAGCATGAGTTACAACAGCGGTGTAAATTGAAATTGGTTATTAAAGTGAAATATAATTCAATTATAATATGATTTAATTATTCTTTCCCTCTAAATCTAAATATGTTGTTGTTGTTAAGTGGCATTGAGTCGGACTCCAAAACTAAATACAAACACTTTTAAATTTTAAAATGAAAAAAAAAAAAATTAAA
>NW_006408571.1:5982527-5983522 GCF_000296735.1 Chrysochloris asiatica
CTCATATGCATGTGAAAGCTGGACAGTGAAAAAGGAAGATCTTAGAAGAATTGATGCCTTTTAGTTAAGGTGTTGGAGAAGCATATTGAAAGTGCCATGGACTGCCAAAAGAACCAATAGTTCCGTTTTGGAAAAAATGCAGCCAGAGTTCTCCTTAGAGGCCAAGATGGCCAAATTTCATCTCTCATACTTCGGGCATATATTCAGGAGGGACTAGTCACTAGAGAAGGATATCATGTTTGGTAAAGTGGAGAGCCAGAGAAAAAGAGGAAGAACCGGAACGAGATGGATTGGCCAGGTGGCAGCATTGATGGACTCAAGCGCGGCAACAATAGTGAGGTTGGCCCAGGATCGGGCCATGTTTTGTTCTGTTGTGCATAAGGTCACAATGGGTCGGTACTGACTCGATGGCACCTAACAACAACAAATGGCCCTCTCTAGGGACTAGTCCCTCTTAAACATGTCTGAAATAATGTGAAATTAAGTCTTGCAATCTTGAATCCCAAGGAGCATTCTGGCTGTGTTTTCCCCAGCACAGGTATGCTTGTTCTTCTTCCAGCCCATGGTACTTTCAACATTCTTCTCCAACACCAAAATTCCAATACGCAAATGTATCAGTTCTTCTAGTAATGCAAAGTACAATTAACCGTGGTAACACAAATGGAGAGAAAAGCCGGCAGGATCTTCACTTACTGATGGGCACAACTCAAAATGAAGAGAAACAGCTGTAAACATCCATTGAAAATCGGAACATGGAATGTACGAAGTATGAATCTGGAAAAATAGAAAGTTGTCAAAAATGAAATGGAATGCATAAACATCGCTATCTTAGGCATTAGTGAGCTGAAATGGACTGGTATTGGCCATTTTTAATCTGACAACCACTTGATTTACTATGCCGGTAATGACAAATTGAAGAGGAATGATGTTGCATTTATCATCAAAAAGAATATATCCAGATCAGTCATGAGGTACAATGATGTCTGTGATAGGAT
>NW_006408571.1:5989650-5990631 GCF_000296735.1 Chrysochloris asiatica
CTTCATAGCTAAGAAGCATTATAGCCTTAATTTGGCAGTATAGGATTATCACTTGACTAGTAACAGAGGCTTTCTGCTCCCATAAAGATTTACAGCCTCAGAAACCCTGTAATATGAGTTGGAGCTGACTCCACGGCACATAACACCAACAACAGTAACTGAAAAAACCTCCAGCCAGTTCAAATCCACCAGCCGTTCTTCAAAACCCTATGCAAGGTCATTATGAGTTGGAATTCACTCAATGGCACACAACAACATCAACAAGAAGCACTCTTTCTATGACAAGTCATTTCAATGGAATTCAATGTATTTAATTGTCTCCATTATAAAAAGGAAGAAGATACATCCATTGACCCACCATTTGTTTCCAGTTACATTTCTAATTTCATCTTTATTTTACAATTAAAGTTCTTTACTGAGTTGTATACTACCATTATTCACCATTCCTTGTCCTAAATCCAACACATTCTTTCAATCAGATTTCCATCCCTTGCTTTCCAAAATAGATCAGTGATGACTTCATGTTGCTTCATATTCCAATAGCATCATTAAGTTCTTAGTCCATATTGAGCAACAGTCAATGCTTTTGATTACTTGATCTTTCATTTAATCACTATATGTCTGTGGAATCAACCTTAAACTCCTGATTTTTTTCAATGCTGCCCAAAAAGAACCTTGGAGGAACAACTGTTAAGTATGAGACTGCTAACCCATGGTTCAGTGAGAGAAAGACAGAATGATTTGCTTCCATTAAGATTGTAGACTAGAAAACCCCATGGGATAGTTCTACACTGCCAAAAGTCCCACTAAGACTTGGAGTCAACTCACTGGCACCCAACAGCAGAGCATCCAAATGAATTATATCATGTGGGCATTTAGCTGTTAATGTCACTGTCAGCAGTTTGAAATTAATAGCAGGGAGAAAAATGAGGTTTTCTGCTTCTGTAAATATTTACAGACTCGGAAATGCTATACATGGTC
>NW_006408571.1:5992106-5997454 GCF_000296735.1 Chrysochloris asiatica
CCTGTTAATGTCTTGCTGTACTCATTTTTTAACTATCTGCAGTAATGTTTTACTTGCATGTGATATTCAAGATATTGTTACATGATTTTGGGTCACTTCTCTTTGGAATTGACACAAATATGGATCCTTTCCCCATCACACAGTCACCCTGGAAACAGCAGTTGATCCCCTTTGGAATGGTAGAAGGAAAGAGTAACAGTATACATTTTTGGCAATATAGTGAAGTCCTTCCTCAAGGAAGTCCACCCTCTCTTTCTCTATAAAGGGATTCAAGTTTCAGAATTGATTGGTCAAGTTAGATTTTTTTCTGTTAATGTGACCTAGACCTCTTCTGATTTATACAGATCAAGTAAAAATTAATAGTTTTCAAATATTGTCTCCTAGTTTGTACTTTATTAAATCTTGTAGATGAGTACACACTGTAGGATAAGCGATGGACTGATAACCACATTATCCACAATTTAAAACCATTAGTCACCCTCAGAAATCCTATATTAAATACAATTAATGTGAGTACTGGTGGTGCTGTGAATGAGATGTTGGGCAGCTAATTTCAAGTTTGCTAGGACAAACCCACTAGCTGCTCAAGAGGAAAAAGATGAGAGTGTCTGCTCTTGTAATGAGTTACAGTCTTGGAAACTTTATGTAGGGTCATTATTGACCAAGGGCAGTATTTGTGTGTGTGTGTGTGTGTGTGTAGTTTTTAAAATATTTTAATGAAATGATAATTTTCTTCCTGTAATTCAGATGAAGAATTAAAGAAAATGTTTACCAGTGACATATAGAGATAAGTATACTATATGGGGCAAGGCCTCTTTGGTATTGTGTAGGTAAACATTAAAAACACTTAAACACTATCATAATTGCCTCAGATGAGTTCCTCAGTTCTTTATTTTAGTACAGTGAAATTGCATTCACTTTAAGAACCAATTGATATAAAGCAATGGTTAAATAAGAATTGGCCTCTAAAGTGTGGTACTTTTAATGTAACACAGTTGATATTTGCCAATCAAAAAAACTGAAATAAAGAAATGAAGCCTCTTGGGAAACAAACTGAGATTTACTTAAAAGTTTTGCAACTGAAAAACTTTGAAAAATATGTTAGTGTATTAAGACCTTATTGTGTTCCCCTGCTAAAGCTGAAGAAAATTAAAACAAGTCCACAAGAGTCAAAATATGACCATGAACATATCCCACCTGAATTTAGAGATCATCTCAAGAACAGATTTTATGAATTCGACACTAAATACATCTAAAGGAATAAGGGACTGAAGACCCGAGAAATTGTGGGATGACATCAACAACATAATACAGGAAGAAAACAAAGATGTGGAATGAAGGGTATCATTGCTGACATCAAATGAATTGTGGCTTAAAGCAGAGAATACAGTAAAGATTGCCCACCTGTGCTTTACTGGCTATGCAAAGGTTTTTGATTGTGTGGATCATGTCAAGCTATGGAAAACATCATGGAGAATGACTATTCTGGAACACATAATTTTGCTCATGAGGAATCCATGCATCTACCAAGAATCTATCATTCAAGCAGAACAAGGGGATACTGATGGTTTACAATCAGGACTGCTGTACACCAGGGTTGTAGTCTTTCACCATACTTATTCCATCTGTATGCTGAGCAAATAATCTAAGAAAGTGGATTATATGAAGAAGAACTTGATATCAGGATTGGATAAAAACTCATTACAATTTGCGATATGCAGATGATACAATCTTGCTTGCTGAAAGTAAATAGCACTTAAAATACTTACTGAAGAATTTAAAGACCATAGCTTTTGGTATGGGTTGCACCTCAATGTAAAGAAAACACAATGCTCACCACAGCACCGATAAATAACATCAAGATCAATGGAGAAAAGATTGAAATTGTCAAAGACTTCATTTTGCTTGGATCCACAACCCACACTCATGGAAGCTACAGTCAAGAAATCAAATGATGTATTGCATTAGGCAAATCTGCTGCACAAGACCACTTTAAAGTGTTCAAGAACAAAGATGTCAGTTTGAGGACTAAGGTGCACCTGACCAAAGCCATGGTATTTTCAATAATACCATATGCATGCAAAAATTGGACAATGACTAAAGAAGACTGTAGAAAATTTGATGCATTTGAGTTATGGCATTGAAGGTGAATATTAAAAGTACCATGGACTGTCAAAAGAACAAGTACAGCCAAATTGTGCCTTAGAAGCCAGGATGGCATGACTTTCTTTTATACTTTGGACATATTGTCATGAGGGTGAAAGACATCATGCTTTTTAAAATGGGGAGTCAGCAAAAATTATAACGATTTCCCAACAACATGGAAGAAAAACAAGGAGGAGGAGGAAGAGTGTGGCATGGAGGGTGAAGAGGATGGAGTGGTGGGAAGGAGAAGAATGAGAAGAAGAAAATTAAAAGTAGAATTAAAGGTGGAAAGATGAGCATTTGGAAAGAGTACATGATTCTTAGATTTGCACAATGGCCCTAGTTTCAGTATCATTGATTAACAATTGATTTCTGAGTGAAAAAGTAATAGTGAAAGGCCAAGTAAAAGCTAAGTAAATTCTGCTCTCTGGGACACTGAGAGCAGCACATATTGAGGATATCACTGGGGTTATTGGGAAAGGCATTGGCAAACAAGGTGGCAGGATTAGCAATGATGGATGCAACAATTGCTGGTGGTAGCTGATCATGACAATGACAAGAGCACCACTGTGAGATTCGTCGTGCTCTTTGTAGGAAATAACTGGTCACACAGCTCCTTTTGGAAATGGGGATGATTAGAAATATCAACATTTCTAAAGTAGCAAAGAGAGAAAACAGACACCATACGCTATTCAAGAAAGTTAGCTGCACCTTGGAAGCCTCATAACACATCTCTTTGCAATTCTCAAAACAATTAGATGAAGCATGTTGCAGACTAGTTTTCTCAGCAGAGAGGATGGAAGAGTGTCTGTGAAATACGTTTTTATGGCTATCTTATATGTTGTGTGACCAAAACCAGTAGTCACATTTGTTTTATTATGATTTGGAAATCACAAGCAGTAAAGAACAATGCATCATTTCACCAAACAAAGTGCATTTAAAACTTCAAACAAAAATCAACATCATGAGCTGTTTTATACCTGTGATTGTTGTTAAGTGCAGCAACCCTGGATAGGATTTCTGAGGAGCAGGTGGTGGGTTTTGGAACCACTGACCTTGCTGTTAGCAGTCCAGTGCTTATCCTACAGCATTACACCAGTACTCTAATGATTATCTGCTATTCCTGATAACAGTTTAAGAGCTACTATTTTTTAAGCATTTGATATACCCTTATATCAAAGTCCCAACCTCATTTCAACTTTGTAGCATCAACAGTCTTTTCTATTTGCTGTGTTGTTGCTGTTAAGTGCCCTGGAGGCAGTCCTGACTCATATGATCCTATAGGGTTTTCAAGGAGCAGCTCATGAGTTGGAATCTCTGACCTTGCAATTTAAACTTTTCCAGTGCTTATCCTACAGCACCACATCCAGACTTCTATTTGCTCACATCAGTCTAAATAACCTGCTGTAGTATTTACCATCTAAATAATGACATTAACATACCATAGTCCTTCCCCCATTACTCTGACAAAGTCAAGGTCATTGATGTATTCATAATGCTTGGTCTAAAGGAGACAGATTTTTCTTATCTGGATGACATTTTTCAACATCTCTTGTTGTGGCACCATAGGATAAGCACAGCATGAGACCTCAAGGTCGCTTTGAACCACAAGGTCGGTGGTTCAAACTCACCAGCCAGTCTTCGGAAACACTACAGGGTCACTATGAGTCAAAATTGATTGGTCGGCACTTCACAACAACAACTCAATTTAATACTTAATCTTTGACACACTCTCTTCACTGTACTCAGTTTACTAGTTTTTCTCTTATTTCTCTTGCTACTTAGGCTCAGTATTTCTTATAATACCTACATATCGATCTGATCTTTCTATAAATGGTAAGGCTTCATTTTGCCCTTACCATTTTTGTACTTATTTTTGTACTTTTTTCATTCTTATGACCTCAAATGACATTCAAATGGATGTGGGAGATTATTTCTGTGAGTGTCATTTGCATACACAAGGACCTACTTTACATCTTTACTCAAATATCTTGCAAAAATATGAAACTTAGCTCATTGTTTTGCCTCCCGCTATTTTTTTTCTGCTAGACTTCTGTTGAGGTTGTTAAATACTGTTGAGTTATTTCTGACTCATAGTCATCCTGTATATGGTTTCTGAGGAGTGGCTGGTTAAATTTGAACAAACAACCTTGTGATTTTCCTAAAATACCACATCAGGACTCCAGTACATCTCCTGTAAACAAAACTGTCATTTAATCACATATTTTATATATTTTTCTTCTTTCTTCGCTATGTACTTAATTTAACCTACATATTCTGGAATTTTAATCTTTACTCCATCATTTACTACCTGTTCACATACTTATTTAACATTGAAAATTGAAAATGATAATGCTTCTCTTACATATTCCATTCTTTCAACCAAATCATAAAAACTTAACATCTAAAATTAATACAAGAAGTTGCAAGCCACTTATGTCCTGGTGTTGCAATGTAGGATAAGAACTTGACCTCAAAGTTGGTTTGAACCCTCTACAGGTTCACAATGAGCTGGAACTGACTCAACGACAATTAACAACAACAGCAACAAGCACTGAATTGGACTGCAGTCCACTGAAATGCTATAGGATAAGCACTGGACCAAAAAATCAGTTTTAACTTCAAGATCAGTGATTCAAATGGATCAGTGTTGTTGTTATTGTAGTTAGATACCATTGAGTCAGTACCAGCTCATAGCTACCTTATGCACAGCAGAGCGAAACACTGCCCAATCCTCAACCAACCTCACTATTGTTGCCAAAATACAGCCCATTGATGCTGCTACTTTGCCAATCCATCTCGCTGGGGGGGGTCTTCCTCTTTTTCTCTGACCCTCCACTTTACCAAACATGATATCCTTCTTCAGTGACTGGTCCCTCCTGACAATATGTCTAAAGTATGAGAGATGAAGTTTGGCCATCCTTGCCTCCAAGGAACACTCTGGTTGCACATCTTCCAACACAGACCTGTTAGTTCTTTTGGCAGCCCATGGCACTTTCAATATTCCCCTACAACACCGTAATTCAAAAGCATCAATTCTACAGTCTTCCTTATTCACAGTCTAGCTTTTGCATGCATACGAGGTTATTGAAAATACCATGGCTTGGGTCAGGTGCACCTTAGTCCTCAAGCTGACATCTTAGCACTTCAACACTTTAAAAAGGTCTTGTGCAGCAGATTTGCCTAATGCAATACGTCATTTG
>NW_006408571.1:5998849-6014027 GCF_000296735.1 Chrysochloris asiatica
ATTCTGTTCTTCAGATGATCTCTAAATTCAGGTGGAATATATTCAAGGTCATATTTTGGCTCTTGTGGACTTGTTTTCATTTTCTTCAACTTTAGTTTGAATTTGCATATGAGCAATTGTGCTCTGTTCCACAATCTTCCCCTGGCCTTTTTTTGACTGATGATATGGAGCTTTTTCATCATCTCTCTACTCAGATGTAGTCAGTTTGATTTGTATGTATTCTGTCTGGTGAGGTCCATACGTAGAGTTGTCTCTTATGCTATCTAAAGAAGGTATTTGAAATGAACAAATCACTGATTTTGCAGAATTCTGTCATGCAATCTCCAGCATCATTTCTATCACCAAGGCCATATTTTCTAACTACTGATCCTTATTCTTGGCTCTCAACCTTTGCATTCCAATCACCAGTAATGAGCAATACATCTCGATTGCATGTTTGATCAATTTCTGATTGAAGAAGTTGGTAGAATTCTTCTATTTCATTTTCACTGGCTTTAGTGGTTGGTGCATAAATTTGAATAAAAGTGATATTAACTGGGCATCCCTCTAGGAGCATGAATAGTATCTTATTGCAGACAGCATTGTACCTCATGACTGATGTTGATATGTTCTTTTTGACAATGCAACACCTTTCCTCTTTAATTTATCATTCCCCGCAATGTGGTTGTCAGATTCAAATGGCCAATACCAGTCCATTTCAGCTCACTAATGCCCAAGATATGGATGTTTATGTATTCCATTTCATTTTTGACAATTTCTAATTTTCCTAGATTCATACTTCATACATTCCATATTCCAATTATTAATGGATGTTTACAGCTGTTTCTCTTCATTTTGAGTTGTGCCCCAGCAGCAAATGAAGGTCCTGTGGACTTTTCTCTCACAGGGTTTACTCTGTTGGCGTCATCACGGTCAACTCGACTTTGAGGAGGCAGCTCTTGCCCAGTTGCATTTGGAGTGCCTTCCAACATGAGAGGCTCATTTTCTGGCACTATCTATATCTGACAGTGTTTCTCTGTTATTCATAAAGTTTCCAGTGACCTAACATTCAGAAGTAGGTAGTTACTTCTTCTTCCTAGTCTGTGTTCATCTGGAAGCTCATCTGAAACCTATCCATCATGGGTGACCCTGCTGGTATTTTAAATACCAGTGGCATAGCTTCCAGAATCACAGCAACTCACAAGCCACCACAGTACAACAGAGTGACAGATGAGTGGTGGAAACCCATCAGTAGCTCCTTGGAAATCCAATAGGGGGGTCATATGAACTTACTGGAAGGCACTTAACAACAATATTAAGTACTAAACTGCTAACACAAGGTCAGTGGTTCAAACCCACAAGCTGTTCCTTGGAAACCATTTTTATAAGTTTTTATAAGATTTTACTAATGAGGGACCAACTCTAAAAGGCTATATTATTAGATTTTCATATACAAAACTATGATGGGATAGCAATGAATAGTTTTTGGTATAACATGACCAGAATTAAATTTTAAATTTATCAGTTAGGATTTTTTGAAGAGAGTGTGTTAGAGAATATGGGTTCTGGATGGGCATGGAGAAAAGTACCTGAAAAAGATGAATGAAAAGAATAATCACTTGGTCTTTTAAGAGATAGATGTTGGTACTTTAGTCTAGAGTAGTGGTAATAGAAATGTAAAGAAGTGGATGCATTTGAGATACATTTTAGAGATAGGATATACATCACTTGCTGAAGAAAACGTTAGGTTTCAAAAAGAAGTGCTATTTAATATCTGTTAGAATAATTTAATCATTTCTGCCTCTCCAATTTAGATGCTTTGCTGAAGAATTTGGGTGTAATAGACACTTAAGACAAGTTGAATGACTAAAAAGGATGGAGAGATAGATGTACAGATGAGTAAATTGGCAGAAAGATCTGTAAATACGTGAATGCATGAATCAATGAGCCAAATTTATTTAAAAAATGAGAACCCATCCAATTTTCAGGCTAAGTATTCATTTTTCTTTGTAGCATGCTTAGCACTATTCATATATGTCTATATTTTTTTGTTTTCTGTATACCTTGTCAAATATTCATTTTCAAAATTTTTATAGATTTTGAAAACAGGTCTCTCTGTTCTTACATAAAAGTCCTTGGGGAAGCTTGTAAATTAAGAAAAAAAGCCATCGCCAGGAGAAATATCCATGTTTTCTCACTAAACAACTGCAGCTGAATTCTCTTTAGAGAAATAGGCAAGATATTCAGTTCCTTCAAATTGATTTTGACCTTATACGCATTATACTCATGGCCACCCCTGTTTTCAAAAACAAACGATGACCAAGTACTCTGTAAGGTAATTTCTACATAAAAAATATCACAGGAGGCAGAAAAGATTAATATTCCTTCCTCTTCTCCTTTTGAAAGTATAGGCTTTCTTCAGCCTCACTTTTTGCCTTAATATTTGTGAAAATTTAGAAAATTTAGAAAAGAGACAACTTCTATTTGAATAGAATACAAATTTGCTCAAGGACTGAAAGCACTTCACAGAGTACTTTTAAAGGTTGAATATGATCCTGCTTCTTATACATGCATTAGATGACATATATTTTATTAACAATATTTCCCTATTCCCTGCTCAAATCTTCTGATTCCTTTGCTTTTACTGTGACTGACTCCATCGCTTTCCCATTGCATTGTCTTCTCTTTAATTCCTTTCTGGACCGAACGTCATTGTGTGGGTGTAGGAAGAGGAATGGGTTTTTGAATCATTATTCAGTACCTGTTACAAGATGACAAAGATGAGAGCCGTTTTGCTTTTGGAGTGGGCAGGTCTGCATCTGAAGACAGATACACAGAGTCAGTTCAGAAGAAACGTCCCAAGCATTTCAAACTATGCAGTTGATAGAAATTATTCATATAGGGTTGTCTTAAAATATGCTGAAGCCAGGGACATTTATCAGAATCTAGACATCATCTAACTTCTGACATACTTTCAAAGCTTAGTTTTCAGTAAAATCACTTTATAAGTCCTTCTTATCATAGAAACAGTAAATATGTATGAGCTGATGCTTGTAAAGCATCTGCCTAGCTAGGTAGATAGATAGATAGTGTCTCCAAGTTGTCAAGAGTTGTGATGAGCCTGAAGATTTAGTTAATGCTTTCATACTCAAGTACTCACTTGAAGTTCTACATTATGGAAAAATACCCTTAGATTCTTTGATTATATCTTACACATCTTGCTTTCCTCTTATATTGATTTTATTTAATTCATCAATCAATCATTTACTTATTTATCATAACTCACATTTTTGTTGCCTTAGTCTAGACAGTGTGTCTTTAGTGTTTATATTTTATGAAAACACTTAGAGATGTTTTGTAAGTATCCTTTATTTATACATTACTTATCGACTTGTATTTTCATTGTACCCATATGTTATCCCATTAGATAAAAAATCAGCACTGCACTTGGAAATCTGATTGTGATAAGTGTCCCCTATTCTAATACAGGTTCCCATTACTGACTACTGATAATCTCTTGAGGTTCCAACCTCAATTTTTCTTTGATTATGTAATATTTTTATAACTCAAATTTACAGCACACAAACAAAGTATTCAAACCGGAATGTTATTGTTGTTGTGAGGTGCTGCTGAGTCATCTCTGAGCCAGAGCAACTCTACGCACAACAGAAGGAAACCCTGCCCTGTCCTGTACCATCCTAACAGCTGTTACGTTTGATTCCATTGCTGTCACTGCCACTGTGCCAACCCATCCCATCGGAAGTCTTTGTCTTTTTTGCTGACACTCCATTTTACCAAGCATGGTGTCCATCTACATGGACTGGTCTCTCCTGATAACTTTCCATAAGTATGAGAGATGAAGTCTTGCCATCCTAGCTTCTAGGGAGCACACTGGGTGTATTTCTTCCAACGTAGAGTTGTGTGTTCTTCTGACAGTCCATAATACATTTTTTTTTTAATGTTGTAATGTGAATTATGTGAAAATTTACATGGGAGAACATTAGCTTTACATTCGTTCTATCATATAGTGTTTTGATAATACTTTCAATATTCTTCTCCAACACCATAATTTGAATGCATTTATTCTTCTATGGTCTTCCTTATTCTTCGTGCACCTTGCACATACATAGGAGGCGATTGAAAATACCATGGTTTGGGTCAGGTGCATCTTAGTCCTTAAACTGACATCTTTGCTCTTTAAGACAGGAAAGGAGTGTAGTGCTCATTTACATAGAACATTTTGAGGGCTTCTCTTCTTGAACTTGTGTCCAAAAATCAAAACAAAACTGTAGATTTTATCAGAAATTCACATTCTTAAGATCTTGCTTGTTGCTCAGGAATTCCATTTGAAGGAGAAATCAATCAGTCAGGTATCTGACAGTCTAATCCCATCGTATTTATCAGTATTCCTGTAAAGAGTACTTACTTTTCTCCTGCTTGGCCTTTACAGATTCCCCTCTAGAATCTTATGATAAACACTTCCACAAAATCTAAGGTCAAAAGGTTCTTTCACTAGACTTGCTGGAATGAATAACCCTGCCTCAGTCCTTTGCAACCATCTTCTCTTGCTCTCATGCTATCTTCTGATAGAATTGCATGGATATGGTAACTTTCTTTTTTGAGCTTTTATTGTTTATATTACTTAAACCACACACAGTGACTAATGCATAATATTGTGTTAAGTGTCGTCAAATCATTTCCAACTCATAGCATCCTGCATAGGGTTTCCAAGGAGTGGCTGGTGGGTTTGAACCACCATTTTGAGGTTAAAAAGCAGCCGTGTAGTCCAGTGAATTACATTAAATACAGTTTTTGTTTGAAATAAATATAACATTTCATAATATTTGGTATATAAATATATATACCAAAACCAGGGATTATTTTAATTAGTTGCAATTATTCCTATTAAAACTTTTTAATAACATATTTTTCAACATACAAATATCAAAAATGAAAATAAATGTAAATACTAAAAACACAAAAAAAACTACCATACAACCCTGAGAAAATACATTCATTGACATTTTTCAAATAGCTCTTCTCACTTTCTTGTATATAGAAATATACCATTTTTGTCAATACAAACATGATAGTTGTGCTTTATAATTTGCTTTTATCATTTAGTTTGATATTTCAAAATCCTAGCTTTCAGATAACTACATAGAATGAATGTGGATTGTTACTGTTTTACAAAGGTTTTCTTTTTTGACAGCACACAAAACATACAGTAACAAGAACATTTTATTGTTATTGATGTGATATTTTTTCCCTAAAATATATGAATATTTTATATGTATATGAAGAGACCCTCCTAAGTAGGTAGTTTGCCAATCTAAGTTTGCTATGTTGTAGTTGTAAGGTACTGTAGAGTCAGTTCTGACTCATAGTGACCCTAAGCAGAGGAACAAAACACTGTCTGGTCGTGTCCCATCCTCACAATTGTCATTATGTTTGAGCCCATTGCTGCTGCCACTGTGCAGTCTGTCTCATTAAGGGTCTTCCTCTTTTACACTGACGCTCCTCTTTAGCAAGCATGATGTCCTTCTCCAGGGACTGGTCTCTCCTGATAATATGCCCCAAGTATGAGAGGTGAAATCTTGATATCCTGGTTTAAGGAACATTCTGGCTCTACTTTCTCCAAAATAGATTTGTTTGTTCTGGCAGTTTATGGTACTTTAAATATTCTTCTCCAGCACCATAACTCAAATACAATGATTATTCTATGGTCTTATTCATTGCAGTTGTTAGGTGCCATCAAGTCAGTACCGACTCATAGCGACCCTATGCACAACAGAATGAAACACTGCCTGATCCTGGGCCAACCTCACAGTTGTTGCTACACTTGACCCCACTGATGCTACCACTTTGCCAATCCATCTTGCTGGGGGAAGGTCTTCCTCTTTTTCTCTGACCCACCATTTCTTCCTATTGTGTTATTAATTCTTAAGCACATGCTATCTCTTGAAATGGTTGAACATCGACTCTGTGTACAGTGACTTTGTGTATTCCTTACATTTTATTTTGATGCCTTCTGCATCATTCAATATTCTGCCCATAAGCTTGCCATATTGTTGCTGTTACGCACTGTCGAGTTGGTTCTCGAAGTGACCCTGTATAGGGTAGGCTGGTGGGATTTGAACAGCCGACCATGTGGGTCATAGTCCGGTACTGATCCTACAGTGCCACAATTGGTGAATCTCTTTCACTAGCAAATATTTTCTCTAATGTGCAAATGTAGAGAGTGGCACTCAAGTTGGTTCCTGTGAGGACACATAGAAAGGAAATACAAAGTACCAACAGCTACCCATAAAAAGGAGCTCCAGTGCTGCTCTGGGTTAAGATGACTACTAACCAAAAGGGTATCAGTTCAAACCCACCAGACAAGCTATTTGAGAGAAAGAAGAAGATGTCCACTCCTGTAAATGTTACCATCATGGAAACTGTAAGGACTAGTTCTTCTCTGTTCTGCATAGGGTTATGTATTGGAATTGACTTGTTCATAGTAGGTTAAACATGAAATTTATGAAACCACTTTGACATATACACCTAACTATTTAAAAAAAAAAAGATAAAGCATCATCTAAAGAGGAATTAGGAAGATAGGGAATTGATATGAAATGCACTAATGAAAAAGTATCATTTTGTTACTGAGTTGCCAAATGTGACAATATGTCGAAGTTGTTGTTAGGTGCCATGGGGTCAGTTAACAGCTGATGGTGATCATATGCACAATGGAAAGAAACACTGCCCGTTCTGTGCCATCCTCACAATTACTACGTTTGAATCTATTTTTGATGAACTTGATTTTGTTGTCACTGTGTCAATTTATCTCTTTGTGGGTCTTCTTCTTCTGCAAGGAGTGCCGACTTTACCAAGCATGATGTCCTTGTCCAGGTATTGGTCCTTCCTGACAACATGTTCAAAGTAAAAGAGACAAAGTCTCTCCATCTTCCCTTCTAAGGAGCATTCTGACTGTACTTCTTCCAAAACAGATTTGCTTATTCTTCTGGCAGCCCATGGTACTTCTAATATTCTTCACCTCATCATAATTCAAATACATAAATTCTTCCTGGTTCTTCCATATCCATTGTCAAACATACACATGCATATAAGGTGACTGAAAATACCATGACATTTTGCTGTTGTTTGTTTGTTTTTATGTTTTTATTGTGAACTGTGTTATAGTTTACATGGGAGAACATTAGCTTTACATCCATCCTATTGTATTTCATTTCATTGCAATGAATCCAATCTCCTTCATACATCATCATGCAACCAAAGGGTACACCCTGCAAGCCCTGCCCCCTGGCCATCAGCACACAGACCCTCTCTCTTCCTGAGTCCAGAGTTCCCAACTGCTCTATCTCTCCGTGTCTTCATCTCTGCCTCCATCTCTAACATCACTGCTTCTCTGGGTATCCTCCATCTCTGACATCCGCTTCTCTCCTTTGATGAATAACATGACATTTGTCAAGAGCTCTTTAGTCCTAAAAGTGACGTTTTGGCTCCTTACACCTTTAAAAAGATTTTTTTTTAAATCAGATTTGCTTAATGTACTACATCTTTTGACTCCTTGACAGCTACTTCCATGAGTGTTGATTGTGGATCCAAGCAAAATGATGTCTTTCACAATTTTTATTTTTTCCCCATTTATCATTATTTATTGGTCCAGTTGTGAGAACTTTCCTTTTCTTACATTGCAGTTCATATAATCTTCATGAGCATAATTAAGTGTTCTGGAATTCCCATTTTAAGAAATGTTATCCATGGTTTATTATGATCCATGGAGTCAAATGCCTTTGTGTAGTCAATAAAGTACAAATATTCATACTTGTATTTTCTGTTTTTAGCCAAGATTTAACTCAGGCCAACAATGAAATCCCTTGTTCCAGTTTTCTTCTGAATCCAGCTTGAATTTCTGGCACTTCCCTGTCAATGTACTGATGCAGCATTTTTCAATTATCTTCAACAAAATTTTACTTGCCTGTGATATAAATGATGTTGTTTTTTGTTATTGTTAAGTGCCTTTGAGTTGGTTCTGACTCATAACGACCCCATATAGTGTTCCTGAGGCTTTTTTTTTTTTTTTATAGCTTTTATTGTGAATTGAGTGATTGTTTACAGGGCAGATCATAAGGTTTACACTCAAACAATCATATTTTGTTTCATTGAAATGATTACATTAATTAATTACTTAAAAGTAACGATAATAATCCCCTTCATGCACCCTCAGTTAACAGTATTTACCTCTATTCCATCTTTAAATATATATATATATACATACACAAAACACACAAAAAACATATATTTGTTTAAAAGACCAAATGCACATTTCGTAAGCCAGCCTCCTGACCATAGGCACACAGCCTTTCTCTCGTTCCATGGATCTAGAGTCCTCGGCTGCTCTTTCTATGCCATTGCCCTGTTTCTGTCTCTGCTGTCACCACTTTTCTTGTTAAAATTTCATGTCCCGCTAATGTTCTTCCCTATAGATGGTCCTAGAATCCTCTGTTCCTGGAATGAAAGATTAACTACTCCTGTCATTTTTTGTCTCACATCTTCTACGTTTACAGTTGTGATAATTGCAATTAGTTATGATAAAAAATACTCGCCATTGAATCATAAAAAGCCAATCTTCTTCCTCCCTCACCCCCTTTCACCAGACCCATCTGGACAAGATGATAATTATTCAGTGGGGATTCTACTTTACCCCCTTGTTCTGAAGCTAAGCACACTCTTGGAAGCATGTAAATCAGCCACTTTGTGCCTTTATAGCCTCCCATTTTCCATAGCCAATGTTCACATTACCAGTCCCTATCAACTCTGTATAAGGAGCTCTGGTAGCGTAGTGGTTACGAATCGGGCTGTGAACTTTAAGGTCAGCGGTTCGAAACTACCAGCCACTCCACGGGAGAAAGATGAGGCTTTCTACTCCCGTAAAGATTTACACCCTTGGAAACCCTGTACAGGGGTCGCTATGGGTCAGAACTGACTCAATGGCACTTAACAACAACACAACAACAACATCAACTCTGTGTACTGAGGAGAAAGACTTGATCTTTGATGTGAAGAATCCTTCTCTCTACGGTGAAAATCTTCGTGGGAGAAAAAAGACTCATCTTTCTCCCAAAGTGACTAGGGGGCTTGAACTATGGCCCTTGTGTTTTTAGTCTTGTACTTATTGTATGCTCCATGCTATTAATGATCTTGTCCTTCAATATTTTAAGGAAAGGCTTGCATCCGCAACCCCCCTCTCCAGTTTTATCAGCTTGATAAATGCTGAGTATGTTATTTCCTTTTACTTTTCTAACTCCAGGATTTTGCACCTTTTCATCATAAAACTTGACTGTATCTTCTGCTTAACTCTTTATGTCCTCATTTCATCCAGTCACTTTAGTTTCTCTATACTCAAGAGCAAATTTCAGAGTCTCTTCTGACATTCATTTTGGTCTTTTCTTTATTTTCTGCCTTTTTAATGACCTTTGTTTCCAATTTTCAACCACCAATCATCAGTAAAGGTCAATGCATATTGATTGCATGTTTGATCAATTTCAGACTGAAGAAGTTAATAGAATTCTTAATTTTATTATCTCTAACTTTAGTGGCTTGTATATAAATTTTTTCATGAGTGTTATTAACTGGTCTTCCTTATAGGAGTATAGTTATTATCCTTTCAGACATAGCATTGTACTTCAAGACATCTTGAAATGTCTATTTGGCCAAGAATGTGACTCATTCCTCTTCAGCTTGTAGTTCCAGCACAGTAAACCATTGTTAAGTGCCTTTGAGTCAGTTCCGACTCATAGAGACCCTATATAGGGTTTTCAAGGAGTGACTGATGAGCTTGAACTGGTGAGCTTTAGTTTCAAACTGACCTTGAACTAGTGCATTAACCCACAGTGTCACACCAGGACACCTAGTGAGGTGCTGTGGGTTAAACTATGACTGATCAGTTTGAAATGGTTAAGTCCTGTCTATTACACATTACTCATGCCTAGGATATCAATCTTTAGACCTTCCTTTTCAGTTTTGATGATGTCTCATTTTCTTAGCTGTTGTTGTTGTGAAGTACCGTTGAGTTGGTTCCGACCTATAGCGACCCTGCATAGGGCTTCCGAGGACAGTCTGGTGAGCTTGAACCACCAACTTTGCTGTTCAAACAGCTTTGCAGTTTGGCACATTAGCCCACAGCACCACACCAGGATTCCATTTTCTTAGCTATGTACTCCGTAATTCTACTTATTGATTATGAATGGATGTTCACATCTGTTTGTTCCATTTTGAGTTGTGCCCATCAGTAAATGAAGGTCCCCAAAGTTTGGCTCCAGTCATGTCACTATAGTCAACTAGACTTTGAGGAGGCAACTCTTTCCCAGTCATACTTTGAGTGCCTTCCAACATGAAGTGCTCATCTTATAGTACTATATCCGACAATATTTTACTGCTATTCACAAGATTTTCAATGAATACACCTTCAGAAGTAGTTGTCTTTTTGTACTTCTTTCTAGGATGCCTTTGTCTTTAAGCACCACAGATAACCCAGCTGGTGTTTAAAATACTGGTGGCTTAGCCATCAGCATCATAGCAATTACACATACCACCAGTGGATGACAAATTGGTGAGTGACAATGTTGTATTTTAAATAAATGCTCAAATGGATTGAAATAGACTTATCATTTTAGCTTTATGATATTTCTGATTTTGAATCAAGTGACTGTATATTTAAAAATGGATAATCTGTACTGTTTGATAAAATTGAAGATACATTGCTGAGAAAAAAACCCTAGTTAGAGGTATTTTGATCTGCATGTAAAGATTAATAATTTAAAATGTTGGTATTAACTTTACACTAAAATGTTTGCTAAGATTCCTTGTTTGTAAATGGTATGGTTAGTTCATTTTTGTATTCAGAATTATCGTGTCCTCACCATGAGCCATAAACTGAAGCAAAAGGTTCACAAGTAATTTAAGTAGCATTATACTTTGTCTTCTATTGTAGTCTCATTTGAATGTGCTTCAATAATATATTTTCTATAGAGTCCTGAGAAATTCAGGAGTAAAACTTCTGTTGCATGATTATAGAGTTATATTTAGAACAACAAAAGATGAACAAGAAGCTTTAAAAAACAAAAACCTTCAAAAGATTTTTCATCCAGTATTATTACATAAGTTTATCTTAACTCAATAAAATAGAGTCTGAGAGCCAAAGAAAACATGTTTACTACCAGAAATTTCCTGCTGAATATATTCTTGTGTATTTTGTATTATAAGGCTGTTTGATTTCTGTGCATGTTTAGTAATGTATCTTATAGGTGATTACAAAATTTTGTAACATTTAAAATCTACATAAACATTGGTTAGAAAAGCTTATAAACAGAGTGAATAATTATGAAGAGAGATACTAGATATGGTAAACTGCAATTCAACTTACTTTTATTGTTTGCAATGTATGAAAAATGAAAAATAAACATCTCCTATTTCCCATCCAAGCATCATGTAATCTAATGTCTAAATGCTTCAGTAGATGATCAATCAAAGTGTTGTGGATCGTCAACCATTAACCCTCCCTGAATGTAATTCTAATAACATCTCAAAGTTAGCATTTGCAAACATGACATCCTATTTCCTCTGCTCTTCCCAACCCAACATGCTCCACTGACAAACTTCCCCTTTTCAGTTAACGACAATCCTATTCTTTCAGTTATTAGACCATAATCCGTGGAGTCATCCTTGATAATTCCTTCTCTCATACTCTTCATCCAAGCTCTCAGAAAATTATAGAAACCTTACTTCCAGTAGACCTTCATAACTTGAATTTGCAGTACCTCTCCTTCTATCATCAGATTTTGTTACCATCATTTTTTTTTCTAAATTAATGCAATAGTCTCCTAGATAGTTGCCTTGATTTTAATCTTGGTCTCCTACTTACAATGCAATTTAGTTGTCTATTACTCACATGGAAGCCAGACTGAATATTTTAAAACCTACTTCAAAATTTGTCGTTCAAATTAAATCAAAACATTATGCCGTACAGTTCCTCATTTCTTTTATAGACTACCAGAGTCCTTAGTCTAATCCAAAGGAACACATGCAGTAATAGAAGGTACCTGGGCCACATCCACTACCTCAGGACCTCCTCTACACCTTTTTTCAATTAGCTCTAACATCCCAATCCCACTCTTTCCCTATGGACATCATCTGTTCTGCCTGAAACTACTTTTCCCCAAATATGTGCATGGCTATATTTCTAACCATCTTCAACCTATACTTTATTTCTTACTTTCTCAGAAATACTTTTCTTAATCATTCTAATCCATACTGCAGTCTATTTCTTTTACTCCCTACCTTGCCTCATCATGCTCCTAATCCCACTAGTGATGCTCTTATTTTTTTATTTATATTTGTCTAATTTTTGTTTGAAGATTGAACAGCTTCTTCTTTAACTCATCTCTTTCATCTCATATTTTATCATAGATAGAAGAATTTAGGAATCTCAAACTGTAAATCTCACTGTTCAAAGCAACAAAGATTATTAGCTATCTTTTTTAGTTCCTATATTGTTGTTGTGGTTAAGTGCCGTTGAGTCGATTCCGACCCATAGCGACCCTGTATAGGGTTTCCAAGGAGCAGCTGGTGAGCTTGAACTGCCAACTTTGCAGTTCAAATGGCTTTGCAGTCTGGCGCATTAACCCACAGCGCCACACCAGGACTCCATAGTTCCTATACTGTTGTTGTAATGTGCCATGGAGTCAGTTCCGACTTATAGCGACCCTGTACAGGGTTTCTGAGGCTGTAATTCTTTATGGGAGTAGAAAGCCTCACCTTTCTCCCGTGGAACAGCTGGTAGTTTCGAACTGCTGACTGTGAAATTAGCAGCCTGATTCATAACCACTATACTACCAGAGCTCCTTTACTGTAGGCTAAAAGGTTGGCAAACTTTCTACCTCTATGTAACATAGGTTTTCCAGATTTCAATAAAAGTTTCCTGCACTGTTGCCTCCATATACTCTCATCTTTCACTAAAAGTCTCTTTGAGGTCATTACAGGTCACCGCCACCACTTGCCCACCACAAAGTCAATGTCATGGGTATGTGTTTTACATTTTAAGGGCAAAGCTCCACATGCAGCTATAAAATTATAATCTAAATGAATTATTTCAAAACTTTAAAATATTTATAGCATCACATGATCTTCTTGCTAGAGATTTGGGCTTCAGAAGTATAATTCTTCTATCAAGTGAAATTTGACTTGCTTTCTCACTAATAGTATTCAGCTTCACTTACAATGGTGTTGCTTTGGCAGAAGAGAATGGATGTGACACAGGTAGCCTCAAAACCTCTCCATGTGACCTCTCCAGCAGGGTATTTGGGTATCTTGTATATGCAAAGACCTCAAGTTAGAAAATCAAAAGGGAAGAACAGGCTCAGTATTTCACAAACTGAAAGAACTGAAGAAAAATTTCAAACTTTAGGTTCAAAATTGAAGTAGAAACTAGACTGCTACCCACAAAATCAGCATTTCTAACCCACTAGACATTCCTTAGAAATCTTATACTGGGTTAGAACTGCCTATTCACATTTATAAACAACAACAATATGGACTAAATTATGAATGGACAGGAACCACCAGAAGAAGATAGAAGGAATATATAGAGTCATTGTGCCAGAAAGAATTGGTTCAATCTTTTTGAGATGTAGCATATGATAATACTGAAGGAAGACAGATTGAAATGTTTCCACATACTAATGCAGTGCTAGAGAAATTCATTTATCTATGCCAAGAAACTTGAAAGAATGCTACCTGGCCAACCAGTTGGAAGAGATCCATATTTGTGCCCATTCCAAAGAAAGGTGACCCAATGAAATGTAGAAATCATCAAGCAATATCATTTATATCACATGCTAGCAAAATTTTGCTGAAGATAATTCCAAAACAGTTGTAGTAGTATACCAACAGTGACCTGCCAGAATTCAAACCAGATTCAGAAAAGGATGAGGAAGAAGAGATATCATTGCTAACATCAGATCGAAAGCAGAAAACATCAGAAAGATGTTTACTTGTGCTTTTAATGACTATGAAAAGGCATTCAGCTGTGTTGACTATGGATAATATTGTGCAGGATTGGAATTCAGAACACTTCAAATTCATGGCCAGGAAAGGTGTGTATCAGGGTTGTATTCTTTCACTATACATATTCAATCTGTATGCTGAGCAAATAATCCCAGAAACGGGATTAAATGAAGACAATGTGGCCTCAGGATTGTAGGACAATTCATTTACAACCTGTGATGTGCAGATGGCACAGGTTGTCTCACTGTAAATGAAGAGGATTTGAAGTATTTACTGATGAAGATCAAAAACTACAACTGTCAATATGCATTGCACACCAGTGTAAAGAAAATGAAAATCCTCACAAATGAACCATTGAAAAAACATCATGATAAATGGAGACAAGATTGAAGTTGTCAAAGATTTCATTTTACTTGAACCCACAATCAATGCTCATGGAAGCAGCAGTTAAGAAATCAAACAAGTCACCAGGCAAACCTGATGCAAAAGACTTCTTTAAGTTATTTTAAAACAAAGAAAGTCACTTTGAAGACTAAAGTGCACCTGACCTAAGCCATATATTTTTCAATAATTTCATACGCATGTGCAGAAGAGGCACTAAAACTTGCTTTCCAGCGTAGAGATGCTAAAGCAAATGGAAGAAATGAGGAGGTCCAAGAGCTGAACAGAAAATTTCAAAGATCATGCATAGCTCTGGATTCAGAAAACCAAAAAAGAAAGAACACACTCAGCATTTCTCAAGCTGGGGGACCTGAAACAAAATTCAAGCCTCAACTTTCATTATTGAAGGGTTCTTTGGGCAAACTATTGAATGATGCAGAAAGCAGCAAAAGAAGATGTAAGGAATACACAGAGTCACTGTACCAAAAGGAAATGGTTGATGTTCAACTCTTTCAAGAGCCAATGAAACTGAAGTAAGAAGTCCAAGGTGCATTGAAGGAATTGGCAAAGAACAAGGCATCAGGAGTTGATGGAATAAAAATTGAAATCTTTCAAGAAAGTGAAACAGCACAGGAGGCACTCACTCATCTCTGTGAAGAAATTTGGAACACAACTATCTGGCCAACTGATTGGAAGAGAACCATATTTGTGCCCATTCCTAAGAGAGGTGACCCAACAGAATGCAGAA
>NW_006408571.1:6016683-6018218 GCF_000296735.1 Chrysochloris asiatica
AAGTATTAGAAGAACAAACATGTATGCCTTGAATGCATGTTTAGGTTTTGAATCCTGCATTACAATATTTATAATCTTTAATTACACATTGTTGTTGTATTAGGTACCTTTGAGTCAGTTCTGACTCACAGCAACCCTATATAGGGTTGTCAAGGAGTGGCTGGTGGGTTGGAACTGCTGCTTTGTGATTAGCAGTCCAGTGCTTGTCCTGTAACAACACACCAGGACTCCTAATACTAAGATATTTTTAGATAATACATTAAAATCAATTTTTGTTAAAATATAAATTTACTATATTTTTCAGTAGGATACCTTTTCCAAAACTGAGAAATAGACCTAAAGTCATAGAACATTTTTTTTCTTAATGTTTTATTGTGAATTATGTGATAGTTTACACGGGAGAACATTCGTTTTACATTCATCCTATAGTATATCATTTCATCGCTATGGTTACAATCCCCTCCATGCATTATCAACCATCCAAAGGGTATACACTACAAGCATGCCCCCCAGTTATCAACACACAGCCCCTTCCCCTGTCTGTGTCTTAAGTCCCCAACAGCCCCATCTCTCCACGTCATCGTCTCTGTTTCCATCTCAGGCATCACTGCTTCTCTGGGTAGGGTCCTGCTCTCTGCTCTTCTCCCTTGATGGTCCCAGGGACTTTTGCTCTTAGGCTGAAAAGTTTATCACTCCCTTCGTTGATAAAAAACATCTACCTTTACATTTCCATCCCTCACAAGCACTCCAGATAATAATTATTCACTATTTTATCACAAGAGATCCATCTGGGTTTCATTTCATCAGCCCCACCTAGACAGATTGTATACTACTCAGTGGAGATTCTACCTTCCTCCATGTCCTATGAATCTAGCTTCCCTTTTGAAAGCTTGTAAGGCAGTCACTTCTTGCCTTTGTAGCACCCCCTGTTTTGGGTAGCCAATGTCTAAGTTGCCCATCCCTGTCTACTCTGTGTATGGAGGGGGGGTGGGAATGATCCTTGCTGTAAGGATTTGTTCCCTCTTTTGAGCTACTGCATCCATAGGTATAGGTCATGTTCATCAAATTGTATCAGATTATGCATTTTTCCCTCTTCTTTCTTCTTCTGGTTGAGCTCTGAACATCTACTCATTGAAGCCAGGTCAAGTGGATATTATCTGCAAGTGTGGGTGTTCTTGTGCAGATGCCCTCTCTTCTTATCTGCTGGACGCTTCACTCTCCACTCTAGTCCTCTGTGGCTATGTCAATGACTCTAGGCCCAAGAGTCCCCAGGTCTTGCCACACTGCTGGCCAACCAGTTCTTCACCTGGGTTCACAGGAGTCTATTGAACGTTGTAGGGCTTAGCTCGCAGCTTCATTGCTGTTTTTCCCTCACTTCCCCTTATTGGTGATGAGCGTAGTCACCAATCAGAGCGTGTATTCCTATTGAGTCTTAGTCTCGGAAGGGGGTTTGCACTGAGGGGACCCGACCACTTGCCTTGATGTTTCCTGGGCAAGCAACATGCTTGTTCTTGTAGTAACAGTCAGTCTGCCTC
>NW_006408571.1:6018468-6028001 GCF_000296735.1 Chrysochloris asiatica
AATAAGTTATAGCTAGAAAACGGACTTACAAGCTTTCTATGGTGATGTTTCTGGCTATTCCTTTCTCTCCCTCTCCAGTGTCTATTTTACAATAGCAGGCAAGGGAAACCAAGATTCAAAAGACAGCCAAGCATCTTGACATTATTCCCTCCTTTCCCCCATTCCAACCATGGCTCAATCTCTGTATTCTAGAGCCCTGTTGTTCCAAGGTTGTGCATACATCATTCTTTGCCTTTGTCCCACTTAGCCCATTCAAATCTGCCTAATTATTTCTCCCATCTGCTTTGTTCTTCCGTTCCCCTCTCCCTTCTTGTATGTTGCCCCCCTCTCCAGCTCCCAAACTATCCTGTGTCTATTCCTTGCCCTGTGCTCCACCTTTCCCTCTGTCCTCTCACTCCACCCCCAACATTCCAGCAATCAGCAAAGAATCTCCCCACCCCCCTTTAGTATGGGTTCTTTTTCTTAGTTTTTTTACAGTCATGGTCCTATGCAGTGTTTATCTTTTTGTGACTGACTAATTTCACTCAAAATAATGTCCTCAAGGTTTATCCATGTTATGCGGTGGCTTGCAGCTTCCTTGTTGTTCTTCAAGGTAGCATACTATTCCATTGTGTGTATGTACCAGAGTTTGTTTATCCATTCTGCAATTGATGGACACTTTGGCTGCCTCCATCTTTTTGCTATTGTAAATAGTGCTGCTATGAACATAGGTGTGCATATATCTTCTTGTGTTGTGGCTCGTTTTTCTTGTGGGTAAATACCAAGTAGAGGAATTGCTGGATCATAAGGTATTTCTATTTTCAACCTCTGATGAAGCACCATATTGCTTTCCAGAGAGGAAGTCCCACCAGCAATGCAGGAGTGTCCCAGTATCTCCATATCCCCGCCAACATTTATTGTCCTTTACATTTTTTATCTTTGCTCTTATTGTTGGTGTGAGATGATATTTCATTGTTGTTTTGATTTGCATCTCTCTAATGGCTAGTGATTGTGAACATTTCATATAACACTTTTTGCCATTAATTCAAATTCTGAAAACTAAAGGTCAAATTTGAAGCAAAATAACCAGTAAGACAAAAAAAGAAAGAAACATTTTATTATTACAACTGGCATCATGAATGTCTAATTTAGGCAAATGCTGGCCTTCCCTAGTGTACAGTTAATAAACGGAACAAAACTTGAAGCAACTGTGTTCATCCATTGGAAGACTGTTGGCACTGGACTGTAATGCTTGAAAGACAATCTCAAAGTGAGATCCATTATGATCTAGTTTTCTGCTGGGTTTCAGGGAAGAGACATTCAAGTAATGTATGGTGGTATCCCTGAAAGCAGAACACTTGAGAATGGCTAAGTAGGTTGGAATTTGTGAAATAAAGTTATCAGAAAGGAAAGCGTTGCAAATGGAAAAGTTTCAGAATCTGCATAAAGGTTATCATGAGTCTGTAGCTGAATTCTAATCCTTACACTTATAGGAAGAAACTTCACAAAGCTGTGAGAATGATTGGGTAGCTGTAATCAGAACAAGTGGTGGTTGGTGGTGTTTGTATGCCACAACTCATAGCAACCCCTTGTAGGATTTCAGATGTTGAAAATCTTTACGGGAACAGAAATCCTCATGATTTTTCTATGGAACAGCTGGTAGTTTCTAACAGCTAACCTGGACTCCAAAATAAATATGTTGTTGTAGTTGTTATGTGCCTTGGAGTTGGTTCTGACTCATAGCGACCTTGTACAGGGCTTCTGAGGCTGTAAATCTTTACGGGAGAAGAAAGCCTCATCTTTCTCCTGTGGAACAGCTGGTAGTTTTGAACTGCTGACTTTGAGGTTCGCAGCCTGATTCGCAACCACTATGCTACCAGAGATATAGATACTTATATATGATATATGAAGTCCTGGTGTGGCAATGTAGGATAAGTACTGGACTGTAAGGTTGGTTTGAACCACAGAGTTAGCGGCTCATACTCACCAGCTGCTCCTAGGAAACCCTATATAGGGTCACTATGAGTCAGAAACAACTCAACAGCACTTAACAACAACACTTATTATATAGAGAATAAATCCATAATATTAAGATATCAATTTTATCCAAATGTAATTCTAAATTAAGTACAATCCTAATAAAGATCTTTTCAGGTTTCCTCAGTAGAAATTGGCAAATTGATTTAAAAAAAAATACATAATGCAAAATTCTTGTAAGAGAGTTGGAGGATTTGCATGCCAATCAAGAGAACCATTAGCAAAAAGAAATATAAACAGTTAAGCAGAGAAATTGAGATTCCAGAAAGAAAATCACACATATATTGTGAATTGATTTTTGAAAAAAGAAAACAAAAAGTGCCAAAACAGGTTAAATGATACAGAAAACTGAGAAAAAAAATGGACTCACAACCTTTTTATCACATTAATTTTTTTTTAAATTTACAAAGTAACTTTACAAAGTGACTTTACAAAGTCAAAGCTAATTAAAAACAACTTTACTTACAGAGTGACTTTACAAAGTCAAAGCTAATTAAAAACAAACAAACAAACAAGACACCTGCAGAAGGAAACAATGGGGAAAATCTACACAAGTGCGGCAGGAAAACTATATTATAAATCATAAAATAAAATTATAAATTGGATCTCTTCACAATTAAAACCTTTTTGCTTTTAATAATTTGTTTTTCTTATCACAAACAAATCTGTCTTGGAAAAAGCACAATTATAATACTCCTTAGAAGGGAGGATGGAGCGACTTGGTCTAACGTACTTTGGAACTATTACCAGCAGGGACCTGTTCCTGGAGGAGGACACCATGCTTAGTAGTGGGTCAGAGAAAAAGCTGAAGACTCAGTGAGAGGGAGTGATGGAGTAACCACAGCAAACATAGGACTGCAGGAAAGCAGTGCTTCATTTAGGGTTACTACGGTTGAAACTGATCTGATGGCACCCACAAAAGCATATGAACAGCTTTTCAAAAACAGCAGTAAGAAAATGAAAAGGGAAGCCAATCATGGTGGGAAAATACCTAAACCAACTTCTCTATCAAAGGACTGGCATCCTTACCATATTTTTTTAAAAACCTGTTATTGCTATTGTTGTTTGTGCCTGTTGTTAAATAGAGTTTTCCAAAGAGTGGCTGGTGGGTCTGAGCAGCTGACTTGAGGTTATCAGTCCAGTTTTTATTACAGTAATAAGAAAATAAACAACCCAATAAAAATGAGAAAAATGTTTGAAAAGATACTTAACAGATAAAGGTATAGAAATGACCAAAAGCTCATGAAAAGATTCTCAATATAATTAACTAGCCAATAGAAGGTTTCAATAATTTATAACTATGCACTTATAAAAATGGATCAAACCATAGACAACAGTATTGTTGGTGAGGATAAAGAGCAATTGGAACTCTAACAATATGCTGTTGGAACTGTTAATGAAAATAAAACAAAACTAACACTTTGGAAAACAGTTTGGCAGTTTGTTCTGAAGTTGAACACACACTCTAACATGTGACCCCAGTGATTACATTCTAAGTCTTTACTCAGATGAGATCTGGATAAGACTCTGGAGTGGCAGCCTGGTACTTTTAGAGATGATAGATACATATCTAGATGATAGATACATTCTAAATCAACCTAGTTGGTTGATTTGTTGTACCATTTGTAAAAAACTAATCAGACTATACATTTCAATCTATGTAAAATGTTCCTCAATAAATTAATGTAATTTAATTATAAATAAATTTATTTATTTATAATGAATAAATTAGTTAACAAACTAGTTTTATGTAACTGCCTCTGAACTCACATCTTCCTATTTTTTACAGTAAATATTTTGTAAGAGTGAAAAATGTTTCAGGATCTCAAATTATAGACATCAAGTGGTATAAAAGAAAAAAATAGTTTTCTGTTAATTTTGCATGCCAAATACCTAGCTTTTGTTGCATGTATTTTATCTAAAAATAATCAGGAATTATGTAGCATCTCACTCTTCCAGAAAGCTTGCTAACAATCGTATATCGACACATCTGGATATTAAGCTAAGGGAGGCTCAATAACTATTTAAGGTGATAAAAATACTAGGTTGTTGTTGTTCAGTGCCTTTGAGTTGGTTCTCACCCGTCGTTTCCTTTCTGAGGAGCAGCTGGTGGATTTGACCCACTGACCTTGTGGTTCAAAACGATATTGCAGTCGAGTGCTTATCCTACAGAGCCACACCATCCTGTTATTTTCATAGATCTCTCTGTGGAGTCCTGGTGTGGCACTGTGGGCTAATGCATCAGACTGCAAAGCCATTTGAATTGCAAGGTCAGTGGTTCAAACTCACCAGCTGCTCCCTTTATAAATTAGAACCATTACTTAATGCTCATAGCCACTTGTTCTTGTTAAGTGCCGTCAAGTCTGTTCTGACTTAAAGAACTATTTATTATACATATGGAGTCCTGGTGTGGCGCTGTGGGTTAATGTGCCAGACTGCAAAGCCATTTGAACTTCAAGGTCGGCGGTTCAATCTCACCAGCTGCTCCTTGGAAACTCTATACATGGTTGCTATGAGTCAGAACCAACTCCACGGCACTTAACAACAACAATCTCTCTCTCTCTCCCTTTCTAAGGAGCAGTTAGTGGGTTTGAACCACCAATCTTGTGGTTAGCAGTCTAGTGCTTATCCTACAGCACCATACAAGGACTCCTACTGATTCTTGTTGTTGTTGTTAAGTGCCGTTGAGTCAGTTCCGACCCATAGAGACCCTGTACAGAGTTTCCAAGGATGTAAATCTTTCCAGGAGTAGAAAGCCTCATCTTTCTCCTGAGTTGCAGCTGGTAGTTTCGAACTGCTGACCTTGCGGTTCGCAGCCTGATTCGTAACCACTACGCTACCAGAGCTCCCATATATTTTGCCAAATGTATTGAAGGTCGGGTGTGTGGTGGCTTTATAGACAAATACTGAACTGCGAACCACAAGGTTGGCAGTTTGAGCCCACCCGTAGCTCCTGGGAGAAATACGAGGTTTTCTGCTCCCACAAAGATTTACAGCATCAGGGACCCTATACAGGGTTGCTCTGTGTTGAAACTGATTCCACAGAACTTAACAATAGCAACATAAGTAGCTGAGGGTTGTCACATATAGTTTTGAATGCATAGCAGAAACAACAACAACAAAAATGTATTTGTTAAATGAAAATAAAAAATGATAACAGAAAATGACTAGCCCTTGGTTGTTGTGGCTAAGTGCCGTCGAGTCAGTTCTAACCCTGTACAGAGTTTCCTAGGAGGAGTTGGTGAGCTTGAACCACTGATCGTGTGGTTCAAATCAACTTTATAGTCCAGTGTATTAACCCACAGTGCCACACCAGGACTCACTGGTTGTAGAACCTGTTAATTCTTTCTTCTATCTTCAAAAGAAAATGGAATTGCTACAACTGATATTTTGAATACCTATCTATCCGTTTAAGTTAACTGAATATGCTCTGACTTTTAACTAACACAACTAATTGCTATATTTTTCTCTGAAAATTACGTACAAAATAAAATATGTACTTGGAATCTAATGAAATTCCATTCAGTACATTCTTTAATAATTAAACCAAAAAGTGAAAAACTTGTACTAGATAGACTTTGCACCTCATTTCAGTATAAAGCATTATGAAAGGTTTAACTTTTCAACAAAATTTTTTTTGAAGGGGAAGGCTTGTTTCTGGATCTAAATTTCGTAAGGGTTTACGTTTCTGGATTGTTATATAATTCTGAATATATAGTCTATCAGACAATTTTTACTAATGAAGAGAGTTTTTAATTTACAACAAGAGCTATCCAGATTAGCTAATTTCTAGCATCGTTATCTTTTACCTTTTAACTACACTAGAAATGGAAAATAACAATTTTAACAAGCCAGTAAAATGTAATATACCTTAAAACTTTCTTAAGTTTCTCCATAAAAGCCTGTATTATATTCGGAAGCTTTGTAACATTCCTGACTATTTTACTTTATAGAAATCTTAGATTAAGAAATACAAAGAAAGTATCTCTACTGAGGTGAAAATTCAACATGGCTAGTTTTAATCTTTTTCCAGTAGATTGGACCTAAGGCCAATATTCAGTCATGATGTTCCATTTCATATTAAAATTTAGATTTTTATTATCTTTTCAGTCTAATCTTCACTGAATTTTTTTTTATTGTTGTTGTTGTTAAGTGCTGTTGAGCCGGTTCCGATCCATTTCAACCCTGTGTAGGGTTTCTGAGGAGCAGTTAGTGAGCTTGAACTGCCAGTCTTGAAGTTCAAACTGACTTTGCAGTACAGTGCATTAATCCACAATAAAGAGCAAATTTAAAATATGTTGCTAAAATTTGAGTTAAGATTGTGGAAATAAAACTTTATTTAAATATTTACATATCACTTGATAGAATTGCTGAAACAAAAACTTATTTAGTATGTTTTCCTTGATATACCTCTAATTCTAATTTTGAATTAATGAGATTTATTTTCAGATTTAAGTCTTTATGTGTGATACTATTAATCAACCATAAGTCTTACATTTATTGTTGTGCAACTGGGAAAAAGGCTTTTAATTGCTTTCATCTGTTTTAATACTTCATTAAATTATAAACAAGATATATAATCTTTTCATTAAATGCATTTGAATATTTAATTTAATTTTGCTGGATGAAATATTATTCTTCATACTCTAACCTACTGTTCCTATACTTGTTACTTATTCTTTATTGCAGGTAACTAAAAATATGACTATGGGTCCTTGGGTGATAAAAACTGAAACGCTGGCAGTTTTAATCCAACCAGTGGTGTCTCAGAAAAGTTTGGCAATCTGTTTCTGTAAGAATGCTGTTGTGGGCCTTAGAGTCAATTCTAACTCATATTGTCTCTACAGGTCAGAGTAAACCTGCCCCATAGGGTTTCCTAGCTTGTCATGGTTACAGAAGAGGATCACCAGTTCTTTCCTTCTACAGAACCACTAGGTACATTCCAGTTGCTGATGACTGCTATGTCAGCAGTATTTATTAACTGTTCTGCCAAATGATTCCTTCTATTAGATTGCACCATTGAAAACCCGAGAGAGTGCAGTTATACTCTGAAACATGTGGCCTTCTCATGAGTCAGAACTGACTCTATGACAATTGTAGGGTGAATAGTGACTTTTCAAAAGATAGTCATGTCCTAGCCTAGAACCTACAAATATTATTTTATGTGTCAAAAGATGTGATGAAGATGGGGTAATAATTTTAGATTATTAGCTGCTGCTTTGCGCCATGGAGTGGATTCTGGTTTATAGCTACCCTGTATAAGGTTTCCATGACCGTGAATCTTTATTTACTGGAGCAGAAAGCACTATCTTTCTCCATGGAGAGGCTGACCTTGAACTGCTGACCTTGAGATTAGTAGCCCAGCATGTAACTCACTATGCTACCAGGGTTCCTTAGATTTTCAGTTGTTGTTGTTGCTAAGTGCTATCGAGTTGGTTCTGTTTCATAGCGACTCTGTATACGGTTTCCAAAGAGTGGCTGGTGAGCTTGAACCGCTGACCTTGTGGTTCAAACCGACCTTGAAGCCCAATGCTTGTCCTACAGCACCATACCAGGACTCTTAGATTATCTGAGTGGGCTCTAAATACAACCGTGAGTAGCTTTAAAAGAGGAAGTTACAGGAGACTTGACACAAACAAGAGGCATATTATCATGGAAGCAGTTGTAATGATGTGGCTACAAACTAAGGAATACTGGACTAGACAAGGAAGAGGTTCTCCTTGAAGAAGTGTGACTCTACCATCAGCTTTATTTTGGCCTGGGGAAACTGATTTTAACGTTCTGGCTTCCAGAACTGCAAGAAAATAAATCAGTGTGTTAAACTACCAAGATTTTGGTAATTTGTTTCAACAGTCACAGGAAATTAATACAACGTTATTTATAATTAGTTTTTAATAGCAGGAGAAAATATGGAGATTTGTTTAGAGAAAGGTGGTATATATATTCTATAATTTTTAGGTATTTAGGTAAGATTAAAAAAATACATATTTTCTCTAGTTCTAGGATCACATGTGTATTCTGTTGCTCTTAGAAATAGGATAGTAATAGGCATTGATTAGATTCAAAAGCCCTAGTCCTTTTATTTTCCCTTTTTGGAAACTCAATTGCTTTATTTCTCCTGAGAGAACAGTGAATTAGAGCTGTGTCTGCCTTTGCTCTCCTTTCTTTTCTTTCCACAATTTCCTATGTGTTTTGTTTTATTTTTTTTTCCCCCTGCTTTTTGGTTGGGGAAACAAAGAATCAGATAAGACTAAGTAAAAGGAAGCTGAAATTGATTGTACCCCAATATAAAATTAAAAGAATAAAAGTCATTATTAGGAAAGAAGTCACTAAAAGAGGACAGAAACTCTTTGAAGAAGAAGCAATCTGGACTGGTCTGTATTTGCTTACATTTGAAGGAATGGATAAATGCAAGGAAAAAATGAAAGGGTAATCTTGAACTTTACTCTGCTCTCGTTCTCTGCCTGTGTCGATCCCTACCATCTGAATTCTGCCAGAAATGATGTTTTCATTGTGGCCTTTAAGCTGCAAGGAAAGTATAATACAGTCAGGTAACCAAAAATGAAGGAATTTTATTAAGTATATTTGTAAAGGAAAGAAATGCAGAAAGTTCTCTCATTAGTTGAATCAAGTCTGCACTTCAATAAATGTTCTTTCTGTCTTTCTTTCATCAGAATTTAAGACCCAAGATTTAGAGCTACATTGAACTTGACACATCTTAGATAAGGAGGAGAAATTTTAACCAAAATTTATTTGTTTTAAATGACAACAACAATAATGAAAACTCTTTCTAGAAATAATTGATGACCATTTATTCCTGGAGTAAAAGAGTGTATGATACTATGGTGGATGGTGTTCAAAGCCATTCTACCTTACTTTGGTTTTCTTGACTTTGATATTGCTGAAGATTACCAATGCTTTCTGATAAATGTGTAATGATGGAATCTCATAGATTTTCTCAGTGAGGCATCAGCTTGAGTTTTAAAGAATTCCTTCTTCTTATTATTTATTATTATTTTTTAAATTTTTAACTCTTCCTTCTGGTTGTTGTATTTTTCCTACTTACTTAAGCAGCTTCTTTCATTTTTCCACCTATTATAATTCTTCTCATTTTTCCTCATTTAGCATTTCTTGAGACTTTCTAATTTTTGCTAAGATTTTTTACCTTAATCTTATACTCAAGTGGCCTTTATACATTGGAAGGTTATCAAGGGACAACTTCTTTATTTCTTTTTTTGCAATTGCAAAAAATAAGAGGATATATCGTCTATTTAGATTATCAATAGAATTGATTCATAGTCCATCATATTTAATTTAGCACATTATTAAATCCAAATAATATTATTGATAAATAGTTCCTCCATACAGTGAGAATGACTTCCACTTCTTACCTTCCCTTAGTTTGCCTCTTAGAGATTGTCTTAATTTTTTCCGATGTTGTTGTTGTTGGGTGCCATTGAGTCAGAACCAACTCATAGCGACCCCATGCACAGCAGAAAGAAACAATGTCCGATCCT
>NW_006408571.1:6029651-6053233 GCF_000296735.1 Chrysochloris asiatica
TGAGTATTCCAGAACACTTAATTGTACTTCTGAGAAATCTGTACCTGGACCAAGAAGCAGTTGTTCGAACAGAGCATGGGAACACTGAATTTTTTCCGATGTTATGAGTGATATATTCTGAGAAATTCATGCTTATTATTATTTTTTTAATTGTGGTATGAATATTTATAATAAAATGAATAACTCTTCAGTATTTAGCTTGATGTCTTTTGATAATTGAACTCTTATGTCCACCATCCTAATTAAGAAATAAAACACATATGAAAGTAAATAAGAAATTATTGTTATAAAATCATAGAAATGTTTAATAAACAAAAATAACAAAATGTGAAATGATTGTTTCTGGACATATCCTCAATATAGGTCTATACACTTCTGAAATCAGTGTTTCCCTCTCTCTATTTCCTAGAGATTGCGAGCTCTTTGATTTAATAAACATCTAAATAGCAGTTAGTGTAGTGGTTATGAATCAGGCTGCAAACCTCAAGGTCAGCAGTTCCAAACTACCAGTTGCTCCGCTGTAGAAAGAGGAGTCTTTCTGCTCCCGTAAAGATTTACAGCCTCGGAAACCCTTTGCAGGGTCACTATGAGTCTGAACTAACTCCATGGTATTTAACAATAACAAAGGGATTGAAATCATGTTTGCTTTCATGGTTTTTCAAGTTCTGGGGACAAAAAGAGTTCTGGAAGGATAGGATAGCTAGGATATGGCTTTTCAATCTCATAAGACAGACCTTGCTACCCTCAAAGAATGAACAAGTTTATTGTTACAATGAAAAGTAATTCCTTGCCTCAGTGCAACTTCCTTGGCAGTTCTCTCACTGATAGTTTTAAATTTTCTTAACATTTTTTCACAAATAAGCCCTTGTGATCAGCATGTATCCTTTGAGAAAATCTATCAACAATACCACTTTGAACTCATAAAACATGGCCGCTATCAACTTCTGAGTTGACCTAACTGCCTTGAATTTATCTGAATCAGCAGATGCTCTAGGAAGTCCCTGTTTATATTAGACAATTTTTGAAGGCACCCTAATGAGACTAAACTAAGAACTTGTCTGTAACTATCCACTTATCACAGAGACATGTTTTAGCATGTTTTGTTTGGAATAAACCCATGTATATACAATCTGGAATTCCAGCAGCAATACTTTTTGGTTTATCCTTGCATACTTCCCAGAAAATCACCCATTTCTCCCTTGCTGGTGGTGGTTATAAACAGTGGAGTCAGTTCTGACTCATAGAAACCCTGCATAGGATTGGACTGTAAATCTTTATGGGAGCAGAAAGCATCATCTTTCTCTTAGGGAGTGACTGGTAGATTTGATCTATTGACCTTGCAGGTAACAGTCCATCTTGTAATTCAGTATGCTACTATCAATTAAGAATTCACACTCCATCCTGCCTCAAAGAAACCATTTTAGGTTATTTTTACATTTCCTTGGATGTTATTTAAATGGAAGGTGCCTGGCAAATTGTGTTCACCATGTTTTTAAAACACATTTATATTGCTGTAAGAATCATTCCTTCTAACAGTAGAATAGTATTCCATTGTATAGAGATACTATTGAGTCTTTCATTAATAGACACTTTTTCATTTTTAGAATATTATGAATAAGGACTAAGAAGTATCACACTAATCTTTTTATGGACATGTATTTTTATATGTCACAGGTAAATTCCTAGTTCTGCAATTGCTGAGTAATAGGGTATCTTGGCAATCACAACGTAATGTAAAGAAAACAAAAATCCTCACAATTGGACCAGTAAATAACATCATGATAAATGCAGGAAAGATTGACATCATCAAGGACTTCATTTTGTTTAGATTCACAATCAACACAGGAAAGAAATCAAATGACATACTGCACTTGAACTACTTCAACTGTTGAAGAGCAAATGTATCAGTTTGAGGAGTAAGTGCACCTGATTCTAGTCATAGTATTTTCAATAGCCTTGAATTAACTGAATCAGCAGATTCCCTGGGAAGCACCTGTTTGGATTAGAAAAATGTTTTGAAGGCACTCTAATGAGACCACAACTAAGAATTTATATGCGTGTGAAATATGGGCAGTGAATAAGGTAGATTGGAGAAGAATTGATGCATTTGAATCATGATGTTGGGGAAGAATATTAAAAGCACCATGTGCTGACAGAAGAACAAACAAATCTGTGTTGAAAGAAGTACAGCCAGAAGATTCCTAGAATTCAGAATGGTAAATAATCTTGTCTCATACTTTAACCATATTTTTAGGAGCATCCAGCCCATGAAGAAAGACATTATGCTTGGAAAAATGGAAGGTCAGCAAAACAGAGGAAGACTCTCAGGGAGATGGCTGACACAGTGCCAACAGCTAGGGGCTCAAATGTAGCAACAATTGTGAGGCTGACAACTCTGGACAGGGGTTTGTTCTGTTGTATGCAGTGTTGCTATTAGTTAGAACTTATTTGATGGCACCTAACAACAACAACAATTAAAGTGTCTTAGTTATCTAGTGATACTATAAGTACCATAAGTAGATAGCTTTAACAAGCAATTTTATTCCTTTAGACATTATGAGGCTTGAAGTCCAAGTTCAGGGCAGCCGCTCTAGGAGAGTCAACTCTAGGATGATCAATGAAAAAGAAGAAGACACTCAATGAGATGCATGGATACAGTTTTAACAACAATAAGCTTAAGCATAGCAATTGTGAGGATGGTGCAGGATAGGCAGTGTTTTCTCCTGCTGCACATAGAACCACTGAGTGGAAACCCACTGGACAGCCCTTAACAGCAACAAAAGCAACAGCTCCAGGAGGCTTTCTCTGTTTGTTATGCCTGGTTAAAGGTCCTTGTCTCATTTCAACATGTCTGAGTCCAGGATTCCTTGGAGATTTTTGGCATCAATATCCACCTGGGTCTAGGAAAACCTTTGCTCAGGGACCCCAGGTCTAAAGTACATGCTCCACTCTCTCTCTTCTTTTTTTTTTTTTTTTTATAAAAAAATAAATAAATAAATAAATAAATAAATAAATAAATAAATAAATAAAATGGACTCAACACACAACCTAGTCCTGTATGTTGTATACAGTTAACATAACTGCCTCTACTCCTGACTCATCAGAAATATGTATATACACACATATCACTGCCACTGAATGTATTTCATCTGATAGTAACCCTGAACAGTATTTCTGAGGCTGTAAATCTTTATGGGAGCAGAGCACCTCATTTTTCTCTGGATATCTCTCTTTCTATTTCTGTCTCTATATTGCCTCCACCCTCACCCCAAAACCAGGCAATGATTAGCCAGCTAATGATTTTAGTGTGATTCATTGGTGAGTAAATAATTTTTATTTTTGGTGAGTGCAATTAGCAAATTTATCTTCCATTTAACTAATTACTCATGGGTCAATCAGGTATTTTTGTTTGTTTGTTTGCACCTGCAAAGTTTATGATTCTTTTACACTTGGATTATGATCTATTTCTGAAATTAGTTTCAATAGTACATAAACAAGGAGCTGCCAGGAATTCAATCAAGCAGGATTCAGAAGAGAACTTGTGATGAGGGATGTCAGATGGATATTGGTTGACAGCAAGGAATACCAGGATGATGTTTACCTGTGTTTAGTTGACTATGCAAAGTCATTCAGTTGCATTGATCACAACAAATTCTGTATAACATTTTGAAGGCAGGAAATTCCAGATCACGTAACTGTGCTCATGCTGAACAAGAGGCAGTTGTTTAGATAAAACAAGAGAATAACGCATGGTTTAAAATCAGGAAAGATGTGTGTCAGAGTGGTTTCCTTTTGCCATATTTATTCAATCTGTCTGTTGAACAAATAATCCAAGAATTTGAGTATTATGAAGCAGAACATGACATAAGGATTGGATGAAGACTCATTAACAACCTGTTATATGCACATGCCATAATCTTGCTAGCTGAAAATGAACAGCATTTGAAGCACTTACTGATGAATATCAAAGACTACCTACATCAGTATGGCTTACAATTCATTGAAAGCAAAACAAGAATCCTCACAACTGGACCAATAAGTAACATCATCATAAGTATAGAAAAAAATTGAAGTTGTCAAAGATTTCATTTGACTTGGATGTGCAATCAACATCCATTAAAACAGCAGTCAGGAAATAAAATGATGAATTATATTGTAAGAGATCTTTAAAGTGTTAAAAAGCAAAGATGTAATTTTGAAGACTAAGGTGCACCTGACCCAAGTCATGGTATTTTCAGTCACTTTATATGCATAAAAAGCTGGACCAAAGAAGGGAAACTGAAGAATTAGTGACTTTAAACTATGATATTGGTGAAAAATATTAACTATACTATAGACTGTTAAGAAAAATGAGCAAATCTGTCTTGAAAAAGTACACTCAGACTGCTCCTTAGAAAAATAGATGGCGAGATTTCATCTTGCAAACTTTATCATGGAGAAAGATATCATGCTTAGAAAGTAGAGGATCAGTAACAAAGAGAAACACTCTCAACAAGATTGATTGACAGAATGGCTGTTACAATGGCTCAGATATATGAATAATTGTGAGGATGGCACAGGACTAGGTAATGTTTCTTTTTGTTGTACATAGGCTATGTTACTGTGAGTCAGAACTGACTGAGGGCACCTGACAACAACAAGCTGCAGTATCAAAGTTAAAAACAACAACAACAAAACTATAGAGAGTGTGATTTATTAAATTTTAGTTTTATTTGTTTTCTGTGAATTTTCTATTTTTATAAACATTTAAACAGTGCTCACATTTATGATTTTCAAACACTTTAGAAAGATTTATCAGTATAAATTTTTTTGTTCTTTTAAAGTCATACTGTCCATGAAAAGGTTGAGTGTTTTTTAATTACTTTTGTTTATTATTTATGCACCTATAATTTTGAATATTTTTCTATAGGGTGTTATTAGTTCCCTCCAAAGAAAAAATATGCGCTAAGTGTTTTTACTACTACAACTAATGCAAAATTACAAAGGTGCAGTTTTATCGACTGTAGGACTATTCAGAGTCTGCAGTATGCTAATATAAATTATTAATTTACATATAAAAGAAATACAATATTGAGTATTTCTAAAGCATTTTTCTCAGACTCATCACCCCCTTTTCTAAAGAAAAAATCAAATAATATCTTTAGTAATTGTTCTACAAGAAACAGTTTAGAATGCACTTAACTTAAATCTCTAAAAGGGAATTCTTAAGTTAATTTTAAAAACAAAACAAAACTCTTACTTGAAAACAGTTTATTTCTTCCTCTTGTTAAATTTCTGAAGCTGCTCATAATGCAAATTGCTATTTTAAATCTCTTTATCTGGACATTCTTTGTAGTGTTAGGCAAATATCTCAGCATCATTTACTTAGAAGTAGGATTGTTTCTTTCTCTTTTAACCAGAATGGAAATGGAGAAAAAGTTGACCAGACATCTATGCAAATAATAGTTCATATATTTACAGACAGCTTTTAGATGTCCTTTTGGACATAGTGAATGACTCCGATATTTTAATGGTTCTTGATAGACTCAATTATTTGATATTTTCCTATTATGTTTCTCTTCTCTGGGCCCTATAGCTTTTCTGATAAATAGCTCTGCATTGAGAAGAGCTAACCTGAAATTAATATATATGTTTGTTGCTAATCTGATGATTTCAAAGAGACTTTTTAAAAAATGTTTTATTGTGAATTATATGATAGTTTACATGGGAGAACATTAGTTTTACATTCATTCTATCGTATATCGTTTCATTGCCATGGTTCCAATCCCCTCCATACATCATCAACCAACCAAAGGGTATACCCTGCAAGCTTGCCCCCTACACTACCCCCACCACCCCCCAGGTCTTCAGCACACAGTCGCTCTCCCTCTCTGGATCTAAAGTCCCCAGCTGCTCCATCACTCCACTTCATAGTCTCTGTCTCCATCTCAGGCATTGCTGCTTCTCTGGGTAGGGTCCCACTCTTAACTTTTCTCCATTGATGGTCCTAGGGACCTCTGCTTCTAGACTGGAAAGTTAATCACTCCCTTCCTTGCTATAAAATGCCTACCTTTACATTTCCAACCCTCACAATCAGTCCTGATAACAATTATTCACTATTGTATCACAAGAGACCTATCTGCATTTCATTTCATCAGCTCCACCTAGACAGATTGGATAATACTCACTGGAGATTCTGCCTGCCTCCAGGCCCCTGGCTCTAAATTCCCTCTTGAAAGCTTGTAAGCCAGTCACTTCTTGCCTTTGTAGCCCCCTACCCCCATTTTAGGTAGCCAGTGTCTAAGTTGCCCATCCCTGTCTACTCTGTGTGTGGAGGGGGTGGGAATGATTCTTGCTGTAAGGATTTGTTCCCTCTTTTGAGCTACTGCATCTATAGGTGTAGGTCAAGTTCATCAAATTGCATCAGATTATTCTTTTTTTCCTCTTCTTTCTTCTGGTTGAGCTCTGATCATCCAGTCATTGAAGTCAGGTCAAGTGGGTATTATCTGCAAGTGTGGGTGTTCTTGTGCATATGCCCTCTCTTTTTATCAGCTGCACGCTTCACTCTCCACATTATAGGGCTTAGCTCGCCACTTCATTGCTGCTTTTTCCTTACTTCCCCTTATCGGTGAAGAGCGTGGTCACCAATCAGAGTGTGTATTCCCACTGAGTCTTATTCTTGGAAGGGGGTTTGCACTGAGGGGACCAGACCACTTGCCTTGATGTTTCCTGGGCAAGCAATTTGCTTGTTCTTGTAGTATATCAGGTTTTTTCCTGTAGGGTTTTTTTTTTTTTTTTCAAGAAGTATCTTCTGTTCTTCTAGCCATTTCAGGCTGGTCCTTTTAAGTGGAAATTTCCCATTTCTGGAGATCTGGATGTGGTTCAGGCTTCTACCTATAGTCTTCTGCATTGCAGAGGCTCCGCAGGAAGCTTCATTCACTGGGCAGGTTGTAGCCCCATTTTAGGTATTCCAATCAGTTATAGGCAGAAGACAGACTTATAAGCTTTCTATGGTGATATTTCTGACTATTCCTTTCTCTCCCCCTCCATCAAAGAGAATTTTTAAAAACACTAATGGTTCCTTTTTTTTTTCTTCTGATTTCATCAGTGGGATATGCTGAGATAAAATAAGAAAGGAAGGTTTGTGTAATCCAGATTTGACTGTTCTGTGGAGATTCTTTCTTCTTCTTGTGGATACTTTAAAAAACAAATGTTACATAAGTCTGCCCATTTTATTCTTCCAGATAATGGAAACAACTGTTTTAATCTTTTGGGAGATCCTTTGGGAGTCTGGTTATTTCAACCTACTGACAGTGTCAGATTAAGACTTCAGTGATCCTATTGTGCCATTATCTTTAAAATCCAAAATTAAATTTAGTTAGATACTGCAAACTAAATTACAAGCTTTCTCTGTCTGGAAGATGAAATATAATTACCAATAGTAAGTGTGGTGATGATCAGTACACTAAAATATAATACATAAAACAAATAAATCTTTATACTTACTAATTTTAGTTGCCAGACCAAACTATCATGTTCATTCCAGCTGATGAGTACATATGCACTGGTTGGACTATGCAAATGAGGAGGTTTGATGCATACGATTAATAGTTTCCTTTAGTAAAATACTTGGCAAAAAGAGAAAAGGACATAATCTTAGAATATGGCAAAGAGAGAAAAAGAAAGGGAAATAACTTTAGTGTGAAATGTCACAACTTTCAGATCATAGTTACCATGTTTGCTTATTAATTTTCTCAAAATTATGCCTTCACTTCGTTCCTTTTTCTCTTCCACTGTTACCTTGCTGGGTTCTTTTGCTAATGGTATTACACAGATGAAGAATTTCTGAGATGAAAAGAAATTTAGTTCAATGAGCTAATGTTTAATGGTGGTGGTGGTTATGCTCCGTGGAATCAGTTCCAACTCCTAGTTAGCCTGCACAGGGTTTCTGAGGCTATAAATCTTTATGGGAGCAGAAAGCCTCATCTTTCTCCCGTGAAACCGCTGGTAGTTTCCATCTGCTGACGGTGAGATGAGCAGCCCGACCACTATGCTACCAGAGCTCCATTGTTGTTGTTGTTGTTATGTGCCGTCGAGTCTGTTTAGACTCATAGTGACCCTACACAGGGTTTCCGAGGCTGTAAATATTTATGGTAGCAGACCGCCTCATCTTTCTCCCGCAGATCCGCTGGTAGTTGCGAACTGTTGACCTTGGCGGCTCGCAGCCTGAATCGCAACCACTACGCTACCAGAGCTCCATAGGTTTTTTGTTTTTTTTTTAAAAAAAGAAAGGTAAAGTAACACAATCATTTGGCCTCTTCAGATGGCTCATTATGATGAGCACTGGAATGCTTACTGCAAAGTTGGCAATTCAAACTCACCAGCTGCTCATCGGAAACCATATATATAGGGTCCTATGATTCAGAACCGACTGGACTTAACATCAACAACATTACAGCAGAACTACCTTTTCAACAAATCTTTTCTTCTGTGTTTTTGCCTTCCTTTACAGATATTAAAAGGAAACGCAGACTATTTTGATGATGGGCAGAGTAGAATATTTTCACTAAGCAAATGATGGTTTTTGTTGTTAAATGCCGTGGTGTCCTTTCCGACTCATAGGGACCCTGTATAGGATTTCTGAGGAGCAACTGGTGAATTTCAACTGCTGATCTTGCCATTCAAACTGACTTTGGGATACAGTGCTTATCTTACAGTGCCACATCAGGACTCTAAGCAAATGATTAGAGAAGTGAAATCACTGGTGCTACAATATTTTATTGCAATATACATCAGGGTTTTAGGTTTGTTGAGATGACACTTAGCAACTCCCTGGAAAAATGTGTGCTTTAGTATAGTTAGGGTTATTATATTTATAAATCACAAGTGCCAGACATGAAGAAACTTTCCATTTCCTCAGCTTTATCTTTTGTTCCCTCAAGGAAGGACCATGATGCAGTAAGCCTTTATATCACATTACTGTACTAATAAAGGAAATGCCAAACAATATGTACTATCTGCTCTCTCATACTCAGAGCTATCAAGCATTTATCTCAGGTTCAGCTTTAAATACACTTTACTCTCATAATTTCATTAAATATTAGAAAGTAGACAATAGGTAAAGCCCTTGAGTAGAAATCTTAAATGTTGTGCATTTTTCAATAGGTGAAGTATTCAATTATCTTACAAATCTGCAGATCAAAGACATCATACAAAGCAAAAGTTCTTATGAAGAGGTGCAGAATCCATGTTTTTAAAAGTGCTTTTCTAATTTAAATTGTTTTCTGCATCTTCAAGACTGATGGAGTCAATATTTGGCATATTTATTTTTCTCTTATTCAAAATATAGCAAGGATAACAGCATCAAAAGCAAATAGAATAGAAATAGCTAATCTTTGTATATAACCATGCTTACTTTGTACTATGCACTGTTCTATGAATATGTAACACTATTATCTCTGTATAACTTATGAGGAAGCTGAAGAACTGACATGTTAAAGAACTATTACCAGAGCAGACAGCAATATTGACTGTTACATGCTATTCAATTACATCTCACTTCATTCTCTCTTTCTTCATTTTATCTAAACTATCCTAAACTAAACCATTCCTGGGTGGTATAAATAGTTAATCTACTATTCATTAAGTTTTCAGTGACTAAATATTTGGAAGTAGTTCGTCACTCTTTCTTACTAGTCTATCTTTGTCTGGAAGCTCATCTGAAACCTGTCCACCATGGGTGACCCTGCTGGTATTTAAAATACAGGTGGCATAGCTTTCAGAATCACAGCAACTCACAAGAGAAAAAGAGGAAGAACCCCAATGAGATGGATTGGCCAAGTGACAGCATCGATGGACTCAAGTGTGGCAATAGTAGTGAGGGTAGCCCAGGATCGGGCAGTGTTTTGCTCTGCTGTGCATAAGGTCGTTATGAGTCGGTACCGACTTGGTGGCACCGAACAACAACAACATAAATGGTTAACATGTTGAATTGAGTACTAATCAAAGTTTGGATGTTCAATTACAACCAGAGACACCTTGGAAGAAAGGGGTTAGAAAATCCAATACTGAAAACTTGATGGAAGACAATTCTTCTACACACATGGGATCTTCACCACGAGTTGCAATAGACTTGATGGCAACTATCTGTATGAGTTAGGAGCTCTGGTAGTGCTGAAACCAGTCCACCATAGATATCCTGCTGTTAATCACAAAACCAGTAGATAGCTTAGAGCATCATAGCAACATGAAAGTCACCAAACTGAGAGAGAAGTTTTTTTGCATGAAGGTAATAATAATAATTATGGTTTTCACCTGTGAGTTGTCATTAGGAAGAAATTAAAAAATGTCATAGGAGATTAATAAAGGAAGACAGAGTATTGTCAGATATGGAGTCTGGTGTGGCTCTATGGGACAGTGCACTGGACCACAAGGTCGGTTTGGATTGCAAGGTCGGCAGTTCAAATTCACCAACTACTCCTTGGGAGTATACAGAATTGCTGTGAGTCAGAACTGGCTTGAAGCCACTTAACAGTAACAAATTATCAGGTATAGTGCCAGAAAGGCACTCAAACTATGACTAGGGAAGAGCTGCCTTCTCAAAGTAAAGTTGACCATGGTGATGTGAATGAAGGACCTTCATTTTCTGATAGTGCACAACTCAAAATGATGAGAAACTGCTACAAAAACCAGGGAATATATGAGTATGAATCTAGGAAAGTTGCAAGTTGTCAAAAGTAAAATGGAATACATAAATATCAATATCCTAGACATTAGTAAGCTGAAATGGACTGGTACTGGCCATTTTGAATCTAACAACCATATAGTATTCCATGCCAAGAATGACAAATTGAAGAGGAATGGTATCATATTCCTCATCAAAAAAACAAAAAACAAAAAACATTTGACGATCTATCTTGAAGTATAATGCTGTCTGTGATAGGTTAATATTCATATGTCTACAATGAATACCAATATTATTCAGATTTATACACCAACCACTAAAATCAGGGATGATAAAATTGAAGAATTCTACCAACTTCTTCATTCGGAATGTGATAAAAAAAAATGCAATCAAGATATATTGATAATTACTGGTGACTGGAATGCAAAGTTTGGAAACAAAGAGGAAGGATCAGTAGTTGGAAAATACGGTCTTGATAGAAATAATGCTGGAGATTATATGACAGAATTTTGCTTATCAGTGACTTATTTATAGCAAATACTCTTGTAAGCAATACAAAAAGACAATGTACACCATGGATCGATACTATGGATGTCACCAGGCTGTGGAATGCACAGAAATCAAATTGACTATATCTGTGGGAAGAGATGGTAGCAAAGCTCCATAATACCCACCAAGGCCAGGCCAGACTGTAAAACAAAACATCAATTACTCATATGTAACTTCAGGGTTGAAGCTAAGAAACTGAAAACAAGTCCAGGAGAGTCAAAATGTGACCTTGAAGATATTCCACCAGAATTCAGAAATCATCCCAAGGACAGATTTGATGCATTAGAAACCAATGACTGAATATTAGAAATGTTGTGGGATGATATCAAGAGCATAACACAAGAAGAAAGCAAAGGTTCCTTAAGAAGACAAGAAAGAATGAAGAGACCAAAATGGATATCAGAAGAGACTTTGAAACTTGCTCTCCAGCATAGAGATGCTAAAGCAAATGGAAGAAATGAAGAGGTAAAAGAGTTGAAAAGAAATTTCAAAGACAGCTCAAGAAGGCAATGTCAAATATTATAATGAAATGTGTAAAGACCTGTAGTTGCAAAACAAAAGGGAAGAGCACACTCAGCATTTTTCAAGCTGCAAAAACGGAAGAAGAAAAATGTCATGCTTCAACATGCAGTATTGAAGGGTTCTATGGAGTGCTGGTGTGGCTCTGTGGGTTAATATGTTAGATTGCAAAGTTGGTTTGAACCACAAGGTTGGTGGGTCAAGCTCACCAGCTTCTCTTCAGAAACTGTATACAGGGTCGCTATGGGTTGGAACTGACTCAATGACACTTAACAACAACAACAACATGGAGTCCTCGTGTGGCAATGTGGGTTAATGTGCTGGACTGCAAAGTTGGTTTGAACTGCAAGATTGGTGGTTCAAGCTTGACAGCTACTCCTTGGAAACCCCATACAGAGTCCCTATGGGTTGGAACCAACCCAACAGCACTTAAAACAACAACAACAACAATGGCCAAAATACTGAGGGATGGAGAAAGCATCAGAGAAGATGGAAGGGATACATAGAGTCACTGTACCAAAAACCAATAGCTAATATTCAACCATTTCAAGAAGTAGCATATGACCAAGAGTCAGTTGTACTGAAGGAAGAAGTCCAAGGTGCGTTGAAGGTATTGCCAAAGAATAAGGCTCTGGGTATTTATGGAAAACAAATTGAAATCTCTCAACAAACTGATGCAGCAGTGGAGGCACTCACTCATTTATACCAAGAAATTCAGAAGATAGCTACCTGGCCAAAGGATTGGAAAAGATACATATTTGTGTCCATTCCAAAAAGAGGTGACCCAATGGAATGTGGAAATCATCGTACTATATCATTAATATCACATACAAGTAAAATCTTGCTCGAGATAATAATAAAAACCAAACAAACAGTTTTAACAGTACATTAACAAGGAACTGCCAGAGGTTTAAGATAGATTTAGATGAGGACATGGAATGGGGAATATCATTACCCATGTCAGATGAATTTGGCTGAAAGCAGACAATAACAGAAATATGTTTACCTGTGTTTTATTGACTATGCAAAGGCTTTCAACTGTGTAGATCATGACACACTATGGACAACATTGCAGAGAATGGGTATGTATTTCTGAACTAATAAATGTGCTCATGAGTAACTTACACCATAGACCAAGAGGCAGTCTCTCTAACTGAACAAGGGGACACTGAGTGGTTTAAAATCAGGATAGGTGTGTGCCAAGGTGTATTCTTTCACCGTGTCTGTTCAATCTGTATGCTGAGCAAATAACTTGAGAAGCTGGATTATATGAATAAGAATGTGACATCAGGATTTGAGGAAGATTCCTTAACAACTTGTTAAGCAGATGATACAACCATGCTTGCTGAAAGTTAAGAGGACTTAAACTACTTACTGATGAGGATCAAAGAGCACAGCCTTCAGTATGGGATCTACCTCAATATAGGGAAAACAAATGTCCTCAGAAAACGACCAATAAATATTATCATGGTAAATGGAGAAAAGATTGAAGTTGTCAAAGATTTCATTTTGTTTGGATCCACAATGAACACTCATAGAAATCAAATGACATAGTGCCTTAGTCAAATCTGCTGCACGATACCTCTTTAAAGTGTTTAACAGCAAGGGTGTCAATTTGAGGATTGAGGTGTTCCAGATCCAAGCCATTGTACTTTCAATAGCCTCATATGCATGTTAAACTTGGGCAATCAATAAGGAAGATTATAGAAAACATGATGCATTTGAGTTATGGTGCATTGAAGTACCACAGACTGTCAGAAGAACAAACAACTCTTTGGAAGAAAAACAGCCATAAATCTTCCTAGAAGCTAGGATATGGAGACTTTATTTCTTAGGCTTGGAACATATTATCAGGAAAGACCATTCTGGAGAAGCACATCCTGCTTGGTAAAGTGCAGGGTAAGCAAACAAGAGGAAGACCCGGTGAGATGGCTATGTGCAGTGGCTGTAGTAATGGGCTCAAGTGTAACGGTAATTGTGAGGACTGGACAATGTCTCTTTCTGTTGTGCATATGGTCACTATGAGTTGGAGCTGACTCAGTGGCACCTAAATAACACACAAAAAAATACCTAAACCTTCATGCAGACACTGGAGAGATTAATATATTAGTTTGGCTTTGCAAGAGGAGAAAAAGTGTCTTGTTTCTGTGTTTATGTGTTGGTTTATTAAAGTAAAAAAGGATAGATTAGCGGTGTTTTGAATTAAGTGTTGTTGAGTTGATTCTGACCCATAGCGGCCCTGTATAGGGTTCCGAAGGAGCAGCTGGCGAGCTTGAACCGCATACCTTGCAGTTCAAATGACTTTGCAGTCTGATGTATTAGCCTACAGTGCCACATCAGGACTCTGGTGTTTTGAATGTTGTTGCTGTTAAGTGCCGACGAGTCAGTTCTGACCCATAACGACCCTGTATAGGGTTTCCAAGGAGCTGCTGGTGAGCTTGAACTTCCGACCTTGTAGTTCAAACAGCTTTGCAGTCTGGCACATTAACCTGCAGCGCCACATTCATTTATGATAGTTACAAATTTGACAGGCATTTAAAGGCCTGAGAGAAATTAGTCTGTACTAGTTTATTGCTAAATTACAGACAAGTTATGTGCAAACTGACAATAGGAGTCAAGTGTCCCATATGAGCTGTCAGTATCTTGGTCACAGCAAGCAGGACAGTTATTAATTATTTAAATGTTTTCTTGACTGTTCTTCTGGCCCCAGTATATTCTGTGGGCTCTATGAAGGAAGGAAAGGCCTTTGATTATAACCTTAGTGCTTAGTCCAGTGGGCATGCTATTGTTAATGGATAAATATTCGTAAACTGAATAAAAACATTTGAGTGCAATATTTGTATCAGTGAGACTGAACTGATTAGGCATATTTTAAAGATTCATTTTTTACATGTAGCCTCAAATTTTAATTCTTAAAAATGTACAATAACTAAAATATACTTAAATCTAAAATATCATGGAATATTTTGACTTTCTCTGACTTAATCCAAACCAAGTAAAGTAAGCATCTTTTGGAGATAGTTGTTTTAATTTATAATGTAATCCTATTTCAGCTCGGAGGGCAGCAATGTGGCAATTCAAGTGAAATCCAGTAAGTAAAAATAAAATACTGCACTGAAACCTACAAAAAATAATGAAAAGCTGTGAACAGTAATAAAAAAATTCAAGTACAATTAGTTTTAATTAAATGTAAAGATATTCATGTAAATCCAGGCATGTGGACTTTCTGTCCAATACAATGTTATTAATTATATAATAGAACTTCACATATAATAGCAGCAAATAAGTAGTCTTTCAAGGTGAAAATTATTTAGGAAGAATAATGTCTACAAATATCATGTAGGATAGTCCAAAATAGGAGTGATGAGTCAGGCTTCCATTTAGCCTGCATCTTTACAAAGAAAGCAAAGAATAATGTTGAAGCAATTATCTAGACAATTTATTTTTTATAAAAGAAAAAAAAATTGGTTTCATAAATGTGGATTTAGGCCTGTTTTATTTCTGAACTGAGTTTATTTTCAATAGCTTGCGTAATATATATGAGTGTATACGTGTTCTGTCTTGTAGCTCACTTCATGCAGACAGAGAATTAAAAGGTGGGTGACAGGGTTCGGGAAGGAGCTCTGGTAGTATAGTGGTTACGAATCGGACTGTGAACTGCAAGGTCAGCAGTTTGAAACTACCAGCTGTTCCGCAGGAGAAAGATGAAGCTTTCTGCTCCCAGAAAGATTTACAGCCTCGAAACCCTGTATGGGGTTGCTATGAGTCGGAACCGACTCCATGGCACATAACGACAACAGTAGGGTTTGGGAGTCACTGCATGGCACAAATGTTTAAGTACCAATTTACTAGATGAAATGTTGGTGATGCAAATGCACCTAGAGGCTTGTCTGCACACACCCAGTTACCATGAGTGGGGATTGACTCTATAGAAACCACCAGCATCACCACCACTAAGGTTGAATTTTGGTTTAATATAAAACTGATACCCATTGCTGTCAAGTTGACTGAGACTCAAAGAGTCTACAGAACTGAGTAGAAATGACCCATAGTGTTTCCAAGGCTATGAATCTTTTAAAAGCCGATTGCCAAAGCTTTTGCCTGCCAAGTAGGATTTGAACTGCCAACTTTTGGTTAGCAGTCAATTGTTTAACCACAGCTCCATCAGAGCTCCTTGGTTTCAGTAGTGTTAAAGAACTATTATGTCTGTGATGGATGTACTGTAAATGGCTTCTAGTGTGTTTATCCCCCCAATTATCTGACTAATATTTATTAAATGCCAATTTCATGCAAGGGCATTATGCATGCTTCTAAAACAGAGATATCAGCTTCACTGGTTAAATGTTGAAATCTGAACTCTGAAGTATACTATAGTTATTTTGGTGGGTGATGTAAACTTAATTCCTTTGGGGAAGCTTCGGTGGAATTTCAAGCCACAAAATAAAGGAAATACCATAGAAATATAGAAACATAAAATTGGACCAAAGAGGAAAAATGGAACAAAAGAGACTGGAGCTTAAAAACATATCTCTATTAAAACAGAGTGAAGCTGGAGATGTCTTCTTTCAACTATGAACACGTTTTCATATTGTTAAAGTTAGGCTGGTGTCTTGTGGTAGATTGTGAAAACTCAGTAATTGTTTATCCTATTGCAATATTTGTGTTGGTACATGTTGTGTCACTGCTGTGTTTTTCCAAAATATGTATAAGACTTTGAAGAAATTATCTAAACATTTTGCTCTTCAGTTTTCTTATGCTTAATAATTAGATAATGACATTTCTTTCATTTGATATATGGAATTTTAATTTAATAAAACATGAATCTTCTATCTAATTCTGGTGCAGACTGTTTTCGCTGTTGTTAATTTTTGGCTCATCGTGACCCTGTATAGCTGGGCTGGGGAACTATTTTCTGACAAAATTTATAACATCATTTTTGTGTTCTACAAAATTATCAACTTAAAATTTAGCCTGCTATATTTGGTCAAACATTTAATTCACTAGATGTTTGAATCCCAAGGTCAGCAGTCCAAACTTACAAGTTGCTAATTGGAAACCCTATACAGAGACGCTGTGAGCCTGAACCAACTTAACACCAACAGTATGCTGGCTGGAACTGCAGTTGCCTTGGTAGGGCCAGACCACATGATTTCATGAATCTTATAAGGCCCACTGGCTGGATGTTCCCCACCCCTGCTGCATAGGGTTCTAAGTCTGTAAATTTTTGCAGGAACAGAAAACTTCGTCTTTCTCCTGTGGAGTGGTTGGTGGGCTCCCAAGTGCTGACCTTGTAGTTTGTAATTCAGTGCTAATCATAGACTAATGTTAACTTGGGTTGGGGGAAAGCAATTTACAAGAAGAGGGGGTTTGGCAGAGGAAAGATGAAAGTAGTGGAAAAGACACAGGGAAAAATGCAAGAGTTAAAGGAAATAGAGGTAAATACTATTAACTGGTTGTACTTGGAGGGAATTGCAATCATTATAATGTAACAAACTGTATGCTTTGTTGAATGTAAAACTGATGATCTATTCTGTGAGCCTTCACTCAATTTGCAATAAAAATTAACAAATACCTAAGTACAATGGTCAGAGATTAGACTGAAAACTCTGGCCCTGGGTCAAAACCCACTTCTCAGCCACTCAATGTGCTCAGTGCAGATTTGTTGTTGTTGTTGTTAAGTGCCATCAAGTCAATTCCGACCCAGAGTGACCCTGTATAGAGCTTCCAAGGAGTAGCTGGTGAGCTTGAACCACTGGCCTTGCAGTTCAAATGGCTTTGCAGTCTGGTGCATTAACCCACAGCGCCACGTTTAGACACCAAGAATTAAGTTATGTCTCAATTCATAGGATTTCCATTACATACGAAAAAAAAATAATAATAATAATCAAATATCAGAATTCACAATGTCTTTTTCTTTGACTTCTATGAATGGTCTATTTCATTCATCGATCTGATGTGAAATTTTGTTTTTTCAATATTTAGTAAAAATCACAGAATTCCAAACTTAATTTAGACAGACTAAACCTAAGTATGGAGTTCTGCTGTGGCGCTGTGGGCTAGTGCACTGGACTGCAATGTCGGTTTGAGCTACAAGGTTAGCGGTTCAAATTCACCAGCCTCTTGTTGGAAACCCTATACAGGGTCGCTATGGGTCGGAACTGACTCCATGGCATTTAACAGCAATAACAAACCTAAATATGGAGTCTTGGTGTGGTGCTGTGGGCTAATGCATCAGACTGTAAAGTTGTTTGCACTGCAAAGTTGATGGTTCAAACTCACCAGCTGCTACTTGGAAACCTTATACAGGGTCGCTATGTGTTGGAATTGACTTGACAGCACTTAACAACAACAACAAACCTAAATACGGAGTCCTGGTGAGGTGCTGCAGGATAATGTGCTGTAGCAAAAGGTCGATTTTGAATCACAAGGTTGGCAGTTCAAGTTCATTATCTGGCCCTTAGAAATCCTATAGTGGGTTGCTATGAGTTGGGATGACTGATTCCACGGTACCTAACAACAACAACAAATGACTCAGAAAATTGTGCCTGAATCTCGACTATGATCCTGTTTGCAGCTACTCTTGGACTATTGCCTTTCCTAGGCCTGCAGTTTAGTCCCATTTTTTGAGTTACTAATGTGGCATGCACACACTAGGTTTTACAAAGTACGTTTGGTTAGAACTAATAAATAGATTGAGATTAAACACTGACTTTTGGGAATGAAATCTTAATTGGCTTTTGAGAAAATTTATTTCTCCCCCTTTCTTTGCACTTGTTAACAAACTAGATATGAAAGGCAATTATGGCTTTGATTTCTGGAACATGTGATGCACCAGTTCCAGTTCTCTAAAAGTACAATAGTATGGCAGAGTAATAAGCAGGAGCCTTCCTGACTGGTCTTTACAATGATTAACCTACTGAACTCGCCATTATTGCACTTCACGGAATCACTTAAAGTAGACTCCTTGATTGCCATAATGTGGGTGCCCGGACTCTTTTAAAACCAAGGGAACCAGTGCCTTTGAAATGTCTAATTATTGATTTGTGTCTTGTGATCATGTCTAGTTGACTAGGATGGAACTTCTTTCCTTGGCTGAATCATACAGCAGAAATTTACCAAACTTATACATACTGCTTAGACATTATGACTAAATTAAACATATAGCATTTTTGGCATGTGCTCCAGGAAAGTTTAATCTGATTGTGTATTTGATATTCACAAATGAAAAAATAAATAACAGGATAAACTTTATCTGACTTAAATTCATGCTACTTTTTCACTTATGCCCTGGCTCTATTATTGATATATTATGTTAGTTTACTGCTTAGTGAAGATAATAGACTATTTCTTCACTCATGGATACTTTCACTATTAAAAGAAAAATACAACAGAAAATTCAGACATACACAAAAAACTAATGTTCTTCCAGTGACTGATTCATTCATTCTTTCAGTAATGAACTTTTGGGCTCCATAAGGAGCTCTGGTAGTGTAGTGGTTACGAATTGAGCTGCAAACCACAAGGTCAGCAGTTCGAAACTACCAGCTGTTCCACGGGAGAAAGATGAGGCTTTCTGCTTCTGTAAAGATTTACAGCCTCAGAAGCCCTGTACAGGGTCGCTATGAGTCGGAAACAACTCCACGGCACACAACAGCAACAACTAAGCTTCATGCACTGTGCTTCTTTTAGGTAGGTGCTGAGAATACAAAATGCACAAGCTTGTTTCATCATGGAGATGTTAATCATAAGAGTTGGCTCAATTCTGATTTGAGTGATTCCATTTTCACATGCTTAAATTTTTCTTCTCAGTAAGGGAAGTGATTAAAATGACAATTTCATTTTCACTTTGTACAGATAAGCTGCTGTTTTGCACCCTCCTAGAGATGTATCTACTTCAGAGAAGATGAACTGATGTGAGTACTTTGTAGGTTTTCAAATATTAAACAACAATTTATAAGCCACTTCAGGATTTGAGATGCATATTTGGAGCTCCCTTGCCTTCTCAGGAGATTTGGGTTAAAAAAAAAAAAAAAAAAATCAGTGCCATTAGACAGATTACTGATTAAAACAAAGGTAAAATTCCAGAATGCTTTGTCTTTCCTGAATATTGAAATCTGAATGTATTCAACACTATAGTATCTATATTTGGATAAGCTCATCAGCCGTTGATTTTTAACACTCTGCTGAATCTTTGCGTGTTGGGCTGAGAATGGCTTTATCAAAATATATAGACTAAATTGTATTTCAGATTTTCTACAAAAGGCAGCATCAATCATCTCATGCATTCTTCTAAGCTGCCTTCTCTTTTGCAAGGAGCTAGTTATACAGGCAATATGATTCTAGCTCTGGATGCTTAGGTATAAAGTATGAGATTCTTGAAGTTAAGCCACTAGTAAAATTGATAGTCAGATAGGGAAGCATTATTGAATATTTTAATTTAATATGAAGGTCACAATACACATCTTTCTAGAAATAAAAACTCTGAATATTTATGTAAATTTTTATCATCCTTCCATAAATAAATCCAAACGTTGTCATGAATTTTGTTGTTGTTGTTGTTAAGAATTGAGCAAGAAGAGAATGCTATAGTGGAAGAATAGTTGCCAGATATTTAAAAATTGCTGCATTAAATCAGGCAAAACAATAGGAAAGCCAAATGAAAACTCCACAGACAGTATAGACAAGAAAAAGAGGTGACAAAATAGTCACATCAATCCCCAAATACAAAAGGGTAGACAAATCTTCGAAACCTACAAGACCTGTCTTTTATTTGTGACTATGTGGAAGACATCACAGGGAAGCAACAGAGGAGTTGAAAAGCCTGAGAGAAGAAGTAGAAACACCCAACAGCTATTTCATGGAAGGCATAGAAAGCCAATCAAGAAGGTCAGCTGGAATGCCTATGGTTTTTGCCCACTCCATTCCTCAGTGTATGCCACATGCTTATGTAAGGCTTAATTGGTCTGGCAAAGTTAAGTCCCTGTGATATTTCGAAACTGACCCACAAAGAATGTCTTTTCAGGGAAGGGCTCCAAAGTGAGAAGAAACTTCTGGGAATGGAATCAAATTTGAGTAAGGCATAGACAGGAAAACAAAGGAAATACAAATACCAGATAAATGTGGAGGACAATGACAAAGCCTGAGAATCTCAGAAAGCATGCTGTATATTTTTAAACAAAGTACAAAAACAGAAAAGGGTGTTTTGTGTAGTTGTAAAATACCTACTTTTAAATATAACTTTATTGTTAAAGTTCAGAAAACTCAATTACCTAAATATGAGCATCAGAAAAATATGGAGACCAAATACCATATATAACTACAATTAAAAACAAGAGATAGAAGAAAAAGAGAGAACTGGGTCAGAATGATATTCTTTTTGACAAAGAGAGCATGCCAAAAGACACATCCACAGATCATTGAAATTCTAATCTATATCTCAAGATATGCTAAAATTCATCAATATACTAAATAATATTTGTCAGCACAATCATACAAGATATAAAAAGAAAACAAAAACAAAAACCCAGAAATGAGAAGACAGAACTCAAGAAAGAATTAGAAACAAAAGGAAAGGCAAAAATAGTAGACCTTTGGAGCAAATATGCACAATACAATGATTTAAGAACAGTATTCATTAAAAAGTAAAGAAATTTTATAGCTCAAATAAGTAAAGAAAAAGAAGTAAAATAATTTGAGAAGCAAGGAAAATCCAGCATATAGATAACAGAAGAACACCTAACTGAGTTACGTTGTTGGTAGATGCCCTTGAGTGGATTCTTATGCATAGGTACCCTATACACAATAGAACAAAACACTGCCTGGCCCTGTGTTATCATCACAAAACTCTCTTTGACCTCAATTTTGCTGCCACTGCATCAATTCATCTTGGTTAGGGTCTACTTCATTTTTGTTGATCCTCTCAAAAATCCTTACAACTGGACCAATAAATAAAATCATGATAAATGGAAAAAAAGATTGAAGTTATCAAATATTTCATTTTGCTTGGATCCACAATGAACACTATTGGAAGCAACAGCCAAGAAATCAAATGACTTATTGCATTAGGCAAGTCTGCTACAAAACAATTTTTTCAAATGTTAAAGAATAAAGATACCAGTTTGAGGTTTAAGATATGCCCGACTGAAGACTTTGTGTTTCCAACAGCCTCATAAGAAAGGCCTTAGAAGAATCAACTTTGATCAAACATGCAGTCAAGATGTATTGATAATTATTGGTGATTGGAATGCAAAGATTGGAAACAAAGAGGAAGGATCAGTATTTAGAAATTTGGCCTTAGTGATGGAAATGATGCTTGATATCACATGACAGAATTTTGCAACACCAATGACTTCTTCATTGCAAATATATATTTTTTAAACAACATAAAAGTTGATTTTACACATGGACCTCACCAGATGGAATACACAGAAATAAAATTGAGTACATCTGTTGGAAGAGAAGGTGGAAAATGTTCATTTCATCATCCAAAACAAGGTCAGGGGCAAACTGTGGGATAGACCATCAATTGCTCAATTGCAAGTGCAGGCAGAAGCTGAAGAAAATGAAAACAACTCCACAAGAGCCAAAATATGGCCTTGAACATATCTCACTTTAATTTAAAGATCGTCTGATGCACTAGACACTAAAGACTGAAGACCAGAAGACTTGTGGGATGACATCAAGAACATCATATATGAAGAAAGGAAAAAGTTTATTAAGAAGGCAAGAAAAAAAGAAAGAAAAGGCCAAAATGGATCTCAAAAGAGTTTCTGAAACTTGCTCTCCAGTGTAGAGTTGTTAAAGTAAATGGAAGAAATGAGGTGGTAAAAGAGCTGAATAGAAAATTTCAAAGGGCAAGTTGAGAAGACAAAGTCAAACATTATAACAAAACGTGCAAAGACCTGCAGTTAGGAAAGAAAAAGGGAACACGCTCAGCATTTCTCAAGCTGAGGAAACTGAAGAAAAACTTCAAGCCTGAACTTGATGTTCAACTGTTTCAAGAGGTAGCATATGATCAAGAACCAATGATCCTGAAGGAAAAAGTCCAAGGTGCATTGTAAACATTGACAAAGAACAAGGCTCCAGGAATTGATGGAATACAAATTGAAGTATTTCAACAAACTGATGGGGTGCTGGAGGCATTCACTCATGTATGCCAGAAATTAGGAAGAAAACTACAGGGCCAACTGATTGGAAGAGATCCATATTTGTGTCCATTCCAAAGAGAGATGATCCAATGGAATGTGGAAATCATTGGACAATATCATATGTAAGTAAAAATTTGCTAACAGAAATTTAAAAAATGGCTGCAACAGTCCATTGACAGGGAACTGCTAGAAATTCAAGTTGGATTCAGACTAGGACATGCAAAGAGGGATATCACTGCTGACATCAGATGGATGTTGGCTGAAAGCAGAGAATACCAGAAAGATGTTTACCTGTATTTATTTACTATGCAAAGGTTTTCAATTGTATGGATCATGACAAGATATGTAGAACATTGTGGAGAGTGAGTATTCCAGAACACCTAACTATGCTTATGAGGAACCTGTACAGAGACCCAGAGTTAGTTGTTTGAGCTAGAACAAGGAAACACTGAATGGTTCAAAATTAGGAAAGGTGTGCACCAGGGTTGTATTCTTTCACCATACATGTTCAGTTTTTATGCTGAGCACATAATCTGAGAAGCTGGATTTTATGAAATGTATCGTGGCATCAGGATTGGAGGAAGACTCATTAACAACCTGTGATATGAAGATGATACAACCTTCCTTGCTGAAAGCAAAGATAACTTAAAATACTAACTGATGAATATCGAAGATCACAGCCTTCTACATGGGTTGCATCTCAA
>NW_006408571.1:6053826-6064552 GCF_000296735.1 Chrysochloris asiatica
AGTGTTTCAATCTGTTGCGCATATGGAGCTATGAGTTGATACTGACTCGATGGCACCTAACAACAACAAAAAGAAGAATCAATGCATCTGAATGATAGTGGTGGTAAAGAATATTGAAAGTGCCATGTACTGCCAGGAGAACAAACCAATATGTCTTGGAAGTACATTTAGAATGCTCCTTGTAAGTGAACCTGGTATGATTTCTTCTCTCATTCTTAGACATGTTATCAGGAGGAATTCGTCACTGTAAAGGACATCATACTTGGAAAAGTAGAGGGTCAGCAAAAATAAAGGAAGACTCCAATGAGTCTTGGCACAGTGGCAGCAACAATGGGTTCAAACACAACAACAATTGTGAGAATGGCACAGGGCCAGGCAGTGTTGCATTCGGCTGTTCATAGGGTCGCTATGAACAATGATTGCCTCCAGCAACAACAGTAGCAAGGAGAAAAAACACACCACTTGTCTGTCAGTTTATTGTAGTGTGGTGGCTTGTTTGTTGCTCTGATGCTGGGAAGTACGCTACTTGTATTTTAAGCGCCAGCAGATTTAGCAAAGGTGGACAGATTGCTGCCACGTTTTCAGATTAAGAATGACTATGGAAAAGGAGAGGCAGACAAGTTCTGAAGGGTTAGCTGTTGAAAAACCTTATCAATAGCAGTGGACCATTGTCTGATACAGTGTGGGAAGATGAATCCCTCAGGTTGAAAGTCTTATTTTCCAATTACTGATCCGTTCTGTTTTCAACGTTCATATTCCAATCACTAGTAATTATCAATGCATCTTGATTTTATGTTTAATTATTTTCAGAAGAAGCTGGTAGAATTCTTCAATTCCATCATCTTTAGTGGTTAGTGCATAAATTTGAATAATAATGATATTAGTTGGCTTTCTTGTAGGCGTATGGATATTATCCTAGCACAGACAGAATTGCAGTTCAAATAGATCTCGAGATACTACTTTTGACAATTAATGCAATGCTATTCCTCACTTTATTACTCCAGCATAGTAAACTAGAAGATTGTCTGATTCAAAATGGCTAATACCAGTCCATTTCAGTTAACGAATGCCTAGAATATTGAATTTTTAAATTTAATTTCATTTTTGACTACTTCTGATTCTATTAGATTCTTACTTCGTATATTATACTTTCTAATCATTAATGGCTGTTTCTGGTGGTGTCTTCTAATTTTGAGCTTTGCCCTATCAGTAAGTGAAGGTCTTCAAAACATTTCTATAGTGACGTCGTTATTCTTAGCTCTGATTTGAGGAAGTAGCTCTTTCCCAGTCTTATTTTGAGTGACTGTCAACCAAATTTTTGTTGTAAATAAAATAGTTTTGAAATTTTCAAATTTCCAGGTGTACTTTGTTAATGTAGTTGACTCCATCAAGTTGGTTCTGTCTCATTGCAACCCTTTATAGTGTTCCCAAGGAGTGGCTGGTGAGCTTGAACTACCAACCTTGTGATTCAAACCGCCTTTGGACTCCAATGCTTTATCACATAGCACAACAGGACAATATATTTTAAGTAAAGCATTTCTTAGCTCACAATAGATCTTATTCATATAAAGAGATTAGAACCAGAGATATTTTAACCATAATAACAGTGTACTTTATAATGATACCAATCTCTTTATGGAGTCCTTATATGGGGCTGTGCATTAATGCACTAGACTGCAAAATCAGTTTGAACCACAAGGTCGCTGGTTCAAGCTCACCAGGTGCCCCTCGGAAACTCTATATAGGGTCCCTATGGGCTGGAACCTACTACTCAAAGACACTTATTAGTCTCTTCATATGAATAAAGATCTACTGGGAATAAATAGTTTCTTTATTTAAAATACATAGTCACTTTATTTTACTTTCCAAAAGATAGTAAATATATATTAAGTTATTGTAGTTTAGTGTTAACTGGACATAACCTTGTTAGATTTTTAAAATTTCCTTTCCTGGAAAGGGAAAGAAAATTATTCCATTTAAACTGCATGGAGGAGAGTAGGTAGGCAAAAGTAATTACAGAACAGAGACTTCTCCTGAACACTGGGGCTAACATCCTGATTATTAGAGCAGAATCTTTACTGCCACATGTGATTTGCAGATGATCTTAATCTATCAGTTCCTCCTTCCACAAAAGGCCTCTTCTAATTCCTGCTGGAGCAATTCTACCTGGTACGATAAGTGATAAATTTTCATTTTCAGTACACATTAACTCCTAAAATACATGTGAAGCTATACTTACAAGTGCTTGGCATCTAAATTTATTGTCAATATGAAAAACCCTAACCTGTTGTCTGAGATTGCTAAAGACAGAAGCCCTCAGACAGATGGGCTAGGAGGTTGTGGGAAAATTGGATGGCCAGTGGTTTCCCAGTGCATGGAGAAGAATACAAATTAAGTAATTGCCCTCACAAATGAGATACTTTGTATTCTAACTTACTTACTTCTCTATTGAGTTGTACCTTTATCAGGATTAAGAACTATAGCAAAGAAGATGCAAACCAAAGATACAATATTAAGTTATTTTTGGATTTTTTCTCCTCTCAGGTTTTTTTCCCCCTTCAGTTTATAGAAAATGACATTGAAGTAAGAAATAAAAACATAAGTATAGATTGCTCCCCAGTATATTATATATAAAGTGATCAGTAAGTGTTTATGAAGTAAATCAATCAGATGAATGGTGACATGGAAATGTATATCAATTTTAAGGCGGAAATTCTGGGAACTTAGATCCAGCAGTGAGAATAACTGAGGTTCATAGTGGACATTAGGTGGAAATATCAGGATAGGCCATCATGATATTTTCCCAATTTATTAACATACAGGTCTGAGTGACAAGAACTACTACATTTATGAGGAGACTTCAAAAAGTTCTATGAAAAAGTACTTTGTCATTCCATTTTCCACAAACTTTTTGAAGCCCCTCAAGTAGTTAAAGATTAGTTAAAAATGAGTGATCACCTTCATTCTGAATGAGGGCACTAAATTAGAAAGAAGGTAAATTCAGATGTCATATTATTGTATAGGAATGTTGGTGGTGTTGTTTGGTGTTGTCAAACATAGTGTTGGTTAGACCAATAGCAACCCTGCACAGGGTTTCTGAGGACAGTTGGTGAGCTTGAACCACTGCCCTTGCGGTTCAAATCAACTTTGCAGTCTAGCACATGAACCCACAGTGCCACATCAGGACTCTACTATATAAGAATAATGTTCCTAAATTATTGATTTCTCTCAAACTCCTACTTGAAAGATACTAGGGTTAATTTTGTTGTTGTTAGGTACCATTGAGTTGGTTCTGCCTCATAGCCAGGGTTAATGGAGTTTCTCAAAACCTCTTGATCATCAAATATTTTCTTGCCAGCTGCTATGTGGGAGAAAAAATGAGGCTTTTTTGCTCCTGTGAAGACTTAAAAGCCTCAGAAATGCTATACAGTATCCCTATGTGTTGTTGTTGTTAAGTGCCTTCGAGTCGGTTCCGACCCATAGCGACCCTGTACAGGGTTTCCGAGGGTGTAAATCCTTACGGGAGTAGAAAGCCTCATCTTTCTCCCGCGGAGCGGCTGGTAGTTTCGAACCACTGACCTTAAGGTTTACAGCCTGATTCATAACCACTACACTACCAGAGCTCCTTCCCTATGTGTTGGAACTGGCTAAAAGACACTTAACAATATCAACAAATATATATATATTACATTTACATTCAGCAAATCATAAACAGTTTTATATCAATAATTGAAAAAAATATATATATATACCTTCTGGTGTGATCTGATAGGATAAGCACTGGACTGTGAACCACAAGGTCAGTGGTTCTAACACACCATCTTCTCCTAGGAAACCTTGTACAGAGTTGCTATGAGTCAGAATCAATTGGACAGCACTTAATAACACACGGTTCCAACTCATAGCAGCCCAAGGAACAGTTAGTGAGTTTGAACAGCTGACCCTGCGGCTCCTTGTGGTCTAGTGCTTATCCTACAGTGTCACACCAGTACTACACACACACACACACACACATACATTTATATATATCCCTACAAATTTACTTCAGTTACTAAATAGGTATTTGTGAGTTAGTTATGAATATAGGTCAAATAATTTTGGCCTTGATAAGTCATTCTAACCCATCTACATTTGTGTTAAGGAGGAACATAAGCTATCCACTATATAATCATATATATAATCTTGGGTTATATCAAGAAAAATGTGGCACCTGGATTGCAGGAAGACTCATTAACAACCTGCAGTATGCAGATGATACAACCTTGCTTGCTGAAAGTGAAGCAGACTTAAAACATTTACTGATGAAGATCAAAGAGCACAGCCTTAGGTATGGATTACATCTCAGTGTAAAGAAAACAAAAATCCTCATCACTGGACTAATAAACAACTTTCTGATCAATGGAGAAAAGATTGAAGTTGTTAAGGACTTCATTCTTCTTGGATCAACTATCAACACTCACGGGAGCAGCAGTCAAGAGATCAGACGACATACTGCATTAGGCAAATCAGTTGCACAAGACCTTTTTAAAGTGTTGATGAGCAAATATGTCAGCTTGAGGACTAAGGTGCACTTGACCCAAGCCATGGTATTTTCAATAACCTCATATGCATGTGAAAGCTGGACAGTGAATAAGGAAGATCATGGAAGAATTGATGCCTTTGAACTGTGGTGTTGGAGGAGAATACTAAAAGTGCCATGGACTGCCAAAAGAACCAATAGATCTGTTTTGGAAGAAATGCAGCCAGAGTGCTCCCTGGAGGCCAAGATGGCCGAACTTCATCTCTCATACTTCAGACATATTGTCAGGAGGGACCAGTCCCTGGAAAATGATATCATGTTTGGTAAGGTAGAGGGTCAGAGAAAAAGAGGAAGACCCCCAATGAGATGGATTGGCCAAGTGGCAGCATCAATGGAGTTAAGTGTGGCAATAGTAGTGAGGTTGGCCCAGGATTGGACAGTGTCTTGTTCTTCTGTGCATAAGGTCTCTATGGGTAAGTACTGACTCGATGGCACCTAACAACAACAACAATATAATCATAACAAGTGTTTGAATAAGAGTCTCAGAGCAATCATTCAGGTGCAGATGATCATAGAAATTCACCAGGGAAGGTTAATTTTCAGATTAATTTAATTGGTAACTTAGCTGGTGATATTGTCAAATGCCGTTGAGTCTGTTCCAACTCATTTGTTGTTGTCATGTGCCATGGAGTCAGTTCCGACTCATAGCGACCCTGTACAGGGTTTCTGAGGCTGTAAATCTTTACGGGAGCAGAACGCCTCATCTTTCTCCAGCTGGTAGTTTTGAACTGCTGACCTTGTGGCTCGCAGCCCGATTTGTAACCACTATGCTACCAGGGCTCCTTAGTTCCCAGTTCAATGCTGATCTGACATCACCACACCATGGGTTTGTATTTTAAATTAAATAACATAGGCTTAGCTTTGTCTGCTGAATAATAGAAAAAAAAATCAAAACAATTTGAGGTTGTTATGAGGATTATATAATATAATAAAGATTAAATAATAGGATAGCATTAAGTAGTATAATTGTTGTTGTTGTTAAGTGCAGTTGAGTTGGTTCCTACTCATAGCCACCCTGTATAGGGTCTCCAAGGAACAACTGGTGAGTTTGAACCTCTGACCTTGGAGTTCAAACCAGCATTTTGGTCTCGTGCTTATCCTACAGAGCCACATCAAGACTCCAAAATAATATAATGGGATTAAAATACTACAACACATAAGTATTAGCTCATGCTTGGAAAACCATATTTAATTTCTCTTACACTTCTGTTCTGATACCAGTTGCATGTACTTCCTATGATCCTAACGACTGAGACTTACACAAATTATACAGTCCCCTAAACTATCAAGATTTCAGATGCCAATGGCAATCTTGGGAGTCCACATGACACCTTCACTTCTAAATTACTCAGAAAACTCATGAAAAGCACTATACTTAAGGTTGCAGTTTTATTACAACTAAAAAGATACAACTCAGCACCAATATGAACAGGAGACATATGGGGGGAGTTTGAGAGACTCCCTAATATAGAACTATTCTCTTTCCACTAGGACCTGTGATCATATACAGTATCAATGTCTTTCATCCACCAGGCTTCCTTGGCCATAGTTTGTATTAGAGGACTCATTAAGTAGGCATGATTGATATCACACCACCAGGTGGTATTTCTGCTCTGGCCCTGAGTGATCTCATTAGTGGAAACCCTCAGTTTTGGTGCAGAGTCTTCATTAAATATAGGATCTCTAGAAAATCTCAAAGTTAGAGAAGTTATCTTTTAGGAACCCAGGACCATGTCCAGATGTTTTTTCACAATTAAGGTAAACCCAACCTCCCTGCTCCCTACATTATCACCTTTGCACCAACATCACGTGTGTGGCAAATTACAAGAATCAAATCACGATTTGAAATCTGTGAATATGTAATAGAAAATAGAGTCCTGTGTGATTCAGACCAAATAATGTCATCAAGGAAATTTCTCCAAAAAGTACAATGATAAAAAAAGAGATCATAGGTACCACATTTATATTGAGTATTTACAGGGAAATAAAATAAACTCACAGCATTGCTTTCTTTAAACTTAAACTCCATCTTCACCAAACTTTAGAAAAGAATCTATCAAAAGAGACAAATTAGTAAGCTATGATTTTAGGTGGTATTGTTTTTTTCTTTTTCTTTTTTTCATTGCTTTTCTCTAACATATGCCCAATTGTTAAAAAGATAATCTAAGCATAAAATACTATATATATATTTTATTTGTGCAGTTATTTTATTTACATCTAGGGAGTACTGGTGTGACACCTTAGTATAAGCACCGGGCACCTAACTGCAAAGTTGGTGGTTCAAACCCACTGATCGCTCCTTGGAAACCCTATTCATAAATGATTCCATGGCCCTTAACAACAAAACGTTTTATTTTAAAAAAAAACAGACTCAATACAAATTAATTTCAATGACACTTTTAAAGATAAGAAGACAGAATAGAAAATGAACTGTTCTCAACATGATTGAAATTATGACCTCCTCTCTGACATCAGTTTTCATTAGGCCAGTAGGTGGTTTCAGTGGCCCTCAGTCACCTGAACTTGTCTGAAATGTATCTCTGTGCACAGTTCAAAGGGCTTCAATGCTATCACTGTTTTCCTTTCTCAAATGAGGTTTGGAATTTTATGATTATTTATCTTCATATTATTCCTTTTTATCTGTTCTAGGATGTATTTTGTATTGTTCAGTGACATTTGTGAATGTTTCTATGCACTCAGAGGAATCTGTCAATTTGGGACTTAGTTTCTCTATTTTAACACTAGAGATCATGTGAATTGCAATTGGGCTGGGGAATTTGATTGCCATATTGATTCAATTTGTTATTATTTACAAGCAATGAAATTAAGATCCTGGATTGACATACAGGAAAGATAAATCAGCATAAGAGAAAGGGGGTTTGCCCTTTAATAGTATTTAGCTCTGCAATGTTCTTTAACCCTTGTAAATGTCTTGATTTTATAAACTATTAATTTTTGTGCTTAACACACTAGACATTGCATAATATATTTGTTACATTGAATTCTACTTGAATTAAATTGGAAGATTGAAATTGACCCTCAACAAGTTATAAAGGAGGCTAGGATTGCCTTTTACTATAGTTTAATTTTTTAAATTTGTGGTGGTAGAAATTGTTACACTTACCATATATTCAAGTGGATAAAATACTCCAAGGGAAGCTATATTAGGACTAATTATGGCTGTGTAGCTTCATGGATTTATCTACCAAAAAAGCCTCTGGGGTTCTTATTGCTTGAAAAGCCTTGGCAACAGAAAAATATTTCTCAATCTTTTATGCTTTACAAAGAAAACCAAGAATGCCAAAATATTGTAATAACAACTTCCTAGCTTGAGTAGAAACACAAAAACTTTGCCATCATGGACCTAAATCTATTTGAAATCCAAGAGAAGTAAATATTTTATTAGAAACCCAAATGTTATGTTTATTAACACAGCACATTAGAAATGATTGTACACCACCCATCAGTATAAAAAACAAGAGATGAGAAAAACACATATGGTGCTGTAGCATAAGCACTGGACTGCTAACCACAAGATCTTTAGTTCAAACCCCCCAGAACAGCTCCTCAGAAATCCTATGCAGGGTCACTGAGTTAAATACCTTTAAATGGCACTAAATAACAACAACAATACTGAGTTGTTGTTGTGAAGTGTCATCGAGTCAGTTCCGACCCATAGCGACCCTGAATAGGATCTCTGAGGAGCAGCTGGTGAGCTTGAACCGCTGATCTTGCAGTTCAAATGGCTTTGCAGTCTGGAACACTAACCCACAGCACCACACCAGGAGTAGTGAGTTAAGTACCTCATATTTTGACTGGATTGTCTTTGAAAGATCTTTTAATGCATGTACAATTTGCCAAATTTAAGAATTTAAATGGAACTTGAATTTCCGAGGCTTCCAATATGAGTACTAAAGAATCATCATTTCAGCACTAATAGAGCTGTTTTTGTTGTTTTAAAACAGTATGATTCAAATGGAACAGTTGTTGCATTTTCTGAAACGGAATGGATTTTGCAAGAATGATTCATTCTCTTCATTGGGAAGAGAAAAGTTTCTCTTCAGATACTATGACATGTAGAAAAAAAAATTTTTTTTTAAATGTTTTTAGCTTTCATGTACACAGTGGTAGTAATATGAACTTTTATGTGTGCCAATGTAATAAACGAATAGATCTCAAATACCAGGGAAAAAAAAAGAATACAGATATCCTTTCTACGTTTCATTATGATCAACAAGTAAATGTGCTGTTTTTGTTTTTGTTGTTGTTGTTAAGTGTCGTCAATTGTTCTGCCTGGTGGAACTCCTATGTACGATAGAATGAAACACTGCCCAGTTGTGGGATAGCCTCAAAATTGTTACTTTTCAGTCCATTGTTGCTGCTACTCTGTCAATCCATCTCTTTGGTGTATGCATAGATTCTGCATAAACATGATGAATTTTTGGAGAATTTCTATTCTTCTAAAATTTTCTAACCTTCCATTTTAACAACCATGATGTTCTCCTGAGATTGGTCCAGCCTCATAACATGTTCAAGGTACAAGTGACAAAGTCTTGCTATCCAAATATACACTTTTAATCAATTTTGTTTCTCTTAATTTAAAATATAAAAAATAATATTTAACAATTTTGTTTTTTTAAAAAATTGTTAAAGATAATCCAAATATGGTTGAAGCAGTATATCAACAGGGGATTGACAGAACTTCTGAAGAGGACATGGAATGAGGAATATAATTGAGCCATTGCTAGTGTCAGATAGATCTTGGCAGAAAGCAAAGAATACCAGAAAGATGTTTACCTGTGTTTTATTGATTACACAAAGGCATTGGACTGTGTAGATCATAACAAATTATGGTTAACACTGATAAGAATAGAAATTCTATAATAGCTAATTGTCCTCTTGCAGAATCTGTGCATATACCAGGAGTCAGTTTTTCTAACAGAAAAAGAGAATATTGCGTGGTTTTAAATCAGGAAAGGTGTGTGAGGGTTTTATCATTTCACTATACTTACTCAATCTGTAAACTGAGCAAATAATCCAAGAAGGTGGACTATATGAAGAATGCTGCATCGGGATTATAGGAAGACTCATTAGCAACCTGCGATATGCGCATAGCACAGCATTGCTTGGTGAAAGCCAAAAAGATATAAAAGACTTGAAACAATTATTGATAAATACCAAAGACAACCTTAATATAAAGGTAAAACAAAACTCTTGTAAGTGAACCAATAAATAACATTTTGAAAAATGGAGAAAAGTTTGAAGTTGTCAAGGATTTTTTGCTGCTTTGATCCATAGTCAAATGCCAATGAAAGCAATAGTCAAGATACCAAATGACATAGTAGATTGTTGTCCTGTACACACTCACAGCTGTAACTTTCTCTCTAAAGAGAACTTTCATTGCAACCATAAATTTTGATAAAGTTTATGAGGGTGTGTCAAAAATTATAGGAACTCCAGTTATATTAAAATGCCTGTCTACATCCCCAGCTGATGGCAACATTGAACACGCACATGAAATGATTCTGTAGAACAGATGAGTGACAGTGGATTATGTGGCAAGTCATTTGCAAATCAGCCATGCCTCTGCCTATTAATTAACCCTTGATAGACTTGGGTTTCAAAAAGTTTGTGTGAGATGAGTACCAAAGCAACTCATGGAAGAGCATAAACAGAAGCATTTGGACCAATATCGAAGGAAGGTAAAAGTTTCTTAAAACAATCATTACTGGTGACGAGACATGGATTCATGAGCCTGAGAATAAATGGCAGAGTGTGGAATGGGAACATCCTTAGTCACTGAACCAAGAAAAAGTTAAAAAGTCAACCATCAGTGGAAAATTGATGCTTACAGTTATCAGGGATTCTCAAGAACCACTATTGGAACACTAATAGGAAAAAGTCCACAAACAACAGTGTTCTTTACAGTGAGATCGATGCTCACTGAAGAGCTGAAGTCTAAACTTTGGATTAAACTCAGAGGACTGTTTGCAAGGGTGTTGTGATCTTGCATGACAATGCATGCCAAGTACCTCTGCCCAGCCAGAATGTAGATAATTTTTTGACTTACCCTTGAATTTTCATTTGCGTTCATCTCACAGTATTTTCCTATTTCCTTTTCGATTCCTATTTTAGACCTACTATTTG
>NW_006408571.1:6065192-6119835 GCF_000296735.1 Chrysochloris asiatica
CAGTGAATAAAGAAAACCGTAGAAGAATCGATGCCTTTGAGTTACTTTGTTGGAGGAGAATTTTGAAAGTACCATGGGCTGCCAAAAGAACCAACAGATGTGTGTTGGAAGAAGTGCAGCCAGGGTGCTCCTTGGAACCCAAGATGGCCAAACTTCATCTCTCATACTTTGGACCTATAGTCAGGAGGGACAGTCGCTGGAGAAGGATATCATGTTTGGTAAGGTGGAGGGTCAGAAAAAAAGAGGAAGACACCCAGTGAAATGGATTGGCCAAGTGACATCAATGGGCTCAAGTGTGATAACAATTGTGAGCTTGGCCCAGCACCCAGCAGTGTTTCGTTCTGTTGTGCATAGGGTCGCTATAAGTAGGTGCCGACTGGATTGCACCTAAAAGCAAAACATTTGTTTAGGAATGTATTGTTTAACTTCCACATAATTGTAAATTTTTAAAATGATTGTGAGGATGGTTCTGATTGGACGTGACGGCACCTGCCGCCACCACCAAAAACAACAAAATTATTGTTTTCTACTTTCTAACTTGGTTTGTGACTTAACATACGATCTATGTGGGAGTATGTTCCATTTGTACTTGAGAAGAATTTATATTTTAACTTGGTATGTTGTGGAATGGAAACATCCTCAATTGCTGACCAAGAAAAAGTTCAAAAGTCAACCATCCATTTGAATTATTTTGACTTTTTAAAATGAAAAAAAAAAAAAAAAAGTCATTCAGATTCCTGGTATGTTTACTGTAGGTTGATGCACTACGTCTGTTTGAACTTCAAGGTTAGCAGTTCAAAGTCACCAGCTTGCTGCTCAGAAACCATATATAGGGTTGCTATAAGTCCAAAACAACTTGCCAGTGCTTAGCTACGAAAACAACATCCATCAGAAAAATAACAAGAATATTAAGTAGTTGACTTGCCAACTTGTTCAGATACCACTATATGAAATGTGAAGACCTCAGCCTCCTCTCTTACTGTCATGTTACAGAGAATGTATAGAAGATGTGACTAAACACAGAACAGATCTAAACTAAAACCAAAAGGATAAGGAAGAACACAAACCCACTAATCAGTAGTTAGAAAAGCGGTGTGGGTATACTTGATGGTCTTCAATAGTGAAGTGTGGTGGCAAACATAATTTTTTTTACATGACATACATCATTCAAGATGGCAATATCAAATTATTTTAACAAATGTTCTAGGGACATTTGCCAGTTTGGATGTTAGCAACTGCATTGCAAAAACAAAACCAAATAAGCATAAAACCTTCAAATTTAAGGAGATCTAAAGCAGCTAATAACTAAATTGAAACTTCCAGAGAAAACTATCTTTAAGCTAAGCATGAACTAATTTCTTTATTCTCCTTTTGCTAAAATTATTTCATTGTAAAAAAAACCACAAAGCACATTTATTGGTTAAATGCAGGCACCAGGATAAACTAAATTTTGTTATTGTTAAGTGCTGTTGAGTCAGTGGAGTTGGTCCCAATTCAAAGGAGCAGCTGCTGAGTTTGAACTGCCGATGTTATGGTTCAAACTAAACTAGCGGTCCAGAACATTATTCTGCAGCACCACATCTGTACCTAGAAGTTCAGAAGGTGCTGAAGGTAAAGATGTCAAGAAACCAAGACATACTGTTAAAAAAAATTAAGTGATTATATATTTAAAAAAATGTTTTATTATGAATTATGTGATAGTTTACATGGGAGAAAATTAGTTTTACATTCATTCTGTCGTATATCATATCATTGCCATGGTTACAATCCCCTCCATGCATCATCAACCAACCAAAGGGTATACCCTGCAAGCCTGCCCCCCACACACCCCCGGTCTTCAGCATATAGCCCCTCTCCCTCTCTGGGTCTTAAGTCCCCAGCTGCTCCAATTGCTCTATGTCATTGTCTCTGCCTCCATCTCAGGCATCACTGCTTCTCTGGGTAGGGTCCTACTCTCTGCTCTTCTCCGCTGATGGTCTTAGGGACCTCCACTCTTAGACTGGAAAGTTAATCACTCCCCTCCTTGCTATAAAACATCTACCTTTACATTTCCAACCCTCACAGTCAGTCCTGTTAACAATTATTCACTATTGTATCACTAGAGACCCATCTGCATTTAATTTCATCAGCCCCGTCTAGACAGATTGGATACTACTCACTGGAGATTCTACCTTCCTCCAGGCCCTCTGGATCTAGGTTCCCTCTTGAAAGGTTGTAAGCCAGTCACTTCTTGCCTTTGTAGCTCCCCGACCCCCCATTTTGGGTAGCCAGTGTCTGAGTTGCCCATCCCTGTCTACTCTGTGTGTGGAGGGGTGGGAATGATTCTTGCTGTAAGGATATGTTCCCTCTTTTGAGCTACTGCATCCATAGTTATAGGTCAAGTTCATCAAATTGTATCAGAATACTTTTTTTTTTACCCCCTCTTCTTTCTTCTTCTGGTTGAGCTCTGATCATCCATTCATTGAAGCCAGGTCAAGTGAGTATTATCTGCAAGTGTGGGTGTTCTTGTGCATATGCCCTCTCTACTTATCAGCTGAATGCTTCACTGTCCACTCCAGTCCTCTGTGGCTATATCACTGACTCTGGGCCCAAGTCTTCCCACACTGCTGGCCAACCAGGTCTTCACCTGGTTCACAGAAGTCTATTGAACATTGTAGGGCTTAGCTCACCGCTTCATTGCTGTTTTTCCCTCACTTCCCCTTATCAGTGTCAATCATGGTCACCAATCAGAGTGTGTATTCCCATTGAGTCTTAGTCTTGGAAAAGGGTTTGCACTGAAGGGACCCGACCACTTGCCTTGATGTTTCCTGGGCAAGCAACTTTAAAGTGATCATATTTAAAGGGAAAAATAACATTAAAGTCTAAATTGCAGCATGTCAACTTATCCCATGCATCCATAGCTTTCAAATATCTATATATAACACGATCATTAGTCATCAATAATAAGTAACTCACACACAGATTGGAAGAAGGCGAAAAAACTCGTAAAAAGTTTTTATTAATCAATTGAAAGGACGACAACAGAAGCTGAACACCTACACAGCATTACAGTTTATTTTAATATTTTAATGAATAATTTGAAATAATGCATCTTGCTATTGCTGGAAGATGGGACTCAGAAATTGTATTCATATTAGAGAAAATGAGCACTAAATCATTCCTCCCACAGCTATCTCTGCTCAACTCGTTTCCATAATTCACTGTTATGGCCATACAGAATTCCAACAGCATACTCACAGTTATGGAGTTTATTAGGGATGTTGACAGGTAGAAATCTTTCAACCAAGGGTGACCCAGCTAGTATTTAAAGTATTGGTGGCACAGCCTCCAGCATCATAACACACAAACCACCACAGTATGAAAGACTGAAAGGTAAGTGGTATCTTTTCTCCTTGTTGTTATGTGCTGCTGAATTGGCTCCAACTCATAGAAACCCTGTATGGGGTTTCCAAGTAGTGGCTTGTGAATTTGAAGGATTAACCTTATGGTCAGCAGTCCAGTGCTTATTTTACAGCATTCCACCAGGACTTCTCCTTAGGGCACTTCAAATATTCTGGAGGGAAATAAGCGACCTTCTCTGAAGTTTAATAAAACACAAAGGAATAAAGACAGATTCTAGACTTAGGCCATTGTGCCATGAGAATGATATCTTACTCTCCAGAGCAAAGTATAGTTTAGTCTATCTTTTTTTGAATGGACTGTTTAGTTGCTCCTAGGTTCAAAATTTTATTTCTAGTGCCGAGGGCTCCATAACATTATTATTCTCTTACATGTAAAACTTGAAATAAGAAATACTTCGGGTATAATAGATGCCTTTATCCCTTTTAACAATGTCCATTCTTCCCTTTCTTCAGTCATTCCTGGCATATTTCTAAGCCAGAGCTTCAGATTTTCAACACATCTGTTTGTAACGTGCTGATTGATCCCTTTCATCCAGCGCTTTCAAATACCTTTCGATCAAGTATCCAATATACATTACTTGAAGTACCTAGGAGTCTAAAGCTGTCAATTTTAGATATAGATATAAAAACTCTTACTATAATGATTTGATCAGGGTCTAACAAATATTGTAAATTACTTGGTCATTTGATATCATTTTGATGCACTATTTACTACACATTTACATAAAGATAATAGTAACTATATTATACAGATTTTTTTTGTGTGTGTGATGTTATTGTTGTCCTCAAGTTGGTCACTAATTCATGGTGGCCCATATGCAACAAAGCTAAATGTTCAGTCCTATGCCATCCCATGACTTTCTGGGAATCAGGTCATTTTGATCAAAAGAGTTTTCATTAGCTAATTTTCAGAAGTAATAGGCTTGCTTCATAGTTTTTCTTAGTCTCAAAGATCTGAGGAAACCAGTTCAGCATCAAAGCGCTGCCGCTACTGACAGAAAGGCAGTGCCTGCACATGATGTATACTGACCTGGAAGAGAAATTTTCACCATAGAACCACTAATGCCATGGATGTAAGCTGTGCTTCCATTGCTATCTTTTCAGTAGATTCTGACTCACAGTGACCCTATAGGATAGAGTAGAACGGCTCCACGTGGTCTCTGAGACGGGAAATCTTTATGGGAGCAGACAGCCTCATCGTTCTCCCATAGAATGACATTGCTATTCCCCATCCAACACTTAACATGCTCTGCCATTGGGACATCTTTGTATGAGCTGTACCCGCCTCTATGAGTAAGACATTGCGTTAATTCTTACTCATAATGATCCCATGTAAGGTTTTTGAGACTGTAAACCTTTACTGTAGCACACAACCTCATCATTCTATCATGTTTTAAGCCAAGTGCTTAAACCAAAGTGCTGTAAAGGTTTCTTCAGTATGAACCATTGTTGTTATATGCTTTTGAGTTGGTTCCAACTCATAGCATCCCTATGTATGTTTTCCAAGATTATAAATCTTTACGGAGCAGAAAGCTTCATCTTTCTCCTGCAGAGTGGCTGTTGGGATTTTGAACTGACCTTGAATATTGCAGTGTAGTGCTTATTCAATACTGACACCAGTGCTAGAATAATGAGTTTGTTTTTTTATTAATGATTAATAAATTGTAAAATGTTGTGTTATATACTCAAAATAAAGAACATTGCCACAGCATTTTACACATAATCTCACAAGTTCACAATCATCCTGAAGCCCATTAAGGACTACATTTTCAAAAGTGACAACAATTTCTGGAAATGGAATTCCTTCTTCTTGTAAACCTTAGAAAAACAACCTTTTATAATTTTAAACTAATTTTGTAAGCAATTCATATTAACAGCTAAATACTAATGAACGGGATATAGAATAGTAACTATATCCTGCTTCAAAGTACTTTATTAAGCATTTCTGGACTTGCTTCCGACTTTTTAAGGTTAAGAATAAAAAGGAATTTAGTAAAGCCTTTGATGTCTGGGAGAAAGAAGAGGCTTTCTATTCCTGCAAAGCTGTACAGCAAATTATTTCACTAAAAATATTAAAAATATCTCAAGAGCACAAGAATTTCTAAACACATTAAGATCTTGTTTGTTGTTGCTAGGGGTTCTCAAGTTGGTTCTGACTCATAGTGACCCTGAGCATAACAGAATGAAACATTGCCCCATGCTGCACTAGCCTCACACATAGTGACCCTGAGCATAACAGAATGAAACATTGCCCCATGTTGCACTAGCCTCACAATTGTTGTTATACTTGAGCCCATTGTTGCCACCACTGTGTTGATTCATCTTGTTGAAGTCTTCCTTTTTTTTTTTTTTTGGTGTCCCACTGCTTTACCAACCATGATGTCCTTCTTACATAGCTAGTTCAATATTCTTAGGAATGGTGAGTCATTAGCCTTTCTATGGTTTAGGATCTCTTTCCATGCTTGTTTCTTTAACTTCTAGCTCTGAGACTTTTTCATCATTTTACCATGCTTGTGGAAGTTGGAAGAGAGAACTAAGAATAACATGAGATATAAATATCTTAAAATCAATGACTGAAGATTACTCTTGGAAGACTCATTATGGTTGCTTTTTAAAAACATCTACTATCAAATATCTAGTCAACAAGTTCACTATTTTCCTATGTACTCCCAGGAAATGAGTGTTAATGCTAACTCCAAACCGTGGAGAAACTTAAATAATCCACTGGATTATAGAGAAATTATGCTCATCAGATATTTGCTTACATGTTTCTCTTAATTTTAAAGGGGTTCTATTTTAGAAGAGCTTAATGCACTATGAATTAAAGAGAGTTGGGTTCAAGTGGTAGTCAAGAGAAAAAGCAGAGACAAGAAAAGAGAAGAAAGATGTAAATGAACAAAACAAAGTGATAGTAAAGAATACTTGAAAGCTGGTATTTATAGTAGATAAGAGTTCAGGACAGAAGAGAACCAAAATGAAAAGAAATGTAGATGCTATTAAAAATAAGTAATTGTGTTTGAAATTATATAAAGAAAACTGGGGTGGGGGGAGGGAAAGGTAGTGCTGCAGATAGTATATAGGAAGATCTTTAGTTCTTTTTTTAGCTTAAATTGTTCAAAAAGCATCCACACAAACCATCTTTTCAGTTGTGGTGTCTGTTACCTGAAAGAATAATAGCTTTAAATGCCAAGAATATGAGCTGCCTTTCAATGTGGCATGACTATAAAAAGAAGGCATTTCCAAATTCAAGAAAAAAAAAAAATTATTGCAATACAAAATTTCAAATGTGCATAAATGTGACCTAATGCCTTACAAAAGATGGTATAAAGAAAGTCAACAAGCATATTAAAATGTACTCAACCTAATCAGTCGATTGAAAGCCTCGGTGTGATACCACTTCACTTGTATCAAATGGCAAAAAATAAAAGAAATTGAGTGTGGGTAAGAAGAAAATAGTAACTGGAATTTTCATGCACTGATGGTAGGGATGTAAAATTTGACAACCAATTTAGAAAAGGCTTGGTAATTTGTTTTTTTTTTTTTTAAATAAAGCTAAACATAAACTTTCATATGTTCTAGCCATTTCACTCCTAGGTATTTAACCAAAATAGATTGAAACATATCGAAGAGCACACTTGAGTTTCTGTTAAATTAATGTAAATGCTTTATTGAAAGAATGAATGGATCCAGAATCAGGTAGTATTTCAAGAGGGATTCACCAAAATACTGCAATGGAAGGAATTTTTCACAGAGCTAAATCCAGGAGCTGCAGGAATCATTCTGACTGGTTGGCATTTATAACTTTATGCTTTAGCAGACACAGAACAATGGCAAGATCCCATATGGTTTTGATAAAGTTTGAGAAATTTAACAGCTTACTCTATGAATATTTTAAAGGCCAGACTGCATGATTATTATTTTTTATAACCTGGCAATAATTTTTTTTTTTTTTTAACCTGGAAAAATGGGGAGAACAAGAAGAGGACACTGTGATATGCTGATGATCTGACTTAAAAAAAAAAAAAAAAAGCAGTAAATAGGAAAAACAAAACAAGCAAACAAAAAACAGAAGTCCAGCCTTCTAGTTCGTATAAATTGCACCTCATGCCATGCACCTAGTTATTTTGAAGTCCTTCACAAACATAGGAGTATGTGCATATAAAGACTTGCATATACGTGATCATCACAGCTTTATTTGAAATAGCCAGATTCTGGATACAGTCAAAATATTAATCAACAGTTGATTACACAAACAAACCTTAGCATATCTATAAAAAGAAACACTTTTCAATAGCAAAATGGAGGAGATTATTGGTACAGATTACAACATGGAAGAATTTAAAAATAATTGTGCCGAATGAAACAAGATAAGCAAAAAGAGAGTATATATGAAAATCAAATATAAAATGCAGCCAAATCTGTAGAGATCATTGAAAGCTGAGTTCAGAGGATGCTCATGGAGGAAAAGAAGAGAGGGATTGCCAAAAAAATAAGTGAGGATTTGGGGGAGTGACAGATACATGTATTATCATGATTGTGGCAATGGTTCAATATGTCAAATCTTTCAATTGTATTCGTCAAATAGGTACAGTTATACCTTAGTAAAGATGTTAGAAATGATACAAGGAAAAAGTTACTCAAAACTTAACCCATGTATGCAAGGTTCTTGTAATGTTATTGTATAAAAATACACATTAATAAAGAATAGAGATAAATGATGGTAACATATAAGAATATATCCATACGTATGAGGAAATTAAGAAGAAGAAGTAAATAAGAAAAATTTGAATCAAGCTTTAAAGAAGAGTGTAAAAGTAGGACAAAAGGCAGATGGAATGGGAAAGAAGGAAGCACTTTGTTGTGAGTTTAAAAGTAGCAAATGAATTTCATTAACCTATCATTGGTATATTGGATTTAGTTGGTGAATATTATTAGTACAAATTACACAATGTCAAATAATATTGCTGCAGCCTCTAGAGTTCAGCCTGTTTTAATTTCACATTGGAAAACAAATATGTTTATGCTTTGTGGTGTGTGTAGTGAGTAAATGAAGGAGAAGGGAACCTTGGGGGTCATTAAATGGAAGGCATAATTACAAAAATTTAATCACCTGCCATTTTTCATTATCATAATACTGGAATGACTTTGAAAATAAGAGGAGGTTTTGTGCTCATTTGCACATGTCCAAATGTCCATTAATAATCAGAAGATGGAATGTATGAAGTATGAATCTAGAAAAATTATAAGTTGTCAAAAATGAAAGGAATATATAAAGATTGACATCCTAGCATTATTTAATTGAAATGGACTGGCAATAGACATTTTGAATCAAACAGTCATGTGGTTTACTTTGTCAGGCACGACAATTTGAAGAGGAATGACACAGCACTCATCATTAAAAAAAATTTTCAAGATCTAACTTGAAGTAAAATACTGTTTGTGATACGATAATGTCCATATGCATAAAAGGAAGTCAAGTTAATATCACTATTATTCAAATGTATGTACTTACTACCAAAGTCAATGATGATGAAATTGAAGAATTCTATAAACTTTTTCAATCTGAAATTGCTCAAACATGCAATCAAAATGCATTTATATTTACTGGTGATTGGAATGCAAAAGTTGGAAACAAAGAGGAAGGATTAATTGTTGGAAAATATGGCCTTGGAGACAAGAGTGATGCTGGAGAGTGTATGATATAATTGTGCAAAACCAATGACTTATTCATTACAAATACCTTTTTTTAAAAATACATAATATGTTAATGTACATATTAATCTCACCAGATGGGATACACAGGAATCAAACTGATACATCTATGGAAAGAGACAGTGGAAAAGTTTAATATCATCAGCGAAACAAGTCAAGAGCCTGACTGTGGAACACACCATTAGTTGTTCATAAGTAAGTTCAGGCTGGAGTTCAAGAAAATTAAAACAAGTTCATGAGAGCTAAAATATAATCTTGAAGACATCCCACATGAATTTAGAGATCATCTCAAGACCAGACTTGATGAATTACACACTAATGACCAAAGACCACGAGTTGTGGGATGACATCAAGAACATTATACAGAAAGAAAGCAAAAGGTCACAAAAAAGACAGTAAAGAAAGATGTCAGAATATACTCTGAATCTTAATTTTGAGCAAGTGGAATAAATGAGAAAGTAAAATTGCTGAACAGAAAATGTCAAAGGCCAGTTCAAGAAGACAAAGTCAAGTATTGAAATGAAATGTGCAAAGACCTGGAGTTAGAAACTAAAAGGCAAGAACACATTCATCATTTCTAAAACAGATAAATGAAGGAAAAAATCAACCCCTGACTCAAAATATCCTATGGGATTTCTGTAGAAGAATTTTATGCAAGAACTGTTGAATGATGCAGAAAGTATCAAAAGAAGATGGAAGGAATACAGAGTCACTGTACCAAAAAGAAATGGTCGATGTTCAACCATTTTAAGAGGTAGCATATGATGAAAAACCAGTAGTACTAAATAAAGGTGGAAGTCCAAGCAGCACTGAAGGCATTGGTGAAAAACAAGACTCCAGGAATTTACAGAATACAAATAGAAATATTTCAAGAAACTGATGCATCTCTGGACTTGCTCACTCATCTCTGTCAAGAAATTTGGCCAACCAATTGGAAAAGATCCATATTTGTGCCCAATCCACTGACAGGTGACTCAACAGAATGGGGAAAACATTGATCAATAATATTAGTATTACATGCAAAAAAAGTTTTGCTGAAGATAATAATAATGAAGTTGCAACAGTACATTGATAGGGAACTGCCAGACTTAAAACTGATTTAGAAAGGGCATGTAACTAGGGATATCATTGCCAGCATCTGATGGATCTTGGCTGAAAGCAAAGAAAACTAGAAGGATCTTTACTTATGCTTTACTGACTATACAAAATCTTTAGACAGTGTAGATCATGACAAGCTATGATTGTAGAGTGTAGATCATGACAAGCTTTAGACAGTGTAGATCATGACAAGCTATTATAACATTGTGAAGAAAGGGTATTCCAGACAGTTAATTGTGCTCATGAGGAACCTATACATAGAACAAGGGGATACTGAATGGTTTAAAATCAGGAAAGGTGTGTTGGTACAATGCAAATTCTCTATTAGTTTTGTGAATTATATTTGGTGATGGTTTTGTGTAAATTTGTGAATATTCATTTTGGTCCTTCGGAATCCTGTGCTGGTACAGATGAAGAACAATATTAAGAGATACATCAAGCAGCAGATTTCTGGCTTATAGTAGTTTAAGGAGAATTTCAGCCTCTAATCATCTTCTGAACTACAGTTTTGAGTTCTCTGGATTTTGCTTTTTTATGTGATCCTGTTTCATTGGTACTCCACTAGTAGTTTTCTTTTGTAATCTGCTCTCAGGGCGTGCTTCAATGCATAGCTGTTATAACATGCTACTCTTTTTGACTCAGTGGGAACAATCAAAGTCTATGGATGAAGCTAACAAAAGTTTTGCATAGGAGACTACCATGTAATTATCAACTTTTTAGATAAGAGCTAGAATACTAAGGAAATAAAGCAATCGCTATAGATTTCCCCTAAATTGGAAAGAGAAGTAAGGCACAACATCCAGTGTAGCATATGTTTTGTTAATTTTCAGAATGTTAGAAATCACAAGGCTAAGTCCATTCTAGTTTTAAACTTTTTACCAAAATTTGAGGGTGGGGAAGAGACATGAGGAATAGGATTGTGCACTTTGACCTCAATCATAATATGCACTAAGGTCTACCTGGATAGTATACATGTGTTGATAGGGAGGTTAATGTAGACCATCTGTTATTCCCTAGGTAACAATATATGATAGTCCAAGTAATGTGTAGCAAAGACGCAACAGGTTATGGGGAAATGGCAACATCTGTAAGCTCTCCACCCCCATTCACAACAGATGGCTCTGTTCCCAAGTAAATACTTTCTATAAGTAAACCATCTGTCTGAATAATTTTTCACCAGTTAATAAAAGAGGCATGTGAAGGGCTTAGAAATTCATTAACTCTAAAAACAAGAAGTAGAAAAGAGATATGATTTTCCCAATTATAAAGCAACATCCTTTGGAGACATCTATGTTGAGTATGAAAGAGAATCTATTTTGTTGCCCTTTCTTAGGCATTTCGTGGCATCAAATGACTTCGTCAAAAGCAAATTCAATAGGTAAAACTAGTCAGTGATGAAAAATTTGATTTGTTTGACACAAATGTATATTATTGTTGATCATCAAGAGAAAATCAGGTAGAACAAAATAAGTCACGTGTTTTTGCGATTTAAAAAAGTCCTGATTCTTGGCATTAAACTGGTGGTGAATTCAGGACTACAAGTAATTATATATTTATGTCATTTCATTATTGCAAGTTGGTTAAATATCTACCTACTTCTTACTATCCCTCTTCCTTAATTCATATACTTCAGCCAGCCATATGGAAACACTCACATTTCCCCTGCCTATGTTGTTTCACATGAACAAGCCTGTGTAGATGCTGTTATCAGCTTTAAATGACCTTCTCTACTTTAGACAAATTGGCAAAACCTCCATATCCTTCTTGGATGAGCTCAAGTGTCTTCTTCTATGTGAAGGAATATTTTATCACCCAGGTAAGCTAATCATGCCATCTTTGGCCTCTTCACTGTTTCTAACAGTGCTCAATAATGCAGTATTTCCCTCATGTACTGCAAATCTTATCATTGTAAAATGCTGACTCCCATATTTCAGTCTGGCTACATGAAACAACAGACTGAATCTTGCCTTTGTAGTCCTAGTTCCTGTACATAAAACATTTTTCAAAAGTTTTAAAATTAGTTCATCAAATTGGAAGTGCTATTAATAAAATGAAAAAAATTCTCAACATTTTATTACTGATTATTTTGTTAAGGGTTATTTCCTTATCACTTAAAAATTATGAATTATAAATATACTCAATTTTCAAGAATGTGACAATAAGGCAAAAATAAGTTTATTTCTTTTTTTAAAATTAGCTTAACATCTGGATAAAAAGGTGCTGGGTTTGCAAATCTAATTTTAGGGGCTAAGGAGCTCTGGCAGCGTAGTGGTTACGAATCAGGCTGCAAACCTTAAGGCCAGTAGTTCCAAACTACCAGCCACTCCATGGGAGAAAGATGAGGCGTTCTCTTCCCGTAAAGATTTATAGCCTTGGAAACCCTGTACAGGGTCACTATGGGTCAGAATCGACTCAACGGCACTTAATAACAACAACAAGGTTGATCTTTACTCAATAGTGTTTGGTATAAGTAACCTGTAATCCTAATGTGAACCTGGAAATGTATGGGAATCAGAAACACTGATTTCTTAACAGCAAACAAAGAAGGGCTGATCCAATTTCTTGGCTAACTTAATTAAAGTTTCCCAATTGTTTAGAAAAAGGAAAAAAAAAAAAAGAAAAAGAAACACAACAACTTATGCCCATTTTCTCTAGCCTGTTTGCAATACAGCTGTGGTCCTGTAACACATCTCTCTCTGCTCCGCCCTGATTTCCTGGAGTTAGAGGCACAGTGTGGAATAATGGAGTATATGAGGCTAAGCTTGCACATCACAGTGAGGTGAACAACACACCTTTCATTCCCCAAACAAACAATAAAAACAAAACAAAACAAAAAACACCACAGTTCCTGATCTGATGTGATCAGTCTGAACCCAAAAGTCAGCCTAGATTTAGAAAAGGCTGCTCATTGCAATATTTATGCTATTTTGTTAGCTTTCTATTTTATATAAATATATGTATATTATCCAATGTTTATCCTACAGAGCCACCATACTCCCATATATATAGAATATATGTTTTCAAGTATTAGATGATATAAATACATGAGATGGATTGGCCAGGTGGCGACATTGATGGACTCAGGTGTGGCAACAGTAGTGAAGTTGGCCCAGGATCAGGCAGTGTTTTGGTCTGTTGTGTATAGCATCGCTATGAGTCAGTGCTCACTAGATGGCACCTAACAACAACAACAATTATGTTGTACATATAAGAGTGTGCTGGCTCTGCAGGATAAGCAAGCATAGGACTGCAGCCCACAAGGTCAGTGACTGGAGTCCATTAGCCCTCCACATAAATTTCTGTTCCCACATAAATTGAAAGCTTCAGAAAGCATATAAAACATGGCTATGAGTTGGCACTAAGGCAAGGACACCTAACAACAACTACAATTACATATATATGGAGTCCTGGTGTGGTGCTATAGGGTAATGCACTGAGCCTTGGAAACCCTATACAAGGAACAGAACAACAGTGATTCATAGCCACCTTGGACTCCACCTGTGTGTGTATGTGTGTGGCACTGTGGATTAATGTGTCAGACTGAAAAGTCATTTGAACTGCAAGACGGGTGGTTCAAACTCACCAGCTATTCCTTGGAAACCCTATACAGGGTTGCTATGAGTTGGAATCAACTTGACAGAATTTAACAACAAATATATATATTATTTCATGTCATAGCTTTGATATATATAGAGAGAGCTCTGGTAGCGTAGTGGTTACAAATCGGGCTGTGAACCGCAAGGTCAGCTGTTCGAAACTACGAGCTGTTCCACAGGAGAAAGATGAGGCTTTCTGCTCTCGTAAAGATTTACAGCCTCGGAAACCCTGTTCAGGGCCGCTATGGGTCGGAACCAACTCGATGACACTTAACAACAACAACAACAACAACAACTTACATGTGTGTGTGTGTGTATATATATATATAGATATACACACACACACACACACACACACACACATATGGTGCTCTGGTAGCGTAGTGGTTAGGAATCGAGCTGCGAACTGCAAGGTCAGCAGTTCGAAACTACCAGCTGTTCCGCGGGAGAAAGACGAAGCGTTCTATCCTGTAAAGATTTACAGCCTTGGAAACCCTGTACAGGGGTCACAATGCCTCAGAACCAACTCCACGGAACACAGTCACTATATATATATATCAAACTATGACCTGAAATAAAATATGGCATCCTAGAAAGGAGAGAAAGAATAAGTTATTAAAATGAGAGATAAGGGAGTAAGCATTTAAAATAAGATCATAGGATAATACGACAGTGTGAGTTAACACTCCAGCAGCCACACTGAAAGACATGGTGGTTAGTGTGTGATGTATACGATGATATATTTATTACTATAGCTATATCTATATATCATTATGTACATATCACTATATATATATATATATATATATATATATATTTATATATAATGTTGTGGTTAAGTGTCATCGAGTTAGTTCTGACCCATAGTGACCCTGTACAGGGTTTCCGAGGGTGTAAATCTTTATGGGAGTGGAAAGCCTCATCATTCTTCCAAGGAGCAGCCGGTAGTTTTGAACTGCTGACCTTAAGGTTCGCAGACCAATTCATAACCACTACTCTACCAGAGCTCCTTACATATATATATATATACAGAGTGATATATACAAAATTATAAATATATATATATATATATATAGTGATATATATATCACTATATATCATCATATATATTTGTGTATATAAATACATGCACACTAACCACCATGTCTTTCAATCTGAGTGCTGGAGTGTTAACTCATGCTGTCTCATTGACTCAGAATGAACTACGTGGATATATATATATCAAGAGAGAGAGAGACTCCTGTTGTGGCACTGTAGGATAATGCTGAACCACAAGGTCAGTGGTTCAAATACACCTGTCACTCTTTAGAAACCCTATACAGGGTAGCCATGAGTCTTAACCAACTGACAGCACTTAACAATAACAATAACTACATATATGTGTGTGTGTGTGTCTGTATGAATAAAAGCACTGATGCCACTGTAGGATAAGCACTGAACTGTTGACCTCAATGTCAGAGGCTCAACCCGCACCCCCCCCCCCCAGTATCTCCTTGGAAACCTTATATGGGGTTACTAGGGGTTGGAATTGATTTGTGGGTGCTTAACAACAACAATATATGTATATCTATATATTTGATATTCCATACGAGTAAAGTTTTACTAAAAGTAATAAAGAAATGGCTACAAGCATATTGTCAGAGAACTTCCAGAGGTTCAAGCCAGATTCAGAAGAGGCTGTGGAATGCTGATGTCCGATGGATCTTGGCTGAAAGCAGAGAATATGAGAAAGATGTTTACCTGTGCTTTATTGACTGTGCAAAGGTTTTTGATTGTGTGGTTCATGACACACTATGGATATCTTTGCGAAGTATGAGTATTTCTGAACACTTGATTGTACTCATGAGGAATCTGTACATGCACCAAGAGGCAGTTGTTCGAACAGAACATGGGAACACTGAATGGTTTCAATTAAAAAAGGTGTGCGACAGGGTTATATTCTTTCACCATATTTATTCAACCTATATGCTGAGCAAATAATCCAAGAAGCTGAGTTATATGAAGAAAAACGTGTTATCAGGATTGGAGGAAGACTCATTAACAACCTGCGATATGCAGATAATACAACAACCTTGCTTGCTGAAAGTGAAGAGGATATAAAATTTACTGATGAAGATCAAAGAGCATAGTCTTCAGTACGGATTGCAGTTCAATGTAAAGGAAACAAAAATCCTCACCGCTGGACCAATAAACAACATTCTTATCAATGGAGAAAAGATTGACTTCAAGGATTTCATTCTTCTTGGATCTACTATCAACACTCATGGAAGCAGCAGTCAAGAAATCAAATGAGGTATTGCATTAGGCAAATCTGCTGCACAAGACCTTTTAAAAGTGTTAAAGAGCAAAGATGTCAGACTAAGGTGCACCTGACCCAAGCCATGGTATTTTCAGTAACCTCATATGCATACGAAAGCTGGACAGTGAGTTAGGAAGACCATAGAGTTATGGTGTCGGAGGAGAATATTTAAAGTGCCACGGGCTGCCAAAACAACCAAGAGATCTTCATTGGAAGAAGTGCAGCCAGAGTGCTCCTTGAAGGGCAGGATGGCCATACTTCGTCTCTCCTACTTTGGACATATTGTCAGGAGGGACCAGTCACTGGAGAAGGATATCATGTTTGGTAAGGTAGAGGGTCAGAGAAAATGAGGAAGACCCCCAATAAGATGGATTGGCAAAGTGATAGCATTAATGGGCTCAAACGTGACAACGATAGTGAGGTTGGCTCAGGATCAGACAGTGTTACGTTCTTCTGAGCATAAGGTTGCTATGAGTTGGTACCAACTTGATGGCACCTAACGATGCATATATATGTATATACATATATGGAGTCCTGGTGTGGCGCTATGGGCGAATGCGCTGGACTTCAAGGCCCGTTTGAACCACAAGGTTGTTGGTTCAAACTCACCAGCCACACCTCGGAAGCCCTATACAGGGTTGCTAGGAGTCAGAACCAACTTGATGGCGCTTAACAACAACAGCATATATATATTTAGATATTAGATAGCCAACTTTGCCAAAAGGGTGGATTGGTTTTCATTTATCATTTTTTGTTGTTGTTTAAATCTATCCACCATTATTTTTATTTCCTCTCCTCATTTTTTCCTCAATAATATTCTGATAGTGAGTCTGTTGCTCGAGGAAGCCCTTAATGATGTTTCCTGAAGGAGGAAGCATTGGGATGAATTTTGTGTCTGCTTGTTTTCTCCAACTGAAAAAGTACTTTGCTTCCTTGCCTAGTCCCCTTAGTGCTACATTTTCTCTCAGCTGATGGATTGTTTCCTGTCTGCAATCACTAACCACAGTGTCTTTTAGTCTGTGTGCTTATGTGTTACCTCACACTGTCTCACTGTCCTGGGCTCTTAATTTAAATGCTTGTCTCCTTGCCTCTCAGTCTAATAGCTCATTCTTTCTCCTCCCCTATTACCCAGCATTGTTTCTCCATCATCTCACTTGCAATTTCCAGGATGACATATTTTACTTCAGATCATAGCTCATTTAGTCTTTTCTCCTGCTGGTATGCTAATAGCATCTCAAGCTAATCATTAATTTCCACCCTGTGGTTTCCATAATTCCTTCCATGCTAAATCTTGCATAGGGAAATTGTTTTAGGTTTGGCAACTTAACGTAGTTTATGGGAAAAATGAGCCAGAGAATGCTGAGTCACTGCCACAGAGGTCCCTCAGGTCAATGAGGTGCTATGCTCACCTAGTTAAAGGCTTCTAAAGGGGTGGAGTATACAAGGTACATAAATGACTTTCAAACTGCTACTTTATGTGCGCTTAATCAGTATCTTTTCTGAATAAAGAGAAAGGGTTTTAAAAAATTAGTTTATGTGACCCTGCAAATAAATATGATATGTTATTGGATATAAAATCTAAAACATCATTTAATGTTAGAGTTTGAAAGATCTTCAAAGGCCAAGTTCAACTCCTCAACTTTATGGATGAATAAAAAACAGAAGATCATAATTTTTAAAAGATTTGCTATGGATCTCACATGGAATCCTGTGTGGCTCTGTAGGATAAAGCACTGAACCGCAAGGTCGGTTTGAACCACAAGGTCTGTGGTTCAAACTCACGAGCTGTTCCTTGGAACCCTATATATGGTCTATATGAGTCTGAACTGACTCCATAGTAGGAAACAATATGAACCTCACACATTGGCAGGAAATACAGGTCTGTGGCTAACTTTTACTTGCATTGCTTCAGGTGAGAAAACAATCAACCAACTCCAAATGCTTAGCCAGCCCCATTCTCTCTCCCCATCTGTATTGCATCTAAAGCACAACACTGGTTGTCCTGTGACCATATCGGACACAGTACAGCACATCAGACTTCTTATACATGCTACCCAATGCTCACCCCCAGCCTGAAAGGAGTTACCCTTACTCTACTGGGTTAAATTTGGGAGAACAACCCATAGAGAGAAACCACCAAACCTGGAAGCTGACTCTGTGTCTTTGCGAACCCCAAGACCAGGGGATCTTTGTATCCTGGCTGTAGAGCATGGTCTAGGAGTAGGGGAACATAGTCTAGAAGCTCGGGGTTGGCTTCTTTGAAAAGTGTTCCCCACTCCACCCCCCCACCCCCATGTGTATCATTTGTATTTTCTCTTAATTATCGTTTTGGATTTTTTAAATTATTTTTTTCAGTCCCTATCATAATCTTAGGAGTCCTGGTGTGGTGCTGTGGACTGATGTGATGGACTGCAAAGTCATTTGAACCACAAAGTCGATGGTTCAAGCCCACCAACTCCTTGGAAACCCTATACAGGGTCGCTATGGATTGGGACCAACTCAACAGCATGTAACAACAACAACATCATAATCCTAGATGTACTCTACACAGACTTGCTCACACACACACATACACACACCTATCTGATAATCTACATTTAAAATATTTAAGTTCAGAACATTAAAATAATGATAGAAATTCTATCTCTGTTTTGGGAATAAGATTGTTACCTGGTGGTTCTCCATGTAGAAAGCTCACATGAGCAATTGAGGACTCATCCATTTGACTTGAAGACTATTAGATATCAGTGTCTGGAAGTCTTTTTTATGGCATTATTTATTGTCACCATGAATGTATCCCCCTATTTCCAGCCTGAGATGTGTATATCTGCTGTCAGCATTCTAGGAATTAAATAATAGACGATAGCTGTATGTCCCAATGTCCCATCATTCTGTATGTCAGGTTCCATTTATTCTTTCTGTTGTGTTGCTTTTTGTAAGTTGCTGTTGGAAAGCAAACCCTCTTCTCTCTTTCTCACTCTCCCAGCCTGCCAGGGGTTTATAGTACCCCTGAGCTTGATGACTCTTGAGTTCAATTTCTCTATTTACTGGCTAAACAGCCAAGCTTTGGGAGAAGAAATCTTTTGGGTACATTATATGAAGAAGTTACCTGAGTTAGATCTGCTCCTTAGCATGCTGTTTATCAATCCACCTGTTTTAGTCTCAGACATAACATGTAGCCTCTACTCTCACTCTTCTACTCAGAACCATAACATCAGTGCCTCTAATTCCTAGCCATTTACATGGTTCTGTTGCATACCTTACTCATTTGCATTATTGTATGCAGTGGCCTGAGAATGAGTTTTCTGATTCTGCTGAATCATCCAAATTCCATCTTTAAATATTTGTTAACATCTTTTATCCAATATCCTATCCTGTTCTTTTTTATAACTGTAAATTGCAATGATAAAAAATTCTTATTTTACTTTTATTCGAGTATCAGATGGTAGCAGCTAACCATATCCTGCTTTTCTTAGTGACTAACACTTGTTGGCAGCTGACATTCAATTGCACCCTACTTAAATGTACTATAGTTATTAAATTGTACAATGTTACCAACTTTAAGAAAATAGTGTCTAAATGATAGGAAAGAAAGAGAGAGAGAGAGAAATAACCAATTAAAGTGCTAGAACATTGCCAGAACAGTCAAAAGACTTAGTAATTAGGAAAGAGTAGGGAGGAGTGGGAAAGGAGAGTAAGAATGTTGACTCTGGACAGGTTTAAATGAAAGAAGTGGCAAAATAATAGAAAGATTATTTAAGAATAAGCAAAGCTATCACAGAAAACCAACTGTGGTTTGTCACAGAAGCACAAAAATATATGGGCGATTTATCAAGAATGTGAAAATGTAGGCCATGACATGACAAGAGAGGAATACCAAGAAACAATACGAAGATGTGAAAAAAAGTATAAACTGGAGTCAAAATGATTCATTGGGACCTAATACCTAAGGATATGAGAGAGGAAAAATGAATAAAGGATGTGGACATAAAAGGAAAGTCAGAATGATTAGTTGGATCAAATTAGAATTATTATTTGGAACTTAATTTCTAAACATATGAGACAGCAAATCTGAATAAGACAAGATAAACTGAAAGGAGAATAATATGAGTTTGGTATCAAAGTAAATTAGAAGATGGTATTTTTAATTAGGAGAAATTATTCAATATCACCTCTGAAGTAAGATGAATTGCAAAACACAATTAATTTTGCAAAAAACTGATTTTAAATCATTTATTTTCTGAATTATCCAAAGAGGTTGATGAAAATATTTTCTGATTTAAATAACTGTTTTTCAAAGAGAAAATCATAGTTTGAATAAAATTTTCTTTGTTATAAAACCTTATCATAAAGTAGGAGTCAACTGTTTAAGGGTTTAATGATATCAGAAACTCCATGCTTTAAGAATGAAAGTATTTGCTAAACTATTTTGAATTAATTTAAAATTCTATTGGATGTTTGATGTATTGAATTAAATCACTGGTTCCAATTAAAAACAACAACAATTTATGATTGGGCTAAAGAACAGGTGATTACTTACCATAAAAAAGTTGTTTGAACCACAAGTTGGTTGGTTCAAGCTCACCAGTCACTCCTTGGAAACCCTATACAGGGTCACTATGGATCAGAACTGACTCGACAGCATGTAACAACAACATCATAATCTTGGATATGCTCTACACAATTTATACACACACACACCCCTATCTGATAGTCTACATTTAATATTTAAGTTCAGAACATTAAAGTAATGATAGAACTTCTATCTTGGGTGTAGAAATAAGATTGTTACCTTAAATCTAATCTTAAATTAAGCCTAATCTAACTGTTATTCATCAATGGTACAGCCAGGTGTGCAAACTGCACAAAACAAAGCAGTAGTACCTATAGGATGAAGAGTTTATGTTCAACTTTCACTGACTCAAGTCTCATGAGATTTTTTAATTAACCTAGCCTGTAATTCACTCAACTGGAGCCATTTCGTTATTTCCTTAAGGGATGGAAGATATACCACTGCTGTTGTTTTTAAGTGTGATGAACTCAATTCGGAATCATAGAGACCCAGTATAGTCTTTCTGAGGAGTGGCTGGTGGGTTTGAACTGCCTACCTTCTATTTAGTAGTCTAGTGTTTCTCTTACAGCACCAAACCAGGATTGAATATTAGGTGAGCAAAAGAGCTGAATGTTTATTTCATAAATAAAAACTGAGGTTCTTTCCCTGATGCACACATAACTAAACTTTTAGTGCTTTTCTTACAATCATAATGACAACAATCTAAGAGGAATTGAGAGTACGTATAAAACCAGTGGGGTTAACAAGGTTAGGGCCTATCTATATTGAGATTGTTTGTTTTTGTTGCTGTTTTTCACCTAGACTGATTAAATCACCACTGTTCTTTTATATACTAAGTGTATAAAGTCCAACTACACTGTTTAAATAAAGTTTGACAGTTAAAAAAATAAACAAGAAGAATTTGATTAGGAAAAGTCATTCTTTCCCCAAAACCCCACAGCATAATTATTTTTGATAACATTATTCTGTGAGAGGTGGCAACCCTCAAGTTAGGGTTCAATGAACCCAATTATCAGCTTGTAAGTCTTTCAAGTCAGATACAGCTATGTGCATAAGGAAGTATGCCTGCATGTATACAGTTTTTCACTCCAACATTTCTAGTATATGTGTATACACGTTTCAGTTTTCAAACTTTATGAAAACTTTGTTTTATAAAATGAAATTCCAAAAGATGATATATTCTACAATGTACACTAACTGCTAAGTAAGTAAGTTTGGTGGTGGTTGTGTGCCTTCAAGTCACTTCTGACTCTTAGCAACCCTCTGTAGGCTTTTGAAGCTGTAAATATTTACGGGAGCAGAAAGCGTCATATTTCTACCTCAAGAATCTAGTAAATTTGAACTGCTGACTTTGCATTTAGCTGCCCAGTTTGTAATCCACTATGTTACCAGGACATAGATAATAAAATAAAAAGATATTCTGTGTGTATATAGAATTAAAATACCTTCTAGTATTGTATACTGCCTAATAAGTTTTGTTGTTGTTGTTAAGTGCTGTCTAGTTGGTTCTGACTCATAGCGACCCTGTGCAGAGTTTCCAAGAAGTGACTTGGTGACTTTGAACCTCCGACCTTGTGGTTCAAACAGACTTTGTGATCCAGTGTTTTCAACCTACAGCATCATTTGGGACCCCTATATATTTCTATAAACTTCATATATTTCTATAACTTCTGTAAGAGAAAGTTTGCACATTGAAAAGAGAAGAGAAATAACACAAACAATAGACAACCATTTTTATTGATTTAATGGAAAAGCAAAGAAGCTGTTATTAATTGTCATTAGTTAAATCTTAATGATCTACAAGAAAAACTCCTAGGAGGGAATTGAAATGACTTCAGCAAGACTGTGGTGAATTCAGAAAAATTAACAAACAAAATCAATCACATTTCCAGTTTTTATGTTCACTTTGCTCTTCGTTGTTAGATTTGAACTACATAACTTTTATAGTGTCATGGGCTACAAGTTAGGCTGCTAACCACAAGGTCAACAGTTTGAATCTACCAGCTGATCTGTGGGAGAAAGATGAGGCTTTCTGCTCCTGTAAAGATTTATAGCCTTGGAAACCTTACACAGGGCTGCTATGAGATGAAAATGGCTTGACGTCACACAACCATACTCAAGGAGTGACTGATGGGTTTGAATTGCCAACCTACATGCTAACAGTCCAATGTTCATCCTATAGCTCCACATCAGCAATTCCAAAAGAAAGTAGCCCTAGTAGTGCTGTTAAGTGTGGCACCAGTAGTGAGGTTGGCCCAGGATCAGGCAGTGTTTTGTTCTGCTGTGCATAAGGTCACTATGAGTCTGTACATCTCGATGGCACCTAAAAACAACAACAACAGTTGTGCTGTAGGGTTGTTGGTGTTGTTGTTGTTAAGTGCCGTGGAGTCGGTTCCGACTCATAGTCGACCCTGCACAGGGTTTCCGAGGCTGTAAATCTTTACGGGAGCAGAACGCCTCATCTTTCTCCCGCGGAACCGCTGGTAGTTTCGAACTGTTGACCTTGCGGTTCACAGCCCGATTCGTAACCACTACGCTACCAGAGCTCCTTTACGATACCAGAGCGTAGCAGTTACGAATTGGGCTGTGAACCTTAAGATCAGCAGTTCGAAACTACCAGCTGTCCCATGGGAGAAAGATGAGGCTTTCTGCTTCCTTAAAGATTTCCAGCCTCAGAAACCCCGTACAGGGTCACTATGAGTTGAAACCAAGTCCACGGCACACCACTACCACCACCACCACCAGTTGTGCTGTAGGAAAAGCATTGGACTGATAACCGCAATGCCTGTGAATGAGTGTTGTTGGTAGATGCCGTCAAGTTGGTTCCAAATCATAGCAACTCTGTGCACCATCCTCACAATTGTGCTTGCGTCCATTGTTGCTACTACTGTGTCAATCTTATTGGGAGTCTTTCTCTTTTTCACTGACCCTCCGCTTTACTAATCATGATATCCTTTTTGAAAGACTGGTTCTTTCTGATAACTTGTTAAAAGTATGGCAAAATCTTGCCGTACTGCTTCTAAGAAGCATCCTGGCAGTACTTCCAACACAGATTAGTTTGTTCTTGTGGAAGTTAATGGCACTTCTAATGTTCCTCATCAGCATCATAATTCAAATCCAATTTTCACTTGCTATCAGGCAATTGACAATACCATGGATAGGATCAGGTGCATCTTAGTCCTCAATAATCTTTTCTCTTTAACACTTTAAAGAGGTCTTTTGAAGCAGAGTTGCCTAATGAAAAACACCTTTTGTTTCACTGACTGTGGATGGTGGAACCAAGCAAAATGAAGTCTTTTAATAATTTTGACAATTTCATTTTTTCTCCATTTATCATGTTATTTATTGGTTCAGTTGTGAGGATTTTTTTTTTTTAAGTGAGGTGTAATACACACTGAAAACTGTAGCCTTTGTTCAGTAAATATTTCAAGTCCTCTTCACTTTGAGCAAGCAAAGTTGTATTTTCTGCAATTTGCAGCTTGTTAGTGAGTCTTCCTCCAACCCTGATGCCACATTCTTCTTCATATAATCCAGCTTCTTGGATTATCTGTGAAGCATACAGATTGAATAAGTATGGTGATAGTGTACAACCTAGCAAACACCTTTCCTGATTTCAGTCCATTCAATATTCCCTTATTTTGTTCTAACAACTTCCTCTTAGTCTATGTATATACAGGTTCCTCATGAGCACAATTAAGTGATATGGAATGCTCATTCTTCTCAGTGTTATCCATAGTTTGTCATCATCTACATAGTCAATTGCCTTTGCATAACCAATACAGCATATGCAAAGCATCTTTCAGCCAAGATCCATCTAATGCCAGCAATGATATTTCTAGTTCCACATCCTCTTCTGAACGTGGCTTGAATGTCTGGTATATCTGTTGACATACTGTTGCACCTGTTTTAGAATTATCTTCCTCAAAATAATACTTGCATTAGATATTTATGTTTTTAGGTAATTTCCTCATCTTGAAAATCTCATCATATAATTCTTCAACATTGCGTGATTAGGTTTGATTTTTCTTCAGCTTTTTTTAGTTTAAGAAATGTGGAGCATGTTCTCCCTTTTGGTTTTCTAACTCCAGGACTTTATACATTTCATTGTACTTGACTTTGCTTCTCTAGCTGTCCTTTAACGTTTTTGTTCAACTCCTTTACCTTCTCATTTTTTGCAGTTGCTTTAGTTTCTTTAGACTCAAGTGCAAGTTTCAGAGTCTCTTCTGGTCATTTTGGTCTTTTCTTTCTTCCTGATTTTAATGAACTTTCTTCATCAATCATGTTCTTGAGGTCATACCTCAAGTCTTCTGGTTTTCACTCACTAGTGTTTAATGCATCAAATCTATTCCCAAGATGGTCTCTAGATTCAGGTGGGATAGGTATAAAATCATGTTTTGGCTCTCCTGTACTTCTTTTCATTTTCTTCAGCTTCAATCTAACTTGCATATGACCAGTTAGCGATCTGTTCCACAGTCACCTCCTAACATTGTTTTAGCTGATGATATCGAACTTTACCACTGTCTTTTCACACTAATGTAGTCAATTTGTGTATTCCACCTGGTGAGATACAAGTGTATAGTCAACTTTTATGTTGTCTAAAAAGGTATTTGTAATGAATAAATCATTATTCTTGCAAAATTCTATCATGCAATCGCCAACATAATTTTTATCACCAAGGCTATATTTTTCAATACCGATCCTTTCTCTTTGTTTCCATCCTTCACATTTCAATCTCCAGTAATGATCAATGCATCTTGATCACATGTTTGACAAATTTCAGATTTAAGGAGTTGGGAGAATTCTTCAATATTCTCATCTCTGACTTCAGTGGTTGGTGAGTAAATTTGAATAATAATAGTATTAACTGGTCTTACTTATAAGTGTATGGTGGCTGTGTGCTGTGGAGTCGGTTCCGACTCATAGCAACATGTACAGGGTTTCCGAGGCTGTAAATCTTTACAGGAGCAGAATGCCTCATCTTTCTCCCACAGAACAGCTGGTAGTTTCGAACTGCTGACCTTGTGATTTGCAGCCCGATTCGTAAACACTATGCTACCAGAGCTCCTCTATAAGTGTGTGTGTGTATGTGTATATATATATATATGTTGTTGTTGTTATGTGCCATCGAGTCGTTTCCTACCCATAGCGACCCTGCTCTATAGGGTTTCCGAGGGTGTAAATCTTTATGGGAGTAGAAATCCTCATCTTTCTCCCGCGGTGCAGCTGGTAGTTTCGAACCGCTGACCTTAAGGTTCACAGCCCGATTTGTAACCACTACGCTACCAGAGCTCCATATATATATATATTCCTATCACAGACAGAATTGTACTTCAAGATAGATTTTGAAATGTTCTTTTTGACATTGAATGTGATGCCACTCCTCTTCATTTTGTCATGCCTATCATAATAAATCATCTGTTTTTCTGATTCATAACAGTCAATATCAGTTATTGTTATTAGGTGCCATCAAGTTGGTATCGGCTCATAGAGATAGAGATATATGCACAACAGAATGAAACACTGCCTGGTCCTGTACCAACCTCACAATCGTTGCCGCATTTGTGCCCATTGCTGGTACCATTGTGCCAGTCTCACTGCAGTCTACCTCTTTTCCTCCAGCCTTCCATTTTACCAAACATGATATCCTTCTCCAGGAACTGGTCCTTTCTGACAATATGTCTGAAGTATGAGAGATGAAATCTGGTCATCCTGGCTTCCAAGGAGTGTCCTGGATGTACTTCTTCCAACACAGATCTATTCGTTCTTTTGGCAGTTCATGGTACTTTTAATAATCTCCTCCAATACTGTAGCTTAGATGTATCAATTCATCTTCCTAATTCACTGTCCAACTTTCACATGCATATGAGATTATTAAAAATACCATAGCTTGATGTCCAGCTCATAAGAAGAGAGGGCATATGCACAAGAACATCCACACTTGCAGAAAATACTCACTTGACCTGGCATCAATGACTGGATGATCAGAGCTCAACTAGAAGAAGAAAGAAGGGGGAAAAAAGAGTAATCTGATACAATTTGATGAACTTGACCTACACCTATGGATGAAGTAGCTCAAAAGAAGAAACAAATCTTTACAGCGAGGATCATTCCCACCCATTCCATACACAGAGTAGACAGGGATGGGCAACTTGGACATTGGCTACCCAAAATGGGGGGCTACAAAGGCAAGAAGTGACTGGCTTACAAGCCTTCAAGAGGGAGTCTAGATCCAGAGGGCGTGGAAGAAGGTCAAATCTCCACTGAGTAGTATCCAATCTATGTAGGCAGGTTTGATGAAAGGAGATGCAGATAGGTCTCCTGTGATACAATAGTGAATAATTGCTATCAGGACTGCTTGTGAGGGTTGGAAATGTAAAGGTAGACATTTTGTAGCAAAAGGAGGGGCGTTATTGACTTTGCAGTCTAGGAGCCGAGCTCCCTGGGACCACCAAAGGAGATGAGTGGAGTGTAGGACGCTACCCAGAGAAGCAGCGACTCCAGAATGGAGGCAGACAATGACATGGAGAGATGGAGTGGCTGGGGACTTTAGACTCAGAGAGGTAGAAGTGCTCTGTGCTGATGACCGGAGGGGGAGGGAGGGGGGAGCGGTGGGCTTGCAGGGTATATATACCCTTTGGTTGGTTGATGATGCATGGAAGGGATTGTAACCATGGCAATGAAATGATATATGATAGGATGAATGTAAAGCTAATGTTCTCCCATGTAAACTATCACATAACTAACAATAAAACATTATAAAAAAAAGAGCCTATATAGGGTCGTTGTGAGTCAGAACTGACTCAACAGCACTTAACAACAACATCAGTATTTTATATAGAGATAGTAGAATTTACATTTCCCATAAGAGTAATAACACTGAATAATTTTCATGTGCTTTTTGGTCATTTCTATATAATTTTCATAAATATTCTGCCCATTTTTATTGACTTGCATATCCTTATTATTAGATTATAAGAGTTCCTTATGCATTCTGGATGTAACTCCATTGTCAAATATGTTCCACTTACAGTCTCTCCCAGTCAATGCCTTGCTTTTTCCTATTATTAATGGTGTTTGGGGAGTGAGGTGGTCTGTAGATAAGCATTAAACTGCAAACCACAGATTGATAGTTCAAGTTCATCAGCCATTTCATAGAAGAAAGCTTTCTGCTTCAATAAAAATTTGTTTGTTTGTTTGTTTTGGTTGTTAAGTGTTGTCAAGTTGGTTCTGACTCATGATGACCCTGTATGGGGTTTCTGAGGAACGTCTCATGAGCTTGAACTGCCAACCTTGCAGTCCAAACCAGCTTTGCAGTCCAGTCCATTAACCCATAACGCCACACCAGGACTCCTCAGAAATCCTATACGGGGTCACTATGAATTGGAACTGACTCCGATTTTGAGTTGTTGTTAAGTGCCGCTGAGTTGGTTCCAACCCATGGTGACCCTGTAGAGGGTTTCCAAGGAGTGAATGGTGAGCTTGAACTGTCACCCTTGCAGTTCAAACCAACCTTGCAGCCCAGCCCAGTAGACACTGTTAATTTTGAAGATGTTCAATTCTTCAAAAAATTTAAAAAGCATATATCTGAGATATCTTGTTGTTAAGTGTCTTCAAGTCAGCTATGACTCACAGCAACCCTGTACAGGGCTTCCAAGAGAGGATTGTGAGTTTGAACCACGAACCTTGTAGTTCAAACTGACCTTGCAGTTCAGTGCTTATCCTATAGTGCCACACCAGGACTTCTAAGACATCTTGGTCTACCCCAACATTGTGAGGCTTTTCTTGCAGAAGTTTTATAATTTTAGCTTTTAAATTTACATCTAGGTCTTAGCTTGGGTTTAAAGAAACAAAACCAGTGAAATTTATATATGTAAAAATAAAAAGAAGTTTATATCAAAGAAATGGTGCACACAGTTGTAGAGGTGGGAGAGTACCAGGTCAGGGTCAGATGAACCAATTAGCAGGTCAGACGACAGGTAGGCAGGTCCACAAGTAAGAAGACAGGCTGCTGAGGACTCCCAGAATTGAACAGGTCACTGGTTCAATTCCAAAGAACAGGAATTCAGAGGATGAGATCCAGACTCAGCAAAGAGCATACAAGTTTTGCCTGAATGACTAAGATAAAGGAAGTGGGCCACATCCCCAAGGAAACTTCCTTTCATTTGATTGTCTGCTCATAGCAGACCTTACCATGGGATTGGTTGTACCATATTAGATCTCATTGGGGGGATAACTACATCTCAAATACCAAACCACTGACAATCCTGGCCTGGTCAAATTGACACAAAACCTTAACACTCACAGCCTATAATCCATTTGAAATTAATTTTTGCCTATAGTGCAAAATAAGGGTAAGGCTAAAGGTTTATTTTTATTCCAGATATTCATGAGTTCCAGCACAATTTATTGAATTTCCATTGAATTTTCTTGATGTACGTGTGGTCTATTCCTGGACTCTATTCTGCTTTATTACCCTGTTTCTTTCTCTTTATGCCAATCTTAATTAATGTAACTTTATAGTTGTTTGAATTTTCCCTTTTTATTTTTCTTCAAAATAATTTTTCATGTGCTAGGTTCTTTGTATTTGATATTTTATACTTGGTTTCAATTTCTATAATAATGTATTGTTGGGATTTTGACTCGTATTGGTTTCTTAAAAATCAGTCTTCCAGTCCACGAAAAAAAAAAAAAATTACCATGGCTAGAGCCAGGCTCACCTTAGTCCTCAAACTGACATCTTTGCTCTTCAAACACTTTAAAGAGGTCTTGCGCAGAAGATTAATCTAATGTAATACATTGATTTATTGAATGCTGCTTCCATGAGTGTTGATGTTTGATATGAACAAAATGATGTTTGAAAACTTCAATCTTTTCTCTATTTATATGGTTGTTATTTATCGTCCAGTGATGAGAATTTTTGTTTTCTTTACACTAAATTGCAACCCATATTGGAGTGTGTGGTCTTTGATCTTCATCAATAAATATTTTAAGTCCTCTTTGCTTTCAGCAAGCAAACCAGTACCAGTAGCAGCTCACTAATGATTAGGATATTGATATTTATGCATTCCATTTGATTTTTGACAACTTCAGATTTTCTTAAAATCATACTTATGCATTCCATGTTCTGATTATTAACAGATATTTGCAGTTGTTTGTTCTCAATTTAAATTGCGCCCCAACAGCTAATGAAGATCCTGAAAGCTTTCCTCCATTCACATGATAAACTTTTATTCAGATTTTCATATAGTTCCAATTTTAGTTGTTTTTTTTTAATCTAAAACACTAAGCAGTGCCTTGAATACATACTAACTACAATGCAAAACTGTACAATTATACTTTAGTTTATGGTTTTATTTATTAATATTTTTTGCTAGTCATTTTTCTACCATTGAAAATAGGCAGTTTGCATATATTATTATTTTGTGAAACAGTTTATTAAAAAAAATGACCAAGTGTCACCTATGGTAGCTTAAATACTCAACTAATTCATAGACACATTTTAAAAATGTAAAAGATGCTATGTAAAATTCTCCTTGCAATCTAGAATTAAATGGAACATCACATTTTGGGGAGTGTGATGGCTCTATAGGATATACACAAGACTGCAAACCTAAAATGTGATGATTCCAGCCCACTTCCCACCACTACCACCCACTTTTCCAGCTACCTCGGGGGGAAAACAAAAATGAGACTTTCTGTTCTGGCAAAGAATACAGCATCGGAAACCATGTACAGGGTCTATGGGTCAGACTGAATCAAGGGCACTTAATAACAACAACAACAAAAGCAGCACATTTTCAGAATATGTAACTTATTTCCTTTCCTATGAAAAGCAATGAGTACTTGCCTTGACCTGATTTTCTACCTGACAACTATGGAAATAAAGTTTTCTGCTAATATATATTTTTATTTGATTTTCAACTCTGCAAACAAACAAACAAAAAAAGATTCTTTCACCAAAAAGGCAATTCAAAGAGACATGGAACCTATAAAAATGTAGAAAGAGAGAGGAAGAAGGAGAGAAGAGCAGGTTTATGGGCCAATTTTAATTTTGCATAGAGTTACTTTGAGTTCGAACCAACTCAATGGCACATAACAACCATAATCTCAAAGTTGTTCAGGGTAAACTCACCCTCAAATATTTGCTTGTTGAATGTCACAAAAGAGCATAAACTGTTCCTCACTGCCCTGTATAGTGTATTGCACATTTTTTAGTAAAGACATATGAGTAACTTTATCTTCAAAATTAAGTTGCAAACATAACTTCTCTTTGCAAATTCTGAGCACAATAAATTAGGTGCATTGTGCCTTATTAATTATCACACAAAACTGTGAGATTGTTTATTAATAATAACAAAATGAGTCATTTTATTAATGTTGCTCTTTCTTTAAATTCCTTAAATTTCAACTGTGATTTCTGACACCCAAAGTAGTGATTCAAAACCTTATTTTACATTGAAAAACATAACCCGTGTTATTTTTAGTATAATTTTCTTTTCTCTTAGGACTAAAATGCACTGGCCAATTTCAATACTTGTAGCGTGTCTTTCAATCGTGATTTTGTGTTGATCAGAGGGAGGCAACGGAATGCTCAGAAACTTTTGACAGTCTCTGCAGAGTTTTGACTGTCCAACAAAGTCATAGAATTTACTTGAGCTCTAGCTTCATTTCCCAAGTAGGCAAATGTGATTTGTTTTGTCATATTAAAGGAAAAAAGTTAGTGAATACAGCTATATCAATATTAATATTATGTCACAAGATAAAATAACAGGTGACTAATTTTTAGTGAATTAGAAATTATCAGTTAACTTCTTTCAATTCATTTCATTTTCTAATAAGAAAAGCATTTTATAATTGGATTTTAATTTTACTGGGCTTTTATCAAATTATTGTGAATATTATATCAAATACTATGTGTAACATACTATGTGTAACATAGGAGTCCTGGTGTGGCGCTGTTGGCTAATGCGTCAGACTGCAGTCATTTGAACTGCAAGGTCTGTGGTTCAAGCTCACCAGCTTCTCCTTGGAAACCCTATACAGGGTCACTATGGGTCGGAATCAACTCGAGGACACTTAACCACAACAATGTGTAACATGATAACAAAAGATAAAGACTGATTAATTGTTAACCAAATAAATTTCTTATATTTAGGTATAGACAAGTGTTTAGGATTTCTAAGCAATTAAATGTAGGTATAAAACATATAAATCAGTTTGAGGCTTAGCCCATTCAATAAAATTTCCAGTATAATTTTCTGCTTTTTTGCTCCCCTTCTACTAATGTGCAGGGCATCTTTGGAAGACCAACATTGAAATGATGAATTTCCTGTCTGTGTGGATCCCTGAATGGCTGTCTGGAGCAGAACACCTCCCTAGCCAGAAACTGGGACTTTGCTGAGAGAGAAAAAAATAAACATCAATTTTATTGTAAGTCACCCAAATTCCAGCACTTATTTGCTAGTGTTACAATGCTAGCATTACCTTCGCTTGCATAGGATTCACAACAACAAATGTTAGTAATTGGTCTCCAGCTAGAAAGAAAGGGAAAGATATATCCCAGATATAAAACCAAAACCCAACTCACTTCTGTCAAGTCAATTCTGACTCATAACAACCCTGCAGAGTGTTTCTGAGAGTTTAATCTTTATGGGAGAGGACAGCTTCATGTTTCTCCCTGAGAGCAGTTAGTGGGTTTAAGGCTCAGACATTATGGTTAGCTATACCATGTTTACTCCACAGCATTACCTTATACAAAGGTATAGAATAGGTATTCATTGAAAGATAGGAAATGATTCACTGTAGTTTGTACAAATAAAAGCATCACATCACCAAAATGCAACTTTGTTGTTGTTATGTGCCTTCGAGTAGGTTCTGACCCATAGTGACCCTGTATAGGGTTTCTGAGGAGCAACTGGTGAGCTTGAATCGCCAACCTTGCAGTTCAAATGGCTTTGCAGTCGGATGCATTAACCCACAGTGCCAGAAGAAAACATCAAAAGTATTACATTTACACAATATTTGACCCCTGATTATAGGATCAAAGTTTTTCTGTTAGTATTTTAACTTCATAAAAACCTTTTGGGCGCCAAGGGCATTTGAATATAGTGAGCAATGAATATTTGGCCACCAGGAATATATGTCAAAAATAGAGATGACTGAACATTGTCATTTTTGTTAACTGCAATCTTAGTACATATATTTAAAAATAGATTTCATTCAGCTCAAAAATTAAGTATAATGATATGAAATAGCATAAGGAAAATATAGTTACCAAATGAAATCCCAACTTATAACAGATATTTATGAAATTTTATATACATTTTTTTGTGAACATGAAGAAATATGCTGATATAGTAAAATAAATATGTACTAATTTTTCAGTGGTGAGACTATGATAATTCAAATTTGATACCTAAAATATTATGGAATGGAGTTGTTCAGCTGGTAAAACAAGAGGGTAGGCATTCTGTTAGGATATCTCTCCTTGGAATGACCACAGATATGAATTTCTTCCAATTGGTTGGCCAAAGAAAGAAAGGGAAATGGCATAAATCATCAATATCAGGGATGAAACAAGGGACAGCATTAGACACTCTGTACACATGAAATTGCATCTTAGACAAAATTGTCCAATTCCTTAAAAACGTTAACCACCACAACGCATCCAATAGAATAGGTCATTTCAATAGTCTTGTAACTCTTAAAGGCATCAAATTCATAGTTTAAAATCTGTGAAAGAATACCCAAATGGTTACTTTGGAGAATTCTACAAAATATTTCAAGAATATTTAACACCAGTTTTACACAATTTCTGTCAGAAAATGGAATCCATTCTCAGTTCATTTTATGGAGCTAACATTTCTCTAATTTCAAAAACAGACAAAAAAAGTATAAACAAGACGAAGTAAAACAACAACAACAAAAAAAAACAACAACAACAAACATTAAAATATATCCTTCATAAATACAGATGCAAAAATTCTTGACAAAATATTGACAAATAGAATTCAGCAATTTATAGCAAGAATTATATACCATGATCCTGAGGAGATTGATTTCAGGGGACGGAAGGGGTTGTGTCATAAAGGAACAACACGAGGGCGCCTTGTGATGACAGAACTTTACCATAAGTAGAGTCCTGGGTGGTGCTGTAGGATAAACACTGGACTGCTTCAAACTTCAAGATTGGCAGATCAGAAAAACCAGAAGCTTACCAAAAACCCTATACAGAGTCACTATGAGCCAGAACAGACTCGACGGCACTTAATAGCAACATTCAGTATCAATACCCAAGTTGTGATATCTGACAGCAGTTTTATAAGGTATTATCACTGAGGAAATGGGGTAAAGGGACCAAGGGATCTTTATTTCTTACAACCATATATAACTCTACAATTATCTCAAAATATATTTTAATTAAAATTCTATGGGGATTGTTTTTTAGTAGAAAGCATTATAAAGTAGAAACTGAATAATTATAGAAAGATGGTAAATAAAATCGGCCTGATGAATTAGAAACCACAACAAAATATATCACATCATAGCCCAAAACACATGAGTAAGAAAAAAATTTTTAATTAAAGAATTTTCAGTAATACAAAATTTAGGTTCAAGGAATACAGATTATGAGAGAGAGTTCAAAGTCAGAACAACTGATTCATTCTAACCTCTTATCTTGGAGTACTATGTAGAGTTAAGCCCATTATAAATGCATAAAAGTACTTTTTCTTGTGTGTTTTTTTAACTATAGTTCCATTACTATGACATGTCTTGAAATCCTGTTTTAAGCCTGGAGTATTTTTAAATGATACCTATTTAGAAATATTTTCTATAATAAAATATGTAAAATTAGTTCATAGAGTGTGATTTTGTAATTTCCTTATAAAGAATTATTCCCATCAGTAAATACACAACACTATTTCAATCTTTAGTTTTATTTTTCGTAGGTAGTTCACCTGTGTCTTAATCTGTATTCCTAAAAGGAGTGTGAGCTTTCTATATTCAAACAGAACTCTATAGATCAAAAGCTCCATAAACCCTGCTTTGTCATAAACCAACACATTGCAAGAGAAGATGGATCAAGTGAAGTTTAAGTGACCTTGTTTCCCAGGCAAGGCAAAAATGACAAATGATAAATAAATAATAGCAAAAAATTTATTCTAGGATGGTACTCTCCTGTTTCTGAGAAATATGGGCCATGTCTCTGACTTCTATTTAAAGATCCCTAACTCACAGGTTCTGAGGCAATAAAGCTGAAAAATGGAACATCTTTTTTTTACTCTACATTTTCTTTTATCCGTGTTGTTACTTTAGAGAATGGAGGATTCATAGTTAATAATTTAATAATAATTTAAATCAGAATGATGCCTAAAGGTGTAATCAATCTCTGATTCTCATATTGGATTAAATTGATATTATCAATAGATCAAGACAGACTCTAGAGAATTCACCTTTATGTGGCTATAAACTGTGTAGAATCCTGCTACAAGAATGAACAAATCTGTCTTACAAGAAGGAAAGGCAGAATAATACTTAGATGCAAGGATGGCAAGAACGTAGTTTGTAAATGCTATCAGGAGGGACCAGTCCCTGGAGAAGGACATCAATGCTTTAAAAAGTAGGTTAACAAATAATAGAAAGAAGCTTAATGGGATGCATTGACACATTGGCTACAATGATGGACTCAGAGAAATGATTTTGAGAATGGCCTAGGACCAGACAGTGTTTTAGTCTGTTATCTATGGAGTGTTATTGGTCAGAACTGATTAATGACCATAGTAACAGCAAAGAATGTGCTTCAGTAATTTACATCCAACTTTCCCATGCATATGAGGTGATTGAAAGTACCCTGGCTTGGGTATTTGATCTTCATCAGTATGTGCTTCAAGTCCTTTTTGCTTCAATTAAGCAAGGTTGTATCATCTGCATACTGGTTGTTAACAAGCCTTCCTCCAATCCTAATGCTCTGTTCTTCTTCATATAGTACAACTTCTTGAATTATTTCCTGAGCATACAGATTGCAAAAGTACAGTGAAATGCTACAACCCTGATGCACACATTTCCTGATTTTAGACCACAAATATCTCCTTATTCTGTTCAAATGATTGCTTCTTGGTCTTTGCAAAAGATCCACATGAGCACAATTAAGTACTTTGGAACTGTCGCTATTTGCAAAATCATAATTTGTTGTGATCCACACAGTTGAATGACTTTACAGAATCAAGAAAACATCTTTCTGATGCTATCTGCATTTAGCCAAGATCTGCATGATATTAACAGTGATATCCCTCATTCCAAGTCTTCTGACTCCAACATTAATTTCTATTAGTTCCATTTCTGCTCTGTTACTTAATTATTTTTTTTTTAGCAAAATTGTACTTTTCTGTGATTTTAATAACACTGTTAGATGACTTCTGAATTCTGTTGAATCAACGTTCTGGGAAATAAGCACAAATACTGGTATCTTCCCATGGGTTGGCCAAGTAGCCCTTATAGTGTTGTGGATTATGAGCTGCACTGATAACTGAAAGGTCAGTAGTTTGAATATAAGAGTCGCTCAAAGAAGAGAGATGAGGTTTTCGGCTTCTGTAAAGATTGACAGCCTTGGAAACCCTATACAGGGTCGCTATGAGTAGGAACCAACTCAGTAGCACACAACCACCCATGGGTCTTCCAAATTTCTTGGCATAAACAAGTGAGCACCTCTATGGCTACATCTCTTTGTTGAATTTGATGTTCCCTCAATTCCTGGCACCATAATTTTTGCCTATGACCTCAATGTAACTTATATATCATTGCCTTCAATATCACTGCCCTATTTTCTGCTTCTGTTCCTTATTCATTGTTTCCAACTTTTGCTTTCTAACCATCAGTAATTATCAATGCATCTTGACTGCATGCTTGTTCAATTTCAGACATCATAAGATGATAAAAATCTTCAATTTGCTCATTGTTAGCATTAGTGTTTAGTAAATAAATTTGAAGAATAGTTGTTTTAACTGGTCTGCCTTGTAAGTGTATGGATATTTTCCTATTGCTGACAGTGTTGTACTTCAGGATAGATATGGAATGTTGTCATTGCTGACATCAGATGGATCTTGGCTGAAAATAGACAATACCCCCAAAAATGGTTACCTGTGTTTCATTGACTATGCAAAGGCTGTCAGTTGTGTGGCTCATGACAAGCTATGGGCAGCATTGCAGAGAATGAGTATTCCAGAGCACTTAGCTGTGTTCATGAGGAACCTGTATACAGAACAAGAGGCAATCTTTTGAACAGAACAAGAGGGCAATGAATAGTTTTAAATCAAGAAAGGTGTGTGTCAGGGTTGTATTATTTTACCATGCTTATTCAATCTATATGCTTAGGAAATAATCTGAGAAGCTGGATTATATGAAGAAGAACATGGCATCAGTGTTGGAGGAAGACTCATTAACAACCTGCGATATGCAGATGATACTTTACTTCTGAAAGAGGACTTAAAATACTTACTGATGAAGATCAATGACCACAGCCTTTGGTATGGGTTACACCTCAATGTAAAGAAAACAAAAATCTTCACCACTGGAGAAATAAATAACATCATGATAAATGGAAAAAAAGTTTGAAGTCACCAAAGACTTTGTTTTGCTTGTATCAACCACCAATACTCATGGAAGTAGCAGTCAAATAAAATGTCATATTGTATTACTCAAATCTGCTGCCTAAGATCTCTTTGTAGTGTTCAAGACAAAGAATCAGTTTGAGGACTAAAGTGCATCTGACCCAAGCCATAGTCTTTTCAATCGCCTCTTATGCATGTGAAGCTTGAAGAGTGAATAAGGAAAAATGTAGAAGAATCGATACACTTAAGTTATGGTGTTGGAGAAGAGTATTAAAGATACCAAAGACTGTCAAAAAAAGCAAACAAATCTATGTTGGAAGAAGTACAACAATAATGCTCTTTGGAAACCAAATTGGCCACACTTTGTCTCCTGGAGAAAGTCATCATGCTTGGCAAAGTGGAGGGTAAGAGCAAAAGAAGGAGACCCACAAGGAGATGAATTGGCCCAGTGACAGTTCAAGTGTAGCAGTAATTGTGAGGATTGCACATGACTGGGCAATGTTTTGTCCTATTGTACATAGAGTCACTATTTGTCAAAACTTACTAAATGGCACTTAACAACAATAATACTTTTTGGCATCAGTCAGTAACCGTTTTCTGAATTGATACCTTCAACCAATATTGTAGAATGGTGATTTTTACTGGAATCTACTTTGATAAATCCAATCTTAATTATTTTTTAAGAAAACTAGATATATGTTTTCACAACTTTACGTGTTAAGTGGATCTAAAATGCTTTCATCAGCTTCCCCCTCCCCACCCCGGATTTTACTTTTAAAAATATACTGTTTCCCATTATTCATAGTGATTTCATGTATATCAACTACTATTACAATTACTATACCTATTTTGATACTCACATTTCCACAACTTTAGCTACTAGAAGCTAACTTAGATTGATACATGTAACTTTTTTGTATGACTCTATTAATCTTTTTAAAACTTTTTGCTGTGAAAATTTACAAAGCAAATTAGCTTCCCATTTAACAAGTTATATACAATTTGTTTCCTGACATTCGTGACAAACCTTTCAATGTAACTCAGTATATACTTCCCACTTCCTTCCTGCGTTCCCCAGGTTAATTCACAAGTTGTCCATACCCCTTCTGTACTTCTGAAATTTGGCCTGGGGTTCTGCTTTTGCATGATTGGTTGTTCTCATGGGTTTTATGGATGAAACACAGACTGGCATTTCAAACTCACCAGCTGCTCCTTGGAAACCCTTTACAGGGTCACTAGGAGTTAGAACAGACTTGATGGCACTTATATACAGCAACAACATATTGTATTGTGGACTACTGGTGTGGTGTTATAGGATAAGCACTGGATTGAGAATGACCAGCAGTACAAATCCACCAGCTGCTTCTTAGGAACTCTTTATGGGGTTGCTGTGAGTTGGAACCAACTTGACCGCGCTTAAAATATAACAATATTATATGTCTGAAGAGTGATCTCTGGGAATGAGTTAAAATCCAGGTTTGAGGAGTGTGCTGGTGTGGAACTGTATAAGTACTGGATTTCTTGCCACAAGGCTGAAGGTTCAAGTCCACCAGCCACTCCTTGGAAACCATATATAGGGTTGCAATGAGTCGAATCGATTCAATGGCACTTAAAAACAACAAGGGTCATAGTACTGTAGTTCCATCAGTTTCTATCAGACCAACATTTTTTCTTTTGTTGTATATTTTTCTCTCACTGAGTCAAGCTACTGAGATCCCAATCAGAACAGAGCCTGTGATTTGCCTGGTTCATTAGTCCTTTGAACGAATTGATTCCTTGATTCCTTGTTTTTTTCACTCTTCTTTGCACTGGATGAAAACAGACCACTAGTTGTATTACTGATGACCTCTCATGACATTTTTGGTAGCATAGTGACTTACACATTGGGTTGCTAATGGTAAAGTCAGCAGTTCAAATCCATCCGTCATTCAGTGGGAGAAAGATGAAGTTTTCTGCTCCCAGTAAAGACTTACAGCCTTGAAAACTATACAGGATCACTATGAGTCACAACTGATTTGATGGCACACAAACGCCAACCATCACAATTTTTGAAGACCCCAATTTCTATTTCCAAAGTAGGCTGTTGAGCACTGTAGAGTTACTGTATGATTCAGTAATTGATACGATTTGAGACCTCAGTACTATAGTTTCAGGAGACATGTAGGTCAACTGGTGTAACATAGTCCATAACCTGGTGGCACCATAGTCCTGGTGGCACAGTGGTTAAAATATTAGGCTGCTAACCAACACCCAGAAACCACTTCATGGGAGAAAAGACTTGGTATTTGCTTCCATAAAGATTCAAGCCCGAGCCCTCTAGAGGAGCTCTGCTTTTTCACATGGGGTTACAAGGACTAGGAGTCAACTCCACTGCATACAATAGCAACAATGCCTTTTTAGAGCTTTCCTCTTTCTTCTGTTCTGACTTACGTTACTGTCATCTTGCACATGCACCATCCATGGTCTGGAATCAGGAATTCTCTGAGGATCTCACCTGCAATTCTACCTGTATTTGTTGTTTCTGAACAGCTGTTCTTTCAAAGTGTATATATTTTCAGACTATATATACTAATATTTTATGATAACTTAAAATGTAATTTTAACATTAAAAATGTTTTATTTAATTCCCTTGATTTTAGACTGGCAGCTATTTTACTTTATATTTAATTAATTTATTCTTAACAATTAAAATAATTACTTAATTGCTTTAGCCTGATTTATAAAGACAGTTTCAAAATAAAAATAATATTACCAACAATACTGAGTGAAGTATAAAATTTCTTTGCGTTCTTTTAATCCTTAGAATACATGCCACTCAGTGAAATTCAAGAACAAAGTGGTGGGAGTGGTCTAATTGTATTCAATAAAGAAATGCATTTTCTGTGGAGAATTTTACAACAGTAGTTACATTTACTAACACCTGGCCTACTTTTTATTATCAGCATGTGACAGCAATTGCAGGAAAGAAATTAATTTCCTCCCCCTCATATCTTTTCTTCGTCAAATTTCTAAACAATTTCTGTGGATATTATGGAGTTTCAGTTATAAGCAAACACACACACATGCTTCAAATTAGCACATTAATTGATTACCTTTAACCAATATTATTTTATGCTTGGAAGTTAATTGGAAAAACTGTTATATAAATGGGCTGGAAATAGACTTGAGTACTCATGTTATCTCTTTCTCTTTTGTTGTGGTAAATATACATATTAAAAGGTAGGCATTTCAACAGCTTTTACATGTACAACTCGGTGATATTATCTTATGTTCATCCTGTTCAACCATAACATTATGTGGTTCCAAATTTTTTCATCATCCTTAACTTGGTGTTCCTTAAGCATTGAATCCTCCTTTCCTCCTCCTTCAGGTCCACCTGTTCATTTTAAGAGTGTTTTTAACAGGTACAATTATTTTCAGTGTTCTTCCAGTTCCATTTGTGTCTCTAATCTCTGTGGTATCACGTATTCTTGCCTGTAAATAGCAGATTTAAACATTGAGCGCCATGATTATAAAGCCAAAGATGCATGTTTGAATTACCTCATTTCTGTTATTCTATGTGAACACATTGCAAAATGTTGGTGAAACAGTTAAAAAAAACAAAAACCTTTTGACAAAATGGAGAGAGTGATGCTGCTGAGTTGTGTGTGCAATGAAGAGAAAATTTGAAATTTAATCTCAGATTTTTATGTACTGTGTATCAAATCAAAATGTGGATAGTGGTCCAAAGGAAAATGCTATGATTTTCTTCTTTGATGTATGTGATTTTGAGTCACTGTTGTCCTGGATTAAGTTTTTATAATAACTGCAAACAGTAAATATGAGACAGTGGCAGCAAAGCAACCGGTTTTAAAATTACTCCTTAAACTGAAAAATAGAAATTATGTAGAAGAACATTAATCGTGCAAGATGGACGATGACAAGAAAAGGAAGTGAAGTCTACAACTGAAAAAAATAGTTAAAAAAAATCACATGTCAAAGAATACAGGAAAATCAAAGATGGCTTCTCTTAGAGCAACTACTTAAATAGTCTCAGTATGTTCTACTATTTAGCTATTTTCTCTGATGCTTGTTTCTGTTGTTGTTAGGTGCCATCGAGTTGGTACCGACTCATAGCAACTTTATGCACAGCAGAACGAAACATTGCCTGATCCTGGGCCAACCTCACTACTGTTGCCACGCTTGAATCCATTGATGCTGCCACTTGGTCAATCCATCACATTGGGGTCTTCCTCTTTTTCTCTGACCTTCCACCTTACCAAACATGATATCCTTCTCCAGTGACTGGTCCCTCCTGACAATATGTTTGAAGTATTAGAGATGAAGTTCGGCCATCTTGGCCTCCAGGGAGCACTCTGGCTGCACTTCTTCCGAAACAGATCTATTGGTTCTTTTGGCAGCCCATGGCATTTTCAATATTCTCCTCCAACACCATAACTCAAAATCATCAATTATTCTAAGGTCTTCCTTATTCACATTAAAACTTTCACATGCATATGAGGTTATTGAAATTACCAAGGCTTGGGTCAGGTGCACCTTAGTCCTCCAGATGACATCTTTGCTCTTCAACACTTTAAAAAGGCCTTGTGCAGATTTGCCTAATGCATATGCCATTTGATTTCTTGACTGCTGTTTCCATGAGAGTTGATAGCTGATGCAAGAAGAATGAAATCCTTGACAACTTCAATTTTTTCTCCATTGATAAAAATGTTGTTTATTGAGGATTTTTGTTTTCTTGACATTGATATGTAATCCATACGGAAGGCTGTGCTCTTTGATCTTCATCAGTAAATGTTTTAGTTCTCTTCACTTTCAACAAGCAAGGTTGTATAATCTGTATATTGTGGGTTGTTAATGATTCTTCCTCCAATCCTGATGCTAATATAAGAAAAAAGTCAAAATGTTACATTTTTTTACATATCTTAAGAAAGATGAGACTTTCTGCTCCAGCTAAAATTTAAAGCTTTGGAAACCCTATACAGCGTTGCTATGAGTTGGAACCAATTCTACAACACTTAACAAAACAATGGAATATTCTATATTGTGGCAATATAAGAATGCCAAGAGAATCAATCTGGAAGAAGCAAAGGAGTGTACAGTAACTTCTGAAATTTACTGTAAAAGAAGAATTTATACATCAATGCCAAACTTATTTTAACCTGCCATTTGAATATCTGTTTATTTTGAGAATTAAACTTTTCAATATTAAAATTTTACGTTGTTGATTATACCATCCAATCGCTTCATACTCATACCTGTACAACATAAGGAAAGACTGACTTGTCCTGCGCCATCCACACATGCGTGACCATGTTTTAGACCACTGCTGCAGCCGCTGTGTCAATAAATCACGTTGAATCTTCCTCTTTTCTCTCATCTTCCACTTTACCAAGTATGATGTGAGCTTCCAGGTACCTATTCCTGCTGATAACATGTCCAATATACATGAAATGATATCTCTCCATCCTCATTTCTAAGAAGCATTCTGTCTGTATTTTAACCAAGACAGATTTGTTTTCTCTTCTGGCAAACCATAGTATAGTCAATATTCTTTGCCAACACCACAGTTCAAATACACAGTTCTTCTCGTGTCTTCCTTATTCATTGTCCAGTTTTCACATGAATATGACGTGATTGAAAAGACAGACTATATTTTCTAATAAACATAAATTATGAAAAAGGTTGAAAAATGTGAAGACTTAAAAACAGAAACTGTAATGTCACGGTACTGCAACAGTAAGTGTTTGTGTTTTATTAGATTTATATTTAGACAAATGCATTAATGTACTTAAGTATTAATCAACTCTTGTACTTTTTAGTTAAAATTGTCATTATATGTAAACTTTAATAAAGCAAAATTCTCACTGTCAGTATTTATTGTCCAGTAGCATTGTTTCATTTCTCTATTACCAAGAATAATTCTAGCACATAAATGAGCTGTGCCAGGTTTCATAAGTGCTAGGTACAATATGGAATCAACTGTGTATGCTTATCAAAAATGTTCTGTATATATACTTAACTTGTGACATATTTTTCCTCTGTGAGGTTATCATAACATTATAACTAATAACCAGTTCATTCATTTCAGTACCTTCCCGAGTTCTATCGTTTTTCCTGTGTCAAGTCCTCTGCTAGCCTGGACATCACCTACATTTGTTTGGCTATTTCTAGTGTACGTGACTTTATTTGAGCTTATTGGATACACACACACATATGTATTTACCTATCTATACGTATAACTATACAGCTAAATATATATACTAGGAAGCTTTAAAAAGCCAATAAAATTCCATTGTTGTTGTTTAATTATTATTGTCTTTTAATCAGTATTTTTATAAACCCAATCTTTGTCTTTATGAGTTAAAAACATTATATATATATATATATATGTGTGTGTGTGTGTGTGTGTGTGTGTGTGTGTGTGTGTGAGTCCAAAATTATCTGCACTCTGGCTGTACAATTTATTTTAATCAACTTTTAGAAAAGACAAATACATCATTTTTTGACACAATTTCCTTGTTTTCCAATGCACTTTGTCCATCTGTCAACAAGCTTTCATATTCCCTTAATTAAAAAATGTTTCACACTGAGCCGTGAGCCACAAATGTACCACTGTCCCCACTTCTTTATCAGAGGTGAATCTTGGTCCTCAAAGGATTTCTTTAAGTGGACCAAATAGATGAAAGTTCAATGGAGCAAGATCAGAACTATAAGGAGGATGCTTTAATACCTCTAAATGAAGTTTTTGCATTGTCAACAGTATAGGCAGAGGTGTGCAGATGTGCATTGTCATGCAAGATCACAATGCCCTTGGATAGCAGTTCTCTGTGTTTACTCGGGAGTTTAGGCTTCAGCTCTTCAGTGAGCATCTCACTGTAGTGAGCACTATAAGCCTGAGAGTAAATGACAGAGAATGTAATCTAAACATCCTCAAGCATTGACCAAGGAAAAGTTCAAAGGTCAACAATCATCTGAAAAATTGATGTTTACAATTCTCTGGGATCCTCAAAGGCCAGTAATGGAACACTATCAGGTAAAAGCTATTAATTCTGATCTGTTAATTTTTTTGTGATCTATGTTCATATCAGTGGTATCAGGTTCTAAATTCAATGTTCTTACAATATGGACAATTTTCCCATCAATCTCTTCTATCTTATTATCCTGATCAAATGCTTGGAGTATGTTCACCTATTTCCACATATTTCTCTTGCATGCATTTTCCAAAAATTCCTCTTAGGAAGAGGTAATGTTCCAGATATACTGTCTGTCATAAATATAACTTGTTGTGATATAATTATCATAATTCAGGGAGTATTTGTTTCTTATCAGAGAGATCAGGGAAAGCTTTCAGAGAAAGTGAATTCTTAGCTGAGATTTAAAAGTTAAGTCAATTTTAATTAGATACAGATGTAAGAGAAGAATGTCACAGACAAAGTGGCATGTTCAAGGGACATTTTGGAAGGAGGAAGCATGATGAGGATATTGTCTTGAAAGAACTTCAGTCAATGTAATCAAACAAGAATTCATGGGTTAAGTGTGGCTCAAGAAAGTAGAGTGGTTGGTAGACTCTGTAACCTAGGTAAGCAATTTTGACTTTTTCTCAAACAGTTAATTGAAATAGACAAGTATTTTTGCTAAGTATTCGACTGTTAGTTGACAGTGTTTTCTTTCAGTTCCATGAGTATTCTATTGTACTGTTTTCTGGCCAGCATTATTTCTCATGAAAAGTTAGCTGTCAATCTTATTGGGGTTCCCTTTTATATGACAAGTTATTCTTCTCTTGCTACTTTCAAGATTTCCCATTTGTCTTTATCTTGTAGCATTTTATTATGATATATGTATGGATCTCTTTGGATCTTGGGGTTCACTGAACATCTTGTATGTATAGATGAACATTCTTCATCAAATTTGGAAAATTTTCAGTCATATTTTCTTCAAATATGTCTTTCTTTTGGTCACTGAAACATTTCCTTTTATAGTTAATATCAGTTGGGCATTCCGCGTCACCACTGTTGATGTCATCTATGATGTCACGAGGGTGTTGGTCACAGACTGGGCTATCCTCAGGATCTCTTTAATAGTTTCAGAGAGTTCTGTGGTTAGAGATCAAGTGTTGTGTCTGATGGACAATGCTAAATATCTTATCAAAACAGATACTTGCACTGTGCTTAATATATATATGTGTGTTTTTTTTGTTTTTTTGTTTTTTTTGTTTTTTTTTTTCTTTTTTCTTTTTCTGAATGGTTCCTTGAGGGGTTTGATGATCGGGGCATAGGCAGAAATCTCTACTTCAATGTGGCTATGCTTGTTCTCAGCAGTCAGTTTCAATGCAATTCTTAGTTGCTTCCAGTCACGGTTGCCTTGACAATGTCATCACCAGTTTTTGTGGGAGACAAACCAAGGTATCTTGGGGACCAGAGTGACACAGCCAAAACTGTCATAACAGTGTCCCTCAAGTACACAACTGTGATCTCATTGGAGTCAAATATTGGCAGCATGACAGAGGTAGCTGGTGTCAGTCTGAATGCAAGAATACTAAGGAAAGATGCACCTAGGACTTCTCTGCGTCCAAAGCAGAAAGAATTCTATTTTATTCCTGCTCCTCTCTCTTTCTTTCCCTCTGATGCTTGCATTATACATATACTGATGTACTTAATGGTTCCCCAGATTCTCTGTGGCTCAGTTCATTTTTCTTCATGCTTTTTCTTCTTTGTTTTTTGCTTGCATAGTCTGTATATATCTATATTTAAGTTTGATGATTCTTTCTTTAGCCAGTTCAAACCTATTGTTGAGTCTTTTGTTAGTTTTTCATTTTAGTTATTGCAATTTTCAACTCCAGAATTTCCACTAGGTTCTTTTTTTGTTACATTATTTTATCTCTATTCCACACTCATCTGTCAGTGTGTCAGACTGAGGTGGTTTTTGTATGGCTGTTATGTTAGAAGCTATGCTACTGATATTTTAAATTCAGCAGAGTAAAGTATCATGGAAAATTTAAATTCAGTAGAGTTTCCATACTAAAATAGAGTAGGAAGGAGGAGAGGTACAACAGTTCTGAAGGGACAGCCACTGGAAACATTATTATTAGAGTGGAATAGGTTGGAAGACACTCAGATTTGACTATGGTAGAACTGGCTTCTCAAAGTAGAGTTGATCTTAATGATGTGGATCTACCAAAGCTATCAGGACCTTTATTTGGTATTGGGGTACAACTCAAAATGATAAGAAAGAACAGCAAAAGTCTATTAATAATGAGAATGTAGAATGCAAAATATATGAAACTAGGAAAGTTGAAAATCATCAAAAATGAAATGGGGTGCACAAAAGATTGACATCACAGGCATTAATGAGCCAAAATGGACTAGTATTGGCTATTTTGAATAAGACAATTGTGTGGTTTACTAATCAGGCATAATAAAATTGACGAAGAATGGGGTCACAGGCTAAAGTTGAAGAACATTAATTAAAACAATTCCATGAAAGCCAAAGTATGACCTTGAGTAGCTCCCACCTGAATTTACAGACCATCTCAAGAATGCATTTGATGCTTAGACACTTATGATCAAAGACTAGAGGAGTTGTGGTATGACATGAAGAACATCATATATGAAGAAAACAAAAGGTCATTATAAAGTTAGGGAAAAAAGAAAACACTAAGTGGATATCAGAAGAGACTTTAAAACTTGTTTTTAAACATAGGAAAGCTACAGTGATTGGAAAAAATTATGAAGTTAACGAACAGAAAATCTGAAAGGGCAGCTGTAAAATATAGCCTAAGTATTATAATGAAATGTGCAAAGAAAGACCTGCAGTTGGAAAACCAAACTGTAGAAGAACGTACTTAGCATTTCAAAAGCTGATAAATTGAAGAAAGATACAAGTTTTAGATTACAATATTGAAGGATGCTTTGGACAAATTAGAGTCTTGGTGTGGCACTGAGGGTTAATGTGCTGGATTGCAAAGTCTTTTGAACTGCAAAGTTGGCAGTTCAGGATCACCAGCTGCTCCTCAGAAACCCCATATAGGGTTACTATAGGTCAGAACCAACTCAACAGCAATTAACAACAACATGGGCAAAATAGTGAATGATTCAGGAAGCATCAAAACAACATGGAAGGAATGCAGAGTCACTCTTCCAAAAAGAATTGGTCAATAGTCAACCATTTCAAGAGATAGCATTCGATCAAGAACAGATGGTAGTGAAGGAAGAAGTCCAAGTTGCACCAAAGGCATTAGCAAACTTTCCTCAGATATAGATGGCCCCACAGTCTGATACAACTAAATTCTAGGCCCTTGCCAGGGTAATTTTTGAAGCCAGTCTTTGAGATTTGCTTTAACCCCAAAAGAGTACTAGATAGACTGCTGTTTAGCTTTTTCCTCCATGAAGCTACTGTTGTTGTAGTTAAGTGCTGTTAAGTTGGTCCCGACCCATGACAACCCTGTATAGTGTTTCCAAGGAGCTGCTGGTGAGCTTGAACCAGCGACCTGGTGTTTCAAACCAACTTTGCAGTGTCTAGCACACTAGCCCACAGCGCCACACCAGGATTCCGTGAAGCTACTAAAATATCCATCCATTGAAAGACTGTCTTATGCTTCAAATGAAGTAATTTATTTTGGAGAGGTTTTGGAATCCTCTGTTCTTAAGAATTACCTCCTCCCCTGGGCAAAATCTTGAGCCATTGCCAGAACAGTGGCAATGGGGGCAAGAAAAGTGATTTATATCTTGTAGTGTGACACTCCTGCTTTATGAGTAGGGCACTGGTAGTGTCAGTAGCCTGTGGTTTGCTTGGCTTACCTCTACCAGCATAGAACCAACACCCTACAGGAAAACTGGGGTGGAAGCAACCAGGCCTCTAATCTTTTCTGCTTGCTATATATTTCAGACATGTTAATCTGGTGGGTCTCTGGAGAAGGACATCACACATGGTAAAGTAGAAGGTCAGCCCAAAAAAAGGAAGACCCCCTGTGAGATGAATTGGCACAGTGACAGTGATGGATTAGCACAGTAGCAATGATCCCAAACGTAGCGGCTGTGAGAATGGCACAGAACCGAGTAGTGTCATGTTCCTTATGCCTAGGGTCCTTATTGAGTCAGAATTAACTCCACGGCACCTAACAACAACAATGTCTAGTTAGAGCCTCTACCTGTGAGTGGATGCTGGTTGGAAGAGTGGGCTACCTAACCTTTCAGGTACACTCAGCAGGAATTCATCCTCTGGAACTGGGAACTGGGGGAGGAGATGTACCTTCTGCGGAAGATGTTGTATCATTTAATTGATTGTTGATAAATGAAGCTCCATTTTCTTGGTGGCATCTACCTGGATTGAAACTTCTGTCATTAAGTAGTGAGGGGTTCTCCTTTCCTGGCTTTTTCTTTGATGTCGCACTCCTTCCTAACTTTCTCTGCTTAGATTTATTGTATAAGAAAGTTTAGTTTAGATTCAAAGGGGTTCTGAATTGAGAGATCTGAAAACTTCTTGCCCTTTCCCTATTTCTGGCACATTATTACAATTTATACAATCTGTGTATTTCTTTAGGCTATTGATCCCATTTAATGCTCAGTTTCCCCAGCGGCAAAATGGGGCTAGTAGTCTTAGGAGTTTGTTCTCAACGTCTGTAGCCTTTTCATGGGGATTTAATGCACACATTGTTCTCTTTAAAAAAATAAAAATGTCAGAGCCTCCATTTAATTCCATTCTTACATGAACTTTATGAAGTTCCATCATTTACATATATTTATTTTGGTTTAATTTATGATGGTTTGCTGTTTTCCACTGCTTATTTTGACCTTTTTATGGTGATTTTTTTCTTCTTGCTGAAAATAGTCTTAGTTTTAAAAATACCTTTACATGCTTGATGGATGGTTTTGAAATCAGTATTCCTATATGAATAGACTCATATTTATATGTTCTGGATATTCTTGTGTTAGCAGGAGGAGCCCTTAGAGGAGCAATAGGGCAGAAGGTTAAACAGCACAAAAACCTTTTCTTTTGTTGCTATGGTGATAAAGAGTTTCTTTAACATAGGGGTCTCTTACCTCATTTTCTCTGTACCTTAATCATGCCTTTTTCTTCTCAGCTTCTCTCAGCAATTCTTTACTCGTTAGTTTATTCGTATAATCAACTACATCAATTTCTAATAGAGGTTTAACATGTGTACTCTCATTCTGCTTGTGTGTGTGTGTGTTAGTAGTCCTGGTTACTTTCAGTCCCTATTGTTTCTCTAGGTCTAGCTTGAGTTCTTTGAATTTTCCCATAGTACCTGCCACATCATCATAGCTATTTGTAATAATTCTGTTTAGTTTAGCTCCTCCTCCTTGCACCTTACAACTCACTAGGGATCTGTTGAATTTCCCTGGCCATCTTTCTAATGCAGGAGCTTAAAGTCATTCCCGTTGCTGTTACCTATTTTAGGAGAAGTACGAAGATTCAGGTCTTCTCAGCTGAATGTCCTCTATTGGAAACGGAATCCCTACGAATATAGTGTATATTGTCTTGGTGTGTGTACAGATTCCTCATGAGCATAATAGAATGGTAGAATAGGGACTTTAAAATTTTACTTTATAAACTATTATTTACTGCTTTTTTTCCCTTTCATCTGAACATGTGTTGGTCTTCTTTTTTACTCTCTGTCTCCATTCATCTGTTTCAGAGATTTATTTTCAGTACATTTTAGTCTTCCTATTCTCTAACTTTGGAGTATTCTCATCCTAAAATAAGAAAATAGTTTCATATGCAGTTGAGTGGATTTTATAGCTATCATGAGACCCTGCTGCACACTGTGGGAGTCAAGACTATATACAAATTATCCTTCTGAATTTATAAGGCACACTTTTACTTCAAAAACATTATGAATTATTGAAAACTCCTCAAAAGATTTTTAAAAATTATTATTCCTAGTAATTTGAGGTGCTATTGAATATTTTCAATTATGATAGTCATCTTATGATCAGATCTGAGCGTTTCTCCAAACATATTTGTGGTGCTGTGGGATAATACACTGGACTGCAAAGTAGGTTTGAATTGCAAAGTAAATTTGAACCTCCAGGTCGTCAGTTCAGATTCACCAGCCGCTCCTTGGAAAACCTATGCAATGTCTCTATGCACTTAACAACAAAAACATGTATATTCCAAACTCAACCCATATTATATTTGATGGTATGTGTTTTAAACAGCTGTTTACTAAATTCACTCATATCCTTAGTGGTCAATTGCTCTGAAGGCAAGTTCATATTATTCAATATAGCTTTATCATTTCAATTCTGGGCATGCTTGAATTTTCTCAGATATATATTGGCCTTTGGCCATTTAGGGTTTCTTATCACTAGAGTGAGGCAGACAGAGTGAACAAGAGAAATTATTTTTATAGAATAACTGGGCTTGTTTTTTCTTTCTCTATAATGAAAACAACATACTCAAGTTCAAAATATTGGATTGTTATTGTTGTTAAGTGCCGTGAAGTTGATTCTGACTTGTAGCAATCTTGCATAGGGTTTCTGAGATGTGGCTGGTGAGTTTGAACCACTGACTTTGCAGTTCAAACTGACCTTGAGGTCCCATGCATTATTCTGCAGTCCACACTAAGATAAGTACTTTAAAATAACATTTGATAATATATGATAAATTTCTTTCAATACTTGAGGGTTGTTTTTTTTTTTTTAATCTATATTTTTTGGCTAGCCTCTGCATAGAACCTTTTTAAAGATATGATATTTTGATAAGTATAAACTACAAATTCAAATATTTCACATTGAGTGTTAAATTATTGGATAATCAGATACATATATATTGCCATGTCTATTTTTATCCACCACAGATAAAAGTTATTTTTTCAGAGTTCCATATTTTTCTTGCATACCTAAAATAAGTTAGGTTTAATATGTTTTATAATTAAATATCTGCTTGCTTGAAGTCTGTTTGCCTCATTTCCATTTAAGAAATTATATATATTTTATCCATAAGAATGCAAATAAATAACCATTCAAATTTACAAATCAAGTGTAATTCAATGTAAGTTCATTAGGAGTAGACATTTTTTTCTATCCTATTCAATTCTCCACTAACATATTACAGAGATTACTATGTAATAGAAATAAAGTACTTGTATAGAAAGAAAATGCCTTTTTATAAATCTCTTAATAAAATATATGTATTAGCAATTAAAACACCCCAAATATGTCTGTTAACATACTAATACATGTTTCTCATTCATATCTTAAAAGTATTTTTGCATTAAAATATTTTAGAAGAATATATATTATATTTAACTATGTTGATTATCTGGTGATTGAAACTACATTAGTCTATAGAAGCATACATCTCATCAGTCACTCTTTTATAAAAAGTCATGTAAAACCAGTTAAAGCTGCTTTTTCTAGTGTTTTGTAGCCACACATCTCCACACAGTTGTTCATCTACTAATATATATTACAATGATGATTACTATTCATAATGCTAATTCAGGACTCTGCACGAATTTGCAGTAGTTTCTCAAAATCAGACACAGGTTTATATTGTAGCTATTGGAGTCCTGGTGTGGTGTTGTAGGTTAATGTGCAGGACTGCAAAGTTGGTTTGAATTACAAGGCCGGTGGTTCAAGCTCACTAGTTGCTCCTCAGAAACCCTGTACAAGGTCTCTATGGGTTGGAACCAACTTGACGGCACTTAAGAACAACATTAGAGCTATAATGTCGACAATGATTTTTACAATAGGTTCTTTATGCTGCCCTATACCAGACAAAAAGGAGGGTACATCATAAACTATTGTCATTAGGGTTTCCAGTTCATACATGCACAGGTTTATTCCATGTCTAAACATGTTTCAATGTGTTTAGTTATTCTCTCTGATCAGTGAATGGCTGTAGACAATGTCTTTCAGTAATACACTTGTCTTATTCTTGTTATGGTGTCTTCAAACAAAACAAAACAAAACAAAAAAATCACCTTACTATTCCTCTCACAACCCTTTGTGCTTAGCTGGTTCAATAATAGAATTCAGAGACCATATTAACAGTCTTGGAGTTTATTAGAGATATTGTTGTTGTTATGTCCCACAGAGTCAGTACTGACTCATAGCGACCCTATGTAGGGTTTCCAAATTGCACCTGGTGGGTTTGAACCACTGGCCTGATAGCTAACAGCCAAGTGCTTACCCTACAAAGACACACAATTTAACAGGCTACAAAGTAAGATAAGAAATGTTTGAGCCACAGTTGTTCCAGTCAGGATACCTCTCTCTGGTCTGCCCGCTGCCCTGATTCAGAAATGTTAGAAAGCTATTTTAATGGTACTGATAAATGCCCAAAGGGCACACCCCTTCACCATAAACCTCAGCCCAAAGGCACTTGGCTCTAGATATGTGAATCAGCAAATTTAGATCCTCAATGAAAAGGTCTGGGGACACCCCAATTCACAAATAAGGCTCCTGCCCAAAGGCACTCAGTTTAACTTACTCCATGTGCTGGGAAGTCCACTGCTCTGTTTTGTGCTGTTTCTTGGTTCTGCTGCTGCCACTTCTCTGCCACACTTCTGGAGTCTCAGCTCTCTCTCAGATGAAGGACTTGCTCCACTTTTGGCTTTTGCTTGGAGGTAGAGAATTCCCCTCCCCACCTCAGCCCTGCTGCTTCTGAGATGGTTTATTTTATACCCAGCAGGATGGTAAAATTTACAAATAACAATTAGCCCTGTTAACAATCACTCAAAATTCAATCATACAATCCATCAGCATATTCTGCGCATTCTCTTCCTTAGATTGCAATGATTAGGGCTTTATGTCAACTTGACTAGGCCAGGATTTCCAGAGGTTTAGGAGTAGAGATGTGATGATTCCCATGGCGATGAAACCTAGTAGAGGCATAGTTAACTGTATGATGATTGGCTATGAGCAGTCAAGCAACTGAAAGCCTATTTCCTTGGGAGTGTAGCCTGCTCCCAATATAGTGGACATACAGAAACGTCTCTTTTTCTCTCTTCTGCTACAGACCTGGGACTCTACAATTATAAGTCATTAATAATAAACTTCTCTCTCTCTGTATATGTGTGTGTGTGTGTGTATAGTGGTCATGGAGTCGGTTCTGACTCAAAATGACCCTGTGTAGGATTTCCGAGGCTATAAATCTTTGTTGTTGTTGTTGTTAAGTGCCGTCGAGTCGGTTCAGACCCATAGCGACCCTGTACAGGGTTTCCGAGGGTGTAAATCCTTACGGGAGTAGAAAGCCTCATCTTTCTCCCGCGGAGCAGCTGGTAGTTTCGAACCGCTGACCTTAAGGTTCGCAGCCCGATTCGTAACCACTACACTACCAGAGTTCATTGGGATTAGTATAAAAGAGTAGAAAAGACTGAACTTGAGTGTTTAAAAAGTTTGTGTTTGACTGCCTTTTGGATATTGGTTTCACCTGCCTATTATTGTAGAGTAGACATACATGTGTGATTAGGAATATTGTGAATTATGGTTACAGAGAGCTTGTGATCCCACCATCAGCTTACACTTGATTGGATTTGCTAAGAGATGAGCTAGAAATAGTCTTGCTTTAAGCCTTTGTAGAATACATGGCCTTACCTGGAATCTTAAGCCCTACCCAGAGCTTTCAGAGTTGGCACATTTGAATTGCAAAGACATGTAGACCAACCCAGAACTACTGAGAGAACGGGAAATTCATGATTGAAAGAAAGTAGAGGAAAAAGAAGACAGTTTGGCATTTTGAGTTTCTGAAGCATGAAGGAAAGAAAGTTGGCACATCAGAGAAAATCCCCTTCTAGGAAAGAAAGTTAAAGTGAACTGGTGCGCTGTATGCTCACTGGTGACCACTTGGGTATACATACATGTGAGTAGAATTGGATGCAATGTGGCAAGGAAGACATAGCAGAGTTTGGACATGTTCTGTTGCCACCTGTTGACTTTGAGATGGGATGAGAGGGAAGGCTTGGGTGAACTCCTGAGCCCAGGGCCAATGACCCAGACCATGGGGTCTAGAGCTGAGCGTGAAGTGAAACAGCTGATTTGAAATGCAGATTGGTGTGTGTGAAGCTAGTACCCATATACCTTGCTTGAATAGCTAGGGCCGAGCTCACTAGAACCTGACCAGAAGAACATAAGCATGGTTGATACTGTGTCAGTTGATGGGTATCAATTCCTTCATTTTCTTGAACTGGACTTTTGCTTATGGATGCAATTGTTCAAAATTCCTACCAGAATGGAAGCTTCTTCAGATCAAGGAACATGCTTGCCTCCTAAGTGTACTGGGTTGATAGGCACAGGCAATTGTTTACATTGATTATTCAAGATAGGTACTGGACCACAAGGTAGGTTTGCACCACAAGGTATGCAGTTCAAACTCACCAGATGTTCCTTGGAAAC
>NW_006408571.1:6121225-6122270 GCF_000296735.1 Chrysochloris asiatica
GGAAACCCTGTACAGGGTTGCTATGAATCGGAACTGACTCCACGGCTCATAACAACAACATACATACATGTTTCACTGGTTTTGCTTCTCTAGAAAACTGAGTCTAAGACACAGGTCCATCAAGAAGTCGTTTGGTGACTTCTGGTGCTTCCCGGACCGGGCAGGACAGGTCCGCAGGCTCAGGAAAAAGTAGGGGGCGGTATCACACATTGGGGCCCCCGCCTGGTAGACAGACAGCTTTTGGGCAAACATAAAATTTTAGGGTGCAACTTTATGAACTTGTTTTTTTTGAAGGATCAAACTATAGAGGAGTTATGAGCATTTTGAACTTCCACCCGCCTACTCCAGGCTGCTACCCCAGGGATGGTCCCACCCACTGCAGAACTTAGCAGGGCTTGAGCAGACCCATTCAAAGGGCGGATGCTCTCAGAGAGCTAGTGGGGCCACAGGAACCAACATAGTCCATCCAAGGAGGGTCCTCATTGCCACATTAGGCATTACTGGCATGTATATAGGACAAATTGGGGGGCTCAAGGCACAGGGAGACAAAGAGAGGCATTTTAGACATCATCAAAAACATACCCCATCTGCCTGCAAGCACCAAGCCCATCCCCCACTTCTTTGGCTTAGGCCAGCCCTCTGCCCAGCCTCCTAGCCTTAGGCCCGCCCATCAAAGCATCAAGGTTTGGGCCAGCCCAAGCAGAGACACCCTTGAGTAGCAGTTTAACACCATTAACAAAGCACCCCTGCTCTGGTTTAATCCGACAGACTGCAAAGCCTTTTGATTTGCAGGAACTGTGGTTCTAGCTCAACAACTGCTATTGTAAACCCTATACTGTCGCTGTGGGTCATAATCCACTCCAATCATTTCAAGAAGTAACAAAACTCAGAAGGGCCTGAAACAGAATAAGGACATTACAGACTTACTGAAGAAGCAGGGAGGGCAGGGCTTGCTGGCGGCTAGGGTGAAGGCATAGTGAAGGTCGCCATCAGCAATAACTCAGAATTCCAGGCAAAAAAGAGGCAAGACAGAGCTCCAAAATTC
>NW_006408571.1:6136483-6137396 GCF_000296735.1 Chrysochloris asiatica
CATCTGGGTTAAACTGATTATATTCAGAGGTGGTTAAATGGGGCTGCCACTGATCAACCCAGGATCTGCGTATGCTGTCCCCAGCAGTTTCATAAAATGATTTTTCTAAATAATGTTGACTATTGATATTTCCTGAGACATGTTCCTTATAGCTAGTACTTTCATATGTTTCTTAGCTAATTATATCATATGGTGTGATTCTATTACTTGTTCTTTGTAACATTTCGATTGGAAAGAGATTTTCTCTATATGATGAAATTATTGTTCTTTTTAAATTTCAAAATAGAATTTCCTGATATTCTTGAAAGCAGCTCTACCCTACAGGGTCAGATACCCATTAACCAACTTCATAGGACAGAATTATATATCCAGAATATCAATCAATTTATTATTTTAAATGACTCAACACTTCTAGGAACAACATACCATTGATATTCATGACTATTGAAGTTTCCTTTTATAGGCAGCATAACAAATATAATCACATGAAGAGTAGAATACTGCTGGAGGTGCATGTCATTACAAAAAAGAAAAGAGAAAGGATTTAGTGATATATATATTAAATGTTAAGTGATGTCATAGTAAGGTAACCTAGTAACCTAAGTTTTCTTACAGATTTGGGATTTCATGGTACTATTGTTGCTTTTTTAATAGATTAACCACATACCTAACTTACTTTTGATTTGTGAAATCATTTTTTAGGTTGCTCATAATATTTTCTTTGTTAAAAATGGGGCCCTCTACCTTGTCAAAAAAGCTCCGGTAGCATAGCGGTTACAAATCGGGCTGTGAATCTCACAGTCAGCTGTTTGAATCTACCAGCTGTTCAGTAGGAGAAATATGAGGCTTTCTGCTCCTGTAAAGATTTACAGCCTCAGAAACCCTGCACAGGGTCACTATGAGTCAGAACCGA
>NW_006408571.1:6139246-6140605 GCF_000296735.1 Chrysochloris asiatica
AACAACAACAACAACAACAAATCAACTTTCAGGGATTGATGTTAGCCATTGTGCTACACCTAATGGAGCATCATCATTGTGATGATCATGTTAGCCAGACTGTCCTTCGGAGGACAAGATGGCCAAACTTCGTCTCTCATACTTCAGACATATTTTCAAAAGGGACCTGTCACTGGAGAAGGATATCATGTTTGGTAAGGTGGAGGGTCAGAGAAAAAGAGGAAAACCCCCAATGAGATGAATTGGTCAAGTGGCAGCATGAATGAACTCAAGTGTGGCAACAGTAGTGAGGTTGGCTCAGGATCGGGCAGTGTTTCATTCTGCTGTGCTATGAGTCGGTACCGCCTCAATGGCACCTAACAACGACAACGACAATAGTTGATGGAATAAAATTGAAATATTTTAATAAACTGACACAGTACTGAAGGTACTTGCACATCTATGCCTAGAAATATTGAAGACAGCTACCTGATCAAATGATCGGGAGATATCCATATTTGTGCCCATTCCAAAGAGAGGTGACATAGCAGCTTGTAGAAATCATCAAACAATATCACTTGCATATAAAAATTTGCAGAATATAATTTAATAAATGACTACAACAATATATCACCAAGGAACTGTCTGAAATTCAAGCTGGATTCAACAGAGGATATAGAACCAGTTTTATCATTGCTGAAGCTAGATGGAGCTTGTCTGGAAGCAGAAAATAGCAGAAAGATGCTTATTGTTTTTGTTGTTGTTATGTGCCACTGAGTTGGTTCCTACTCATAGCGACCCTGTATAGGGTTTCTGAGGAGTGACTGGTGAACTTGAACTGCCAAAATTTTGGTTCAAACCAACCTTTCTGTACAGCACATTAACCCATTTATTGACTATACAAAGCCTTCTTAACTATGCAAAGTCTTTCAACTGTGTGAATCATGAGAAGCTATGGATAGCACTGTGAAGGATGGGTGTTCCAAAGTACTTAATTGTACTCATGAGGAACCTATACATATAGCAAGAGAAACATTGTTGGAAAAGAACAAAAGGATACTGAGCAGGCTAAAATTAGGAAAGTTATGTGTCAGGGTCATATTCTTTCATCATATTTATTCAATCTGTATCCTGAGCAAATTATATTGAAGAAGACCATGGCATCCAGACTGAAGGAAGACTCATTAACAAGCTGCTATATGCAGGAGATACATTACTTGCTGAAAGTGAAGAGGACTTATATACTTACTAATGGTATGGGTTGCATCTCAATGTAAGGAAAACAAAATCCCTCATAACTGGACCAATAAATATCATCATGATAAATGGAGGAAAGATAGAAGTTGTCAAAGACTTTATTTTGTTTGGATCCACTATCAA
>NW_006408571.1:6141015-6142920 GCF_000296735.1 Chrysochloris asiatica
GGTCAGTGATAAAAAGGAAGACCCTAATGAGATGAACTGGCATGGTGGCAGCAACAAAGGGCTCAAGCAGAACAACAAACATGAAGCTAGAACAGGATTCAGCAATGTTTTGTGCAGTTGAGCATAGGGTCACCATGAGTAGGAACCAGTTGAAGGTACCCAAAGACAACAAGTAATAGTCACTGAAAACTTTATGAATCACAGCATAATATTGTCAGATATACAGACAGAAGGTAAAATCATTATAAATAGTAATAAATTATTATCAGATATAGCACCCTAAGATGAGCATCAAAATACTACTGGGTAGAGCTGCCTCCTCATAGTTGTTGACCATAATGATGTGACTAGAGTAAAGCTTTAGGTACCTTCATTTGCTAATGGGGAGAAGTTCAAAATGAGGATTAACAGTTGCAAACATCCATTAATAATCAAAATAGGGAATGTATGAAGTATGAATCTAGGAAAATTGGGAGTTTTAAAAACCAATTGAATACATAAATATTGATATCCTAGGCATTAGTGAGCTGAAATGGACTGATATTGGTCATTTTGAATCAGACAATCATATGATTTGTTATGTTGGAATCAAATCCAAGAGGAATGACCTAACATTCATCATCAAAAAGAACATTTCATGATCTATCTTGAAGTACAATGCTGTCTGTGATAGGATAATATCCATACACTTACAGGAAAGACCAGTCCTATTGTGGTGGTATAGGATAAGCACTGGACTCTTGACTGTGCTAGTCCTTACATCAGCAGTTCAAACCCACCAGCTGCTCTCAGAAATTCTATCAAGGGTCACTATGAATTGGATCTGACTCCATGGCAAACAATGAAGACAACTTAATGCTATTGTTATTCTTATTTAGACATCAACCACTAAAGTTAGTGATGATAAAACTGAAGAATTCTATTCACCAACATCTTCCATCTGAAGTTGAGCAAAACATGCAATCAGGATGCATTGATAATTACTGGTGATTAGGATGATAAATGTGGAAACAGAAGGAAGAATAGATATTTGGAAAAATTGGCCTTGGTGAGAGAGCCAATGCTAGAGATTACCTGACAAGATTTTGCAAAACTAATGACTTATTCATTGCAAATGTTTTTTGAAACATAAACAGTGACTATATATGTGGACTTCACCAGCTGGAATACATAGGAATCAAACTGACTAAATTGGTGGCAAGAGACAATGAAGAAACTCAATATCATCAGTCAAAATAAAAGGTCATGTTTCGTAAGGTCAGAGAAAAAAGAGGAAGACCCCCAGTGAGGTGGATTGGCAAAGTGGCAGCATCGATGAGCTCAAGCATGGCAACAAGTGTGAGGTTGGTCCAGGACCAGGCAGTGTTTTGTTCTGTTGTGCATAGGGTTTCTGTGAGTTGGTACAGACTTGATGGCTCCTAACAACAACAATGGATCAGACCATCAACTGTTCATTTGCAAGTGCAGGCTAAAGCTATGGGTTAGCTATTGAATTTTTCAATGGTTCGGTAAGAACCAAAACCAGAATGTATGTGTGGATGAGACACTGATATACCATAACTTTGTAGCACATGAAGGGCATCAGGAATGGGGCAATATTAGTTCTTAGAAGCCTTCACCGTTGGGGCAAGGGAGACTTGGAAATACATTGAAGCTGGGTAGGTATGTACCTGGTGAGTTTTTTGAAAATTAGTTTTCAAGACATAGTGGGTACAATTTGAGATCCATCCATCTCAATATTAGTTTTCTTCCTGAATGCCCTTGGATGGAATTATTTAAGGCTGTCCGAGATATGAATTCCCAGCTCTTACTTTGCTTAACTTGCATCTTGTACATTTCCTAGCTATTTATATTTTGGTTCAAGCTGCGAACCTTAAGGTCTGTGGTTCGAAACTACCAGCCGCT
>NW_006408571.1:6145015-6159171 GCF_000296735.1 Chrysochloris asiatica
GATGGCACCTGACAACAACAACAGTAACAACAAAACCATATTAAAAGTGTGTGTCTTAGAAGTGAGGATAGTGAAATATCAACTCATGTATTTTGGACATGTTATCAGGAGGGACCAAGGCAGTCTGGTAGCATAATGGTTGTGAATTGGGCTGCTATCCTCAAGGTCAGCAGTTTCATACTACTAGCAGCTCCACAGGAGGAAGATGATGCTTTCTGCTCCCGTAAAGATTTACAGCCTCAGAAACCCTATTCAGGGTCACTACGGGTCAGAACTGACTCGACGGTGCATAGCAGCAACAACATCATCAGGAGGGATGAGGTCCTGGAAAAGGACATCTTGCTTGGTAAAATTGAGGGTCAGTAATAAAGAGGAAGACTCTCAACAAGATGGGTTGACACAGTGACTGCACCAATGAGCTGAAACATAATGACTGTGAACATGGCGCTATACCTGACAGTGTTCCATTTGATTTTGTGTAGCTTCCCTGTTCATTGGAGCTGACTCAACAGTACCTGACAACAACATTAAAAATATATGGGAGGTTATATTGAAAGCATGTATAAGGGTTTTTAAAAGGAAGGAAATATAACTAAGATTCATGTAAGATTGGGTCTAGGAATTCTAAACTCAATGTGGATCTCTCTCTGTGAAAACAGGTTTTCTGTTGTTTCTTTATGTCAGATTATTTTTTTTTAAATCTCTTTGAAGATCACCCATGTGTTCCACTCCAATGTATAGATTACTGATTGACTTATTTGCCTAAATTTTCTATTCCAAGTCTCAACACCTGTGGTCAGAGGCAGGTGTCATATGGTATACAATTTGTTAATTAGTGGTCATAGGGAAAATTGTGTGAGAAGATGCTGTGCTGAAGTGGGCTCACTGACATGTCTCTTGCAATAAATAAATCTAATTTGTTATTGCACACCTACTGGAGTCACATCTCCAAGCATTAACAATTTGTTTAGAGGAACAAGACATTGATAGATCTGACAAGAGTTAATGAAAAGACTCAAATCAGTGGAGCAAATAACAAGTGCTGTGTATTTATAGACTAGAAAGACCACTGTGGGTTTTCATGGATTCAGATGGCATTATGAAGGACTATGGATCAGAGAGAGCTCTGGTACATGTGTTAAAATTTGGACAGATGAAGAAAGGTATTCAGAGGTAATGGTACATGGAAAGACACAGACCAGAAGTTTGTTGCTTACAGAGAAAGCAGATTCTGTTGTTTCAAAACTATTCATATAGAAGATTAGTAAATAAAATGTAGAAACATTGTTTGTTTCTGTTGTTGATATGTGCAATCCAGTCAGTTCCAACCCATGTGACCCTGTATGGAGTTTCCAATGAGAGGCTATTGGGTTTGAACTGCTGACTTTACTTGTTTGCTTATCCTACAGAGCCTTAAATATATCTTAACTAATTTTTTTCCCTCAAAATCTTTAAAACTATTACCTTATTTAACTCTATAAACATTCCTTGTGACCTATTTAATATTCTTATTATTTTTCAAATGATGAAAGAACAAGTCTAAGAGGTTAAAATATCTTCCCAAAATTAAACATATAGTATGTGACAAAATCAGAATTGGGAATAATTTTTTGCCTAAGTCATTTCACTGGACCTTAGCATTGTTATTGTTGTTGTTAAGTGGCGTCAAGTTGATTCTGACCCATAGTGATCCTGTATAGGGTTTCCAAGGAGCAGCTGGTGAGCTTGAACCACTGACCTAGTAGTTCAGATGACTTTGCAGTGTGACACATTAGCCCACAGCACCACACCAGGAATATTAAAAGCCCTTTTTTATCATGTCGAATTTTGATTTTCTTCATCAAATAAATCTTACATTTCTTATAAATATGACTGTTATTTAGAGGAATTTGCTACATCCAAATTGCTCTTTATAAAATAGTTTTATTCTCTGGGAAATAGTAAGACATCTTATGATCCATACTTGCCAAAATATTCACAGAAAAAAGCATCATTGTGTTCCATATTAAACAAATTTTTAGAAATTCCTGACCTCTAAATGAAGCTACTTTCTTTTATTATTGGTGTTGTTAAGAGCTGTCAAGTTGGTTCTGACCCATAGCGACCTTATATAGGGTTTCCTGAGGAGCAGCTAGTGAGCTTGAACTGCCTACCTTGCAGTTCAAATGGCTTTGTAGTGTGGTGCATTAACCCACAGCACAATTGGTATTAAATTCTTTTGAATTTTCTAAACCATCTTCAGTACATTTAAATAAAAAAAATTCTCTAGTCAAGGGTTAATCTCACTATTATGTCCTTCCCACACTGCAGTCCAGAAGTAATTTTAAAAAAGAAAAACGCTACAAAATTAGAATTTTCACCAGTTTACAAAGAACAAAAGGCATTGCATGAACAGATTCAGCATTATAAAAATGGTTCATTTCTTTAGTGCATCTGCTACTCTCCTCTCCGAGCTGTTTTTCATATTGGGAAGACAATGATTTATTAAAAGTAAAATGTTGTTTTAAAAGATTAAAAGGAAAATCCATATTTATAAAAACATTAAAATGAACTGTGCCCCTGTACTTTGCTTTTAGTGGTTTATTAATAAACACTTCAGAGAGTAGATACAGCATCGAAGTGAGTTATTCTTCCTCTGAATATATTATTTTTATACTTTCATATATATTACACATACCCAAGTACACAAGGTGCTATGTAGAATGAGTAAAAGTTAGAGCTTAAGCTATATTCTGTTACTGAATGCACAGTAGGTGCTCAGTAAATAACAAAGGAAGGTCAGTAATGTTTGAGAAAGATTGTGGGAAAAACAGCAACCCTCCTTGTTCTCATAATATTAAAAATTACTCTAACTCCTTGCCCTGGAGTCAATTTGGACTCATTGTGACCCCATGTGTTACATGGGCTACATGTGCTACATGGGCTTTCTAGACTGTGATATTTATGGAGTTCTGGTGTGGCACTGTGGGTTAATACTGCACTGTGAGGTGGGTTTGGACTACAAGGTCAGAAGGGCACCTAACAAAGCAGTATTTATGGAAGCACATCACCAAGTCTTTCTTGTATGACATCATAGATGGGTTCAAACGAACTTAAGTATCTTTTGTTGAACACAAATTATTTGTACCACCAATGACTTAAAAAAAAAGTAAATACATGGATTCCCAATTTACAACATTATGTAGTTCATTCTAGTTCCTTTTTCAGGATGCAACATTGGTGGACCCAAACTATCAACATTTTGGTTAATAATGAGCATATTAGCTGTGTAATTTATATGGAGATGATTTGGTTTGGTCTTGTCATGACCAAACGTAATTAAAATGTTGAAAATAATAACTGAGTGAGGTTAAAAAATGTAAATGACAAATTGCTGTATACTACTGGAATCACTTTAGAAAAATCTCACGTGTATTGTTTTCAACCTCCTTTACACTTTACAGTAATAATCCCCATTGTTATTGTTGTTGTTAAAAGCTGTCAAGTCGGTTCTGACTCATAGGCTTGCTTGCCAAGGACCTGGCTGGTGAGCTTGAACTGCTGACCTTGTGGTTTAAACCGACCTTGAAATCCAGTGCATTAACCCACAGTGCCACACCAGGACTACAAGATTTAACTTTAAGTTTATTCAAAAGCTTTCATTAATATTGTTTTTGTTCCAAACATAATGGGATTCAACATATAGTGGTCTTGAAATATTTTCTTGAAGTATTTATTTAAAAAAAAATAAAGCATGAGTTAGAATTTTAAAGGAGCTGATTTTAAAAATGTCATTATGTTTTATTCATTCTGGAACATTTGATATCCTCTTTTTTTATATTGTTATGATTTCATAACTAGTATTGAATTGGACTTTTCTATCCTCTTCCCACCCCACCCCCCTGTATTTACCCTTTGACAGAGGTGCTAATGAACAACAAATTGGTGCTAAAGAGAAGCCTCAGGAGGGAGGAAGCAGGAATTAGATGACATGGAAGATTTATCGAGAAATGAATTGGTCCCTGAATATTAGGTGCTATTTATTTCCTCTGATGCTTAAGATGTAGTAGTATAATAACTGGACTGCTCCTCACAAGATCAGCAGTTCAAACTCACCAGCTACTCCTCAAGAGAAAGGTCAGGTTTTCCTCTCCTATAAATATTTGCACACCAACAAACCCTATACAGAGATGCTGTTAGTCTGACTGGATCTGATGGGTTTGGTTTTGGTTTATTTTGTGGTAAAATGAAGAACTATATTGTCCACTTGGAATTATATATATATATATATATAGGTTGACTGTCCAGATTAAGTGTTTTAGAATGCTTTCAGAGATTGGGAATCAACAATATTATATCTCAAGAGAAGATAGGTTATCTCATGGCAAATATTTTAATATTGTTAAGTGTAGGGATTTTTTAAACATCATGATGTTTTTCTATTCATGTATGCAAAAATGTCTCATATAGTTTTAGGCTATTCTATTTCAGCTGTATTACTACTGGATTAATAACCACCATGGAGGTGTTTAACAACTAATCCTGGGTCAGCTTTGGGGAAATCTGAGCATAAAGCTATATTTCCGGCTCCAATCTCACATACTTAGGCCCACGTCTCCATTTTACATACTGTGAAACTCTGCATTCTCTTCAGAAGGATTTTTAGAATATCTGCGGTTTGTTTGCTTTTGTTTTTTCATTCTCCAAATTTTGCACATTCCCTTTTCAAATGCGGCCCTCCCAAATATATCTTATCTGTCATATATACCTCATTGTTAATTCAATGCTTTAAATACCCCATATTCTCTTAGTGTGATACTATAGGATAAGCACTGGACTGCAAGGTCAGTTTGAAAGGCAAGGTCAGAAGTTCAGAAAACAGGGTCACTGTAAGTCAGAACCAACTCCACAGCATTTAACAGCAACAACATACTGTCATATCATTGTATTGCTAATTGTAACTTAAAATGTTCATTAAAATATTTATTGTCATCAGTGTGACTAGGGCAAAGTTTATGTACTGCTAACTACTTTGTTGTTGTTGCTGTTAGGTGTACCAAGTAGGTTTTGACTCATAGAGACCATATGTAAAACAGAATGAAACACTGCCTGGTCTTGTGCCAGTCTCAGAATCCTTGTTAAATATGAGCGCATTGCTGCTACCACTGTGCCAATCCAACTCATTGGAGGCCTTTCTTTTTGCTCTTGAACACTTTAAATAGGTCTTGTGCAGCAGATTTAAGCAGGTCTAGTGCAAAAGCTTGTTTAGTTTCTTGACTACTGCTTCTGAGTGTTAAAAGTAGATCCAAGCAGAATGAAATCTTTGACAACTACAACCATTTCCCCATTTATCATGATATTAATTATTGATCCAGTGGTGAGGATTTTTATTTTCTTTACACTGAGGTACAACCCATATGGAAGACTGTGGTCTTCGATATTTATCCGTAAATAGTCTAATTACTATTTGCTTTCAGCAATCAAGGTTGTATCTCTGCATATTGTTATTGTGTTGTTGTGTGCCGTGGAGTCGGTTCCGACTCATAGTGACCCTGCACAGGGTTTCCGAGGCTGTTAATCTTTACGGGAGCAGAACGCCTCATTTTCTCCCGCGGAGCAGCTGGTAGTTTCGAACTGCTGACCTTGCGGTTCGCAGCCCGATTCGTAACCACTATGCATATTGCAGGTTGTTAATGAGTCTTCATTGTATCTTGATGCCACAATCTTCATATAATCCAGTTTCTCTGATTATTTGCTAAGCATACAGATTGAATAAGTATGGTGAAAGGATACAATCCTGGTGCAAAACTTTCCTAACTTTAAACCATTCAGTAGGTTCTTGTTCTATTTGAACAACTGCCACTTGGTCAATGCACAGGTTCCTCATGAATACAATGAAGTGTTGAGGAATTACCCATTTTTTACAATGCTTTCCATAGCTTGTCATGATCCACATAATGGAAAACCTTGCATAGTCAATAAAGCACAGGTAGACATCTTTCTGGCATTTTTTTGCTTTCAGCCAAGATCCATCCAATGTCAGCAGTAGTATCCCTCCTTCCATGTCCTGGTATGAACCCAGATTGAACCTCTGGCAATTCCAGGTTAATGTACAGTTTCAGGCATTTTTGAAATACCTTTTGTAAAATTTTACTTGCATGTAATATTAATGATAATGTTGGATGATTTATGCATTCTGTTGGTTCACCACTCTGTGGAATGGGCACAAATATAATTCTCTTCCGATTAGTAGATCAAATAGCTGTCTTTCAAAGTTCTTGGCATAGAGAAGTAAGTAAATTAATGATTAGTTTGATAATTTCTGAATTCTATTGGATCACCTTACTTTGGAATGATGAATCTCTTCCAGTCAGTTGGCCAGGCAATTGTCTTCCAAATTTCTTGGCATAGATGAGTGAGTGCTTCTATTGCTGCATCTATTTATTGAAACCTCTCAATTTATGTTCCACCAATTCATGGAGTCTTGTTTTTCAATACCTTCAGTTCACCTTGGACAACTTCCTTCAATACAATTTGTTACTGATCAAATCTATTCTTCAGATGGTCTTTAAGTTCATTTCGGATATTCTAAAGGCCACATTTTTACTCTTGTGGACTTATTTAAATTTTCTACAGCTTCAGCATAAAATTTCATATGATCAAATGATAGTCTGTTCCATAGTCTGCCTCTAGCCTTGTTGTGGCTGATGAAATTGAGTAACCATCATCCCTTTCCATACATGTATTGAATTTGATTCCTATATGTTTTACCTGGTGAGATCCACATGTACAGTCACTGCTTATATTGATGAAAAAGGTAAACACAATGAATAAGTCATTGGATATATCAAATTCTATCATGAAATCTCCAGCATCTTTTGTATCAGCAAGGCCATATTTTCCAACTGCTGATCTTCCTCTTTGTTCTGTTTTGCCTTCCAACCATCAGTAATTATCAATGCATCTTGAATGCATGCTTAGTCAATTTCAGACTCAAGTTGTTAGAATTCTTCAATTTCATCATCACTGACTTTAGAGTTTGATGCACAAATTTAAATAACAATGGTGCAAATTATTCCTTGTAGGTGTATGGATATTTTCTTGTTACCAACAGATTTTAAATGGCCAGTAAAGCTCATTTCAGCTCACTAATGGTATCTGACTCAAAGGCACTTAACAACAGCAATAACAACAGTGGAGTTTTAGGGTGGTATTGTCAGACAAACACTGAATTGGGAACCAAAGGTTCAAACTGACCAGCCGCTCCTTTGAAACCCTATGTGGGGTTGCTATAATTCAGAGTTGACTTGTCTACACCTAACAACAACACCATTTCATTTTTTACAACTTTCAATTTTCTTAGGTTCTTTCTTATATACTCAATATTTTTATTATTAATAGATGTTTGCAAGTTATTTCTTCCCATTTTTATTTGTGTCAAATCAGTAAATGCATGTCCCAAAGGCTTTGCTCCATCCATGTCCCTAATGCCAACTGTACTTTGAGGAGGCAACTCTTCCTCAGTCATAGTTTGAGTGCCTTCCAAGCTGAGGGACTCAACTTGTGGCACTATATTAGAAAAATGTTTACTGCTCTTCATAATTTTTCAGTAGGTAATCATTTCCTCATTTATCTTAATCTGGGAGCTCCACTGCTACCTGTCCACTATAGGTAACCCTGTTGGTAAAATACCTGAGGCATGCCTTCCAGAATCACAGCAACACAGAAGTCACCATAGTATGACATAGTAATAGATGAATGGTGGTTCAAAATGTATAGTAGTAATTTATGTTGCTGAAAAAGCTATTCACAATAAATAACTTGTTACTCTTGCAAAATTCTGTCATGTGATCTCTGGCATGATTTACATCATTAAGGTCACATTTTTCAGATAGGAATCCTACTTCTTTGTTTCCAACTTTCACATTCCAGTACTTATCACCTATTAGTTATCAATGCATTCTGATAGTGTGTTTGATCAGTTTCAGACTGCAGAATTTGGTAAAAGTCTTCAATTTCCTTATATTTGATATTAGTGGATATTTTCCTAACACTGACAATGTTGTACTTGAGTATAGATTTTTGACATGTTCTTTTTGGCAAAAAAATATGCCATTTGTCTTCAATTTCTCATTCTCAGCTGAGTAAAGTTTTCTGATTCAAAATGACCAATACTATATTTTAGCTCACTAATTCCTAGGATGTTGATATTTATTCATCCTATTTTATTTTTGATGATTTCCAATTTCCCAGATTCATGCTTTGTACATTCCATGTTCCAATTGGCAATGGATCTGTGCAGCTGTCTTCTCACTTTGCACTGTAACATATTGTTGTTGTTGTTGTCAGGTGCCATCGAGTTGGAACCGACTCATAGCGACCCCATGCACAGCAGAATGAAACAATGTCCGATCCTGGGCCAACCTCACTACCGCTGCCACACTCGAGTCCATCAATGATGCCACCTGGCCAATCCATCTCGTTAGGGGTCTTCCTCTTTTTCTCTGACCCACCACCTTACCCAGCATGACATCCCTCTCCAGCAACTGTTTCCTACGGACAATATGTCCAAAGTATGAGAGACGAAGCTTAGCCATCTTGGCCTTCAAGGAGCACTCTGGTCGCACTTCTTCCAAAACAAATCTATTGGTTCTTTTGGCAGTCCATGGCACTTTCAGAATTCTCCTCCAACACCACAACTCAAAGGCATCAATTCTTCTACGATCTTCCATATTCACTGTCCAGCTTTCACATCCATATGAGGCTATTGAAAACACCATGGCCTGGGAAAGGCGCACCTTAGTCCTCAAGCTGAGTCCTGGTTTGGCATTGTGGGTTAATGCACTGGACTGCAAAGTCACTTGAATTGCAAGTTTGGCAGTTCAAGCCCACCAGTTGTTCCTTGGAAACCCTATACAGGGTCGCTATGGGTTGGTTACTGACTCAACAGCACTTAACAACAACATAATAGGATGGGCTGTAACATATTAGTAACAATAATCTCTAAGACTTTACTCCATCCACATTATTAAGGTTGACTCTACTTTGAGGATATAGCACTTACTCAGCAGTAATTTGAGGAACTGTCACTGTGAGGGACTTATCTCAGGCAGAAATGTCAGACAATGTTCTGCTGCTATTCATAAGGTTCATACTGGAGAATTATTTGCCTATTATGGGTGACCCTGATAGTATTTGAAACACCAGTGGCTTAGATTCCAACATCATAGCAAAATGCAAACTACTCAGTATGACAAAATGACAGACTAGTGGTGGTATTTTATAGCCATAATATTTTATCAATAATTTGTTTTTTTTAAATCTCACAACATTTTAATTAGCACAATTTCCTGAAATTTTTAATGTAGAAAATAAAATCTAAGTAATAATAATCTACTTTTCTTGACAATGCAATAGCAAGGCAAGATCTGCCTACCAATGTTCTCATTAAATTAGCATGGTAAGATGATACTGGTGAAAGAATACAACCCTGTTGCACACCTTTCTTAATTTTAAACCAGTGTTTAAATGTTCTGTTCAAACAACTGCCTCTTGGTCCAAGTACAGATTCCTCATGAGCACAAACAAGTGTTCAGGAACATTAATACTTCACAATGTTGTGCATAGGCTGTCATGATCCACACAATTGAAGGCCTTTGTGTAGTCAATAAAGCACAGGGAAGCATTTTTCTGGTATTCCCTGTTTTTAAGCAAGATCCATTGGATATCAACAATGATATCCCTCATCCATCTGGCTTGAACCTCTGGAAGTTCTCTGTCAATGTATGCTTGCAGCTGCTTCTGTATTACCTTTAGTAAAAGTTTACTTGCATGGGATATCAAAGATATTGTCCAATAATTTCCCCATTCTGTTGGGTTACCTCTCTTTGGAATGGGCACAAATCTCTTCTAATCAGTTGGCCAGAAAGTTGTCTTCCAAATTTCTTGGCAGAGATGAGTGAGTACCTCTTGTGCTGCCTCACTTTATTGAAAGATTTCAATTTTTATTCCATGAATTTCTGGTGCCTTGTTGTTTGCCAAATCTTTCAATGCACCTTGGACTTCTTCCTTCACTATCATTTGCTCATGATTATATACTACCTCTTGAAACAGTTGAACAGCAGTCATTTCACCACACTTATTCAACCTGTATGCTTTGCAAATAATCCGAGAAGCTGGGTTATAAGAATACAAATGTAGCATCAGGATTGGAGGAAGGCTCATTAACACCAGTGATATGCAGATGATAACAAGCTTGCTTGCTGAAAGCGTAGAGGACTTAAAACATTTACTGATGAAGATCAAAGAGCACAGCCTTCAGTATGGATTGCGTCTCAATGACAAGAAAACAAAAGTCCTCACCACTGGACCAGTAAACAACATTTCTATCAACAGAGAAAAGATTGAAGTTGTCAAGGATTTCATTCTTCTTGGATCAATCATCAACACTCATGGAAGCAGCAGTCAAGAAATCAAACTGCATATTGCATTAGACAAATCTGCTGCACAAGACCTTTTTAAAGTTTGAAGAATAAAGATGTCAGCTTGAGGACTAAGGTGTGCCTGACCCACGCCATAATATTTTCAATAACCTCATATGGATGCGAAAGAGAGACAGTGAATAAGGAAGAATGCAGAAAAATTGATGCATATGAGTCATGGTGTTGGAGGAGAATATTGAAAATAGTATGGACTGCCAAAAGAACAAACAGATCTGTGTTGGAAGAAGTACAGTCAGAGTGTTCCTTGGAGGCCAGGATGACCAAACTTCTTCTCTCACACTTCGGACATTTTGTCAGGAAGGAGCAGTCACTGGAGAAGGAAATGTTTGATAAAGTGGAGGGTCAGAGAAAAATAGGAAGACCCCCAGTGAGACGAGCTGGCAAAGTAGCAGCATCAATGGGCTCAAGTAAGACAACAATTGTGAGGTTGGCCCAGGACCAGGCAGTGTTTTGTTCTATTGTGTATAGGGTCACTATGAATCAGTACCTACTGATGGCACCTAACAATAATAAGAAGATAATATTGCTTGTAGGAAATTATTATTTTTTCTATATGCTTTTATTATAGTGTCTATAAATTTAATAGCCTTAGAATAAAACTCATCCTACAATCCATATGATAATGTTACTCCTAACTTTGTAGTCCTGATGAGGTATTGTGGGATAAAGCACTGAACCATAAGGCCAGTTTGAACCCCAAGATTGGTGATCAGACTCACTAGCTACTCCATGGGAATCCCATAGGATTGCTATGAGTCAGAACTGACTCGATGGCATTAACAACAGCAACTTTGGCAGTGACTTTAGTTTTCACTGTCTATATTTTGTTAGTATCTCTTGAAGCCTGATAAAAATTAAGTACTGTGGAGTCAGTTCTGGGTGGCTGTCGGGATCAAACAATGGGAAGACCTTGTGGTTCATAGTCTAGTATTTATTGTATGGATCCACTGTGCTCCCCAACTAATGCTGTTGTGCTTTTGAGTGGCTTCCAACTCATAGCCCCCTGTATAAGGTTTCTGAAGAGCTGCTGGTGAGTTTGAATTGCCAACCTTGAGATTTAAACGACTTTATAATCTAGTGCTTATCCTACAGCATCAAATCAGTTCTGACCCTTAGCAACCTTGTATAGGGTTTCTGGGAAGCGGCTGGTGGGTTTTGACCCTTGACCTTGCAGTTCAAACACATTGCTATAGCTGTTGTTGCTAAGTGTCATTGAGTAGGTTCTGAGAAGCAGCTGGTGAACTTGAACTGCTGAACTTGTAGTTCAAACCAACTTTGCAGCCCAGGGCACTAACTCAGAGTGCCACACCAGGACTCTGTACCACCCTTTCTAGGAGATGTTAAATAGAACCATTTCCCATACTTCATAAGCATTAATATGTACTTTCTCATAACCAAATCTTTGAAAAAAAATAACATAAAATTTTGAAGACATCAAATATATATAATACGGATTCTGTATTGGAGGAAGAATAAAGGACATTATTGGCATGCTTCAATAGATTGGAGTATAGATAACAGAGTAGTCAAAAGAATTGTATCAAAATTAAATTTTCTGATTTTTATAATTGTAATAAGGTTGTGTAAGGGAATATCTTACAACTTGAAAATATTATTTCAATGCTTTATATATCCAAGTAGCAAGGTGATGTATGCAATATATATTGAAAGACAGAGACAGAGGAGAAGAGAGATAGGATAAGATAGGATAGAAGAAGAGAAGAGATAAAAGAAGAGGGAATGTGGTAATATATTAAAAAATTGAAACTAGGTAATGAATATCTTTGGTGTCAACTGTATTATACTGGTAAATTTTCTGTCACATTAGATAGACTTCAAAAATATAATAACAATTATATGATAGTACCTAAGGAGTCCTGGTGTGGTGCTGTGGGTTAATGCACTGGAATGAAAAGTCATTTTGAACTGTAAGATTGTCAGTTCAAGCTCATGAGCCATTCCTCAAAACACTATACAGGTTGGCATGGGTTGGAACTGACTCAACAGCACTTACCAACACCAACACCAACCTAAGGAGTCTTGTTGTAACACTGTGGGATAAAGCACTGGACTGCAAGGTTGGTTTGAACCACAAGGTCTGTGGATCCAATACACCCCATGGACCTAACTCATCCTATCATAACCAACTCGAAGGCATTTAACAACAGCAAAAACAGTAACATAGTTGGATAAAGGGAAAAAATGTTTATCTCATTTCTCTTAACTATTATGACTTTGTTCCTTTATCTTTTATCATGCCTGATGCTTTGGCCATTTTAGAACCAATAAATACCAATTTAATAACAAAAGCATATAAAGAAGAGAAAAAATGAAAGCAATGCTTTTCAGTTATTCTTATGACAAAGCAAGAATTGTGAAATTTAAATATTTTGCTAGGTAAGTCACATGGCTTCTTTCAATAAGACAGCATGAATTTGTTTCTAACAAAGAATTTAAATTAGATTTTTAATAAGATAAAAATATTTGCTCTTCTGGGGAAAACAATATTTGGAATTGTATGCTTTGTCATTAAAAAATAAACAGAATAATGATAAAAATTCCCTGGACTTTTATTTACCCTATTTTTGCTAATATAAAATATCTGACCCTAGGTAATCTTAGAGGTGACATACTCTTTGGGTTGGCTGACATTTAATATTCAAAGTGAAAGCTGGCTGTCATCATAAAACGTATTCTAAAAATTATGATTCTGAGTGGGTGCATTGGAGTTGGAAATCTGAGAAAAAGTAGAAAAAAATCATAATATTCTGGCATTTTGAGCTCCTCTCTAATACAGACCTATTCCACCTCTGTTTGAAAAATAGACTTGACTTATTTCTGACCTAATAAGTCAGATACCAAGCATACGTCTTTTTCATTACAGAACTGTTTCTTAAAGAATAAATGAGGGTAAATGGAGTGACTTATTTCCCACGTCACATAGAAGTGGTAAAAAGCTCAAGTGGTTTATAAGATTGAAAAAAGAAAAGCCTCACCAAATTTAGAGTCATGCCCATACTTTCTTATTTTCTTTTAACCAAGTATTTGTCTTACTAAAGTGCTTAATAGAAATACAGGTATCACTAAGGAAATGAAACTACTGCCAAAAAGATAATGGAGAAATGTGTTGGAAAGTAAGGCCTGGGTCAAAAAATAAGTAACTTTTTCCCCCATAATAATATGTAGTTTTAAATGTTTCCTTTAAAAATTAATTCAGACTTTTATGTAAGTAGATTAGTCATATTAGTTTAGAATGCTATTGTTTTAAAAAATGAAAGCTTAAAACATTATACCTTGATTGACACTATATGGAGTTCTGCAAATCCACCTCCAAGTAAAACTGGTGGAAAAAACAGTAACAAAAAATGGAATCCAATTTTTCAACTACTCTGGAAGGACATACAGCAAATAGAGAAATAACTGTTCAAGAAAATTGGTAGAAGTTTGGGAAAAAACAAACAAACCATAATCTGTGGCATTTGAACACTACGTCTATAATTATATCTGAATAATTACATTTTAAAGTAATTTTTGTTTTGTTTACAAGGATAATAAAGATAATTCCTCATATCCTTTGCCTAGATTCCACTTGTAACATTTTGTACATTTTTAAAATTCATTGCTTTTCAATTCAGGTAGATTGAAACTCTAAGAGTGAAATACTTACTTATGAAT
>NW_006408571.1:6159325-6161988 GCF_000296735.1 Chrysochloris asiatica
TTTGCTGCAAATATATTCATGAATGTGTTTGAGCATACATGGGGAAAACATGAAAACTTGTTGATGAAAAGATGACAATGGGAAAAGATGAGAAAACTTGATAATTAATCACTTTGAAGGAAAGAGTCACAGGATTTGGTAGTCAGGACCATAGTCTCAGAGGACTCTCAGGTCAACTGACATAACATAATCCACAAAGATAATATTTCACAGCTTACTTTGGTGAGCACCCACCTAAGGTGTAACTATTGGTCTGTCCTTCCTGGAGGAAAGAAGAGTAACGCAAATTGAAGACATGTAGAAAAAATTAGTCCAATAAACTAATGGACCACATGAACATCAATCTTCGGGACCTGGAGAAAAACTAGATGGTACCGGTCAACCTCTACCAACTTCTAGGGCTCACACGAGAAGGTCCTGGATAGAGTAGGATAAAATTTGTTTAAAAAAATCTAAAACTCATTTAAAAAATAAAAAAAAAAACCTACCAAGTTTACTGGTTCAATAAAGATTGGTGGCACCCTTGAGACTATGGCTGTTAGTCCCTTCAGGTCTGGAAATGAACTAACTTCCATGGTTAAATTTTTAGTCAAACAACAGATCTATAAGGGAGCAATAACACTAGGAATTAGGCACACTATATAATAAGATTAACAGAGCAGTATTTACCTTTCAGAAAGGTAAAGAAAGAAGGAAGAATGGAAACAGAAAACAAAGGAGGGAGTGGGATAGATGTTTCATATGGAGATTGCAATCAATTTGAGGAAACAATGTGTATGAATTGTTGATTGGAAAACTGATCAGCACTGTAAACCTTCACCTAATTCACAATAAAAAGGAAAAAAATATTAAATAATAATTATTTTACATATAAAGTGGCATGTAAACTAGCTTCTGGATGACTTTGTTCTATTCATCATGTAAATTAAACATTAAAAATCCAATAAATGTGTTAGAATATCAGTGAAGTATGTGTATTTTATCTCATATGCAGTTATTTTATTTCAACTGAGACAATTAGTGACACAAAAAGATTCGTGAAATACTTCAATATAAGTGATCTGGAGACTCTTTAAAGTGATCTTATAAAGACTCTAGTTAGATTATTTTTAAGTGAAAAACAATTAGATGTAATTTTATTTTATGATCTTAATGAAAAAAAAAAAAAAGACCTTTTCCACCTATTAACATATTTCATGGCCTATGGCTGTTAAGGCTTCTTGATTGACTACAGCTGATGGAAAATAGGAACACGTATGCTGTTATGTTTTAGTATTGTATGAAATTTAATTTTGTTTGCAACGAATAAAATGTTGAGAAAGATAATTAGATCTTTAAATACAAACAATTAAATTATAATGTTGTCCTTTGTTGCTGCCAGGTGCCATGTAGTAGTTTCCAATTCATAGCAACTCATTTCATCCATTCTATGGATGATAGAAAAAACACCACCTTGTCTTGTGCCAGAAGCTCTGGTAGCATAGTGGTTACGAGTCATAATGCTAACAAGGTCAGCAGTTTGAAACTACCAGCTGCTCTGTGGGAGAAAGATGAGGCTTTCTGCTCCCATAAAGATTTACAGCCTCGGAAACCCTATTCAGGGTCGCTATGAGTTGAAACCGACTCCATGGCATATCACCACCATCAGTCTGTGCCATTCTCACAATTGGTGCTCTATTTGAACCCATTGCTGCTTCTGAAAGTGTATGATATATTTGGTGTTCTTCTTCAACACCATAGTTAATTCTTTTTGGTCGGCCTTAGTCACTGTCTTTTAGGCCCTATTTTTTATTTGTAGCTAGATTAAACAATGCTGTTTGCAAACTTTGGAACACAGCAGTAATGAGGAATAGTATTTAGATATTTTAGTCAAAAAGAACATATAACAGGTATGGGTTGAAGTTACTGAGTGGAGAATTCTGAAGATGCTAAAAAGTTTGTCATTCTATGAAGCAAATATAGATTTTTAGGTGGTAACATAACCAGAAGTCGTCTTCTTCCAGTCATTACAAAGTAACTAATGTTTCACTTGTTCTTCCAAGGGAAAAAAACCCAGAAAACAACCCATAGTATTCAAAAAAATGTAAGAAGCAACCATTTTTAGGTACTGAACATAACTGTACTATGATTCCTATAAGAAGATAAAGTCATATAGTGAGCCCCATATGAACAATTTTAATTTTCTGAATAAGGATGCTTTCCTGACAAGGTTTAGGGACTACATTCTCTGAGTTAAATTTTAGAGAGTAGAGTCCCTTCCATAATGTGTACATGTAATCACAATAACAATGATTTAGATTAGTATAGCATTGTACTTTTATTTATGATAGTTAATATTTTCTGTCAGAAATTTGGACACATCTGTTTCAGGCAATGTTGTTGTTAGAAAACATCGAGTCCGCTCCGACTTGCAGCGATCCTATGTACTACAGAATGACTTATAGAGATCCTATGTACTACAGAATGACTTACAGCGATCCTATGTACTACAGAATGACTTACAGCGATCCTATGTACTACAGAGTGACTTATAGAGATCCTATGTACTACAGAATGACTTACAGCGGTCCTATGTACTACAGAATGACTTATAGAGATCCTATGTACTACAGAATGACTTACAGCGATCCTATGTACTACAGAATGACTTATAGCGATCCTAT
>NW_006408571.1:6162143-6167014 GCF_000296735.1 Chrysochloris asiatica
CATATTTGCAGTCACTGTGTCAGTGCATTTCATTGGGGTTCTTCCTCTTTTTCATTGACCTTCTTCTCCTTTTGAATCTTGCCCCATTATCAAATGATTAACTCTAATTTGAGGAGATAGCTCTTCCTCAGTCATAGTTTGAGTGCCTTCCAACTTGAGGAGCTCATCTTCCTGTCCCTTCCTATCAAACAATGTTCCAGTACTGCTCATAGAGTTTTCAGCAACTAATCCCTCACAAGTGGACTGCCTATTCTTTCTTCCTAGTCTGTTAGTCTGGAAGCTTTCTACTATGGGTGACTCGGCTGGTGTAAGAAACACCAGTGACATAGTTTCTAGCATCACAACAACACACAACAAACTGATGTGTGGATGTTCAGGCAACAATTTTCATATATGATTGTGTTAATTTTCTTTCTCATTAATTAGTTTAAAAGAGCTGCTTTAGTACATCACAATTTTGTGATAATGAAACCATGGGAAAATGTCCTGTTTTTTTAGGGCAGCCATTTTTTACAACAGTGGGTCAGTATACATATAACCATGACTAAGTTATTAAAATAAAATTTGAAGTTAAGAAAGGCTAGGGGGCATGAAACTAATTTGATACAAATCAAGATTAACAATTGATTTGTCAAGAACACTGCGAGCCTGCATTGTTTTCTAAATTAACTTTATGGTCCTTAAATATTCAGTGGTTAAAAGACAAAAGGAAATCTGTCTAGCAAAATACAAAGATAAATCAGAAAGTATTGTTACAAAATCATAGCTACCTTCATTAAAGGAAAATATCAAAGTGTGAAGTGAGTCTTCCTTAGGATATCCTCTACCTGCTGCTGCATGCCATTGAGTCAGTTCCAATTCATAATGACCCAAGTTGTGGAAGCTGTCAATCTTTGTGGAAGTAAAATATCTCATATTTTACTAAAAACTAAAAGAAGTCTGAAGGGGCAAGATCAGGGATTTAGGGAAGATGGAGTGAGGTTTCCCTTGAAGGATGAGTAAGTACATTGTCATGATGGGAAAAAAAAAAAAAAAAAAATCCTTGCTATAGAATTTTGACCTTTTTTCTCACCAATGCAGTTTTCAGCATTTTATAATAAGCTCTAATGATCATCCTGTGTCCTTTGAGAAAATGGATCCATATTACCCCTTTGGAATCTCCCCCAAAAGTCACAATAATCCTCTGGGTTGACTTTTGTCTTGAATTTAATTGATCCAGCAGAACCCCAGGGTAGCCACTGCTTTGATTGGACCTTTTTTTGGGGGAAGGGAGAAGGCATTCTAAAAAGATTAAGTAAAGCGTATTGATGACAGAACTTGTCTGAGCTATCCACTAATCACAGAAACATGTTTAAACGTGTTTTGTTTGGAATAAACTCCTGCATGTATGAGCTGAAATCCTAGTAGCAATATTTTTTTATTCACTATAACTAAAAAAAAATTCATGTCTTGAAAGTGTTTACATTAATCCTCATTTTATAATTAATTATAGCAATCGAACAGGCATTTCTATTTCTACCACCAGAAGGAAATGGTATGCCAATTTTTTTTTAGAGAGAATAATGATAAATGTAGCATTTTCAATCTTTAAAAAATTATATTGATTATGTTTTTAAGTTTATCCTACAGCTTGGAAACATTCACTGAAATGAACAGTTTCTAAGTATTGACTCTCACTATTTAAGGGAAGATTTAAAGGCCCAGGAGGCAGGAAGTCTTCAATTTAGGCGATAAACCAGATGGATTATATTATATGGGAAAACCAGTTTATAAACCACAGACTATTCTAAGATGTAAACAACACAGGGATAATTATTCTAAGGTTATAATATAAATTTTAAGAATTACACAATCTAAGCAAATTATGTGCCAGAGGATCCCTGGTGGAAATTTATTGAGTAGGCCTTTGCACAAACGTATTGTTGTTGTTGTTTATACAACTCCTTCAAAGTGAATAGAATATGATAGCCTTTATTTTAAAACACAAGAGAAAATGTATCCTTGAGTTACATATATGTTCACCTGTAATCTCCTTGATGCCAGGAAACCTAAGTTGAATGATAAAAAAAAAAAGAAATGCTGACATTTTTGCATTTTCTTAAGATCTGATGCCCTGTGATCAGTAAGTCTGAAATGACCATTTGTTTATGACTGACAACTAAGAATACATGTTTTCTCTAAGTTAATACAGATTTAAAAAGAGGCTTGTAGATACTACCATAAATATGTTGACTGCAATTAAAAAAAAAATTAAATAGAATTTAACACAAAAGATGAGAAAGAATATCCTTTACTTTATCAAATGCTATAAAGTTATTATAGATTTGTATTATGATAATAATATTTTATCATTAAAAAGTCATCAGAGGAGGACAGGGCTTGATGGTGGATTAGGGAGGAGCATGGTGCAGACCTCTGACAGTAATAACACAGAATACCAAATGAAGCATGTTTATTTGACTGTCCCAGTTCAAGGGACTGTCCCATACCTCCAAACTACATATAAAGTAATCTTTAGAAGGCTCAAATGCTTACTGCTAGTGAAATTTGTAGCAGAAATAATAAAAGTGGCATTTTCTGATCTGGGGCTGCCAATGGGTGCCAGAGTGGCCATCTTGGGCATTAAAGAGCAGAAACAAGATCAGAGGAGCTCTCCCACTGCAGAGGTCTGACTGATCATCAGAGATAAATGTGTGAACATTTTTTTTTCATGTTCATTGGCCTCTCACTGTCTGTGCACCTTCACTGTAGTGATGAGAGCGGGTACCTGAGCAAGTGGACGCCCCACCATCACCCTCAACCCTTGAGGGTTCCACTACACATAAGCACAGATCTGCTTAGCAAAAACCACAGTTCACAGAATCTAAGAAAGGTGAGAGGTCAGTTGGAACTGGGTAAAACAGAACAGTGTCCCAGAACAGCTCCAGTCAGCTGAGTGAGAGGCATTAAAATCATATTTATATTTTGCTACAGTTATTTTTCCCCCAATTATAGACTGTAAGGAGCACTGGTAGCGTAGTGGTTATGAATTGGGCTGCGAACCTTAAGGTTAGCGGTTCAAAACTACCAGCCGCTCCGCAGGAGAAAGATGAAGCTTTCTACTCCCGTAAAGATTTACATCCTCGGAAACCCTGTACAGGGTTGCTATGGGTCAGAACTGACTCAACGGCATTTAACAACAACAAACAACAACAATTATAGACTGTAGTATCCAATCTGGGTTTTTTTGCTGCTGTGGTTTTATTTTTAGTGGTGTTTTGGTTCCCCTTTTACCTTGGTGGGTCTTTTTCTCTCCCTACATTACCCAAGAAGAGACAGCAATTGTCATATATCCAAGCTACAATCACACTCTATAAAATCCCACCATCCAGGCAAGAACCAATATCAACTGCTATCCAACAGATAGACAGCCAACATCTGCTACAGTTACTCTGAGTTGAGTAATAAGAAAAGTGAAAAGGGAAGCCCATCTCTTGATCACATCTATCTGGAGGCAATCAGAAAGCTTAATAATAAATCAATTTACATTCATCTAATTATTGAAAACACAACTAATTATTGAAGATGCCTAAAAGACAGTCCAAGAAATTTTGACACATATCCAGAAATAAGATAGAGTAACTGAAACAAATGATCTGCAGGTAGACCTAGACTTCCCATTGGAAGGAGGGCAGGCTTTGGAAGTGCCTGATAAGGAATTCAGGAGATTATAATGAGGTGCATCCAAATGCTCCACATAGGGTTTGAGAAAAATAAGGATGAAGTCAGGAAAGTGATACAGAAATAATTAAATATGTTAGATACTGCATTGGAAACAATTCAAGATCTGCAAAAGAGGTCCAAATAATTAATAATAAAATATCCAAAATGGACAATATACTGAAAGGGCAAAGGAATAGAATTGAAGAGATGGAAGCTAAAGCCAATGAGCTGTAAGACAGATCTCTCAATACTGCTAAAAGAGAAGAGCAAGCTGAAAAAATGATTAAAAAATCTGAAGAAAGTTTAAGATTCACATGGGACAAAATGAAGAGGAATACCTTGAGCATTATTGGAATTCCAGAACAAGAAGAATCACACAAGACCACAGAGGAGATAGTTGAAGAGCTTCTGGAATAAAATTTCACTAACATCTTGAAAAACAAAAAGATAAGCATTCAAGAAGTTCAGTGAACCCCAGGAAGGATAGACTCCAAAAGAAAATCACCAAGACATATCATAATCAAGCTCTCCAAAATCAAAGATAAAGAGAAAATCCTGAAAGCATCTAGGGAAAAGATAAGTGTTACTTACTAAGGTAAGCAAATAAGATTAAGCTCTGATCTTTCAGCAGAAACCGTGCAGGCAATGGGGAAACATATACAAAACTCTGAAAGAAAAACTACCAAACAAGAATTGAATACCCAGCAAAGCTGTCAATCAAATATGACAATGTAATAAAAACATTCTAGGATAAACAGAAGCTAAGGGACTTTGTCAAAGCCAACCCAGTGCTTCAAAACATCCTAAAAGGAGTTCATTAGACTGAGAACCAACAAGAACAGACAACAACCAAAGATTGACTTGTGTTGAAACATCACCCAGAACTCAATTGACAGATGGAAGATTCCAGAACAGAATATAACTACAAGAAAAAAATCAGAGGATCTGGAAGGTCAATGTATGATCAAAACAATTACAGTGTGAATGAAAGTAAAAATATAGGAACAGAGATCCAGGTGATGAGGAGGTCAGGTAATTTATAGGGTAAAACAAATTGCTTTGAATGGAGGAAAAAGTTAATAGAATACAGGATAACCTCAAAGACAATTAATGCTTCATACCATACCAAGAAAATGAAAATCCAGAAAGAATATGGAAACATAAAAATA
>NW_006408571.1:6167114-6172572 GCF_000296735.1 Chrysochloris asiatica
TAAAAGACAGTCCAAGAAATTTTGACACATATCCAGAAATAAGATAGAGTAACTGAAACAAATGATCTGCAGGTAGACCTAGACTTCCCATTGGATGGTATGCTAAAGGAAAGAAAAGAAAAAAAAATCATTTGTTGGATACCATAGATGGAAGGGAGGAGATGGTGGAGCATAGGTTAGGGCATAGACACAGCATAGTTTAGATGTTGAGGAGAGCAATACACAAGAAGGGGAAAGGCGATGGAAAAACAAGGTAGAAAGGGGAATATGTAGGTGGGTTTTCTTGTGCTAAATGGGACAGAGGTAAATAGTGATGTATGCTCAACCTTGGAGCAATAGGGCTATGTGATACAGGGATCAAGGTATGGTATGACTGGGTAAAAGAGGGGAAATAATATTAAGATGCTTGACTATCTTATTAATATTGGTTTACCTTGCCTATTTTGTAAAATAGATACCTGAGTGGCATAGAAAGGGATACTGAGAAACAGGATTACAGAAAGCTTGTAAGCTTGTCTTAGACGATAAGTGATTGGAATAACTAAAAGGGGTTATAGAATTTCCCCAGAGAAATAGGCTTGTTGCAGAGCCTTTGTAGTGTTTAGGACCTCAGTTGGAATCCTGAGCCCCATCCAGAACCTTCTGAGGCAAGACATTCCCACTTGAAAGTCCAGTCTGGAGTGGCTAGAGGACAGAAGATACTTCTTGAAAGAAAGACCAGCAGGAAAAATCGAAAACAAAACAGCAGTGTTATTAGCTACTACAAGAGCAAGCAAGTTGTTCACTGGGGAGCCATCAATGCATGTAATCAAGTCCTTTCAGAACAAATTCACCTCCAAGACTGAAACTCAAAGAGAACACATGAGCAGGAATATAAGCTTACTGGCGACCATGTTGGTCTATGGTGAACGGAAGAGGGTGAAAGGCATCAATGAAGAAATGAGCTGAGTTCAACCATGTCCTGCAGATTCCCATTGACCTGGAGGTGAGATAGAGAAGAGGAAGGGCTGATTGGTTTTAACTGTGGTAAGACCTAAGGACTCCTAAGCCCATGGACAAAGACGTAGCCACAGAGGGCTAGAACTGAAAGTGAAGCATCCAACTGATATGAAGTGAGGGGAGACACACAAGAATTCCCAAACTTGCAGATAGTCAACATTTGACCTAGCTTCGATGGCTTGATGATCAAAACTTGAATAGAGGAAGATAAAGAAATGTCATTAGGGAAACAAGTGTAAATTGCTACAATTTAATGAACTTGACCCACACTTATTAATATAGTAGTTCAAAACACCATCTGAGAATGACAGAGTCTTCTCATCAAGGATCAAACATATTCCCTCTGTTCACAGGGTTGATAAGGATGGGCAACTTAGACATTGGCTACCTAAAATGGCAGTGTGTGTGTGTGGGGGGGGTGTGTGTCTATAAAGACACAAAGTGGTTGACTTACAAGTTTTCAAGAGGTAGTTTAGTTTCAGAGTTGGGGGAAAGATAGAATCCCCACTGAATAGTTTTCATCTTGTCTAGATGGGGCTGGTGAAAGGAGATGGGGATAAGATTCTTATGATTTAATAGTGAGTAATTGTTATCATGATTAACTAAGATTGTCACAACTGTAAAGGTAGATGGTTTGTAACATAAAGGGGATGAGTAGCTAATTTTACATTCCAGGAACAGAGGAACCTAGGACTATGAAGGGAGACGAGCATGAGCAGAATGTGGGACCCTATCCAGAGAAGCAGTGACACCAGAGATGGGAGCAAAGATGATGACATTGTCGGACAGAGCAGGTGAGGACTCTAGACTTATGGGAAGAGAAAGGCTATGTGCTGGTAGCCAGTAGGCAGGCTTGCAAAATGTGCCTGGGTGTTTTTGTGTACATCCACAAAAACAAAACAAAACAAAACAAAAAACCCAGAGGGAATAGAAGTAAATACTGTTGAATGGTGAAAAAAAAGAAAGAAAAAGTCATCAGAATAAATGCACCACTTTATCTCAGTACAGTAACCCATATGCTTATTTAAGAAGGTCTTTCAATTTTAAAAGTCATCATTAAATAAAATGTCTGACTTTATTAATTTTACTTGTAATCAATATGCAAACTAATCAATTACATAAACTAATAAACTGTATCAGTAGTTTCATAACAGACACTAACGTTTGCTACTATCTAATGATACACTAAGCCCTGAACTGAGAACCACAAGATTCATGGTTAGAGCCTACCAATCGTTCCACAGGAGAAAGATGAGGCTTTCTGCTCCTGAGAAGATTTTAAAAAGCCTTGGAAACCCTATACAGGGTCACTATGAGTCAGAACTGACTTGACGTCCCTGAACAACAACAATGAATTACTGTCAATTGAGGGAAAAAACCTGAGCTTTGTTCAATGATACACACACATGCAGAATAATAAACAGATTTTCTTCTTGAAATAATTGCCTGCCATTAATTTCAGTGAGTAATATATGCATGTTATAGAGAATAGGTCCAGAAGTAATGTTCATCTTAGTTTGAGATTCTCCATATTAAAATTTCATGTTAAAATTGATTTTTACTATTACTAGTTAGAATATTTTCAAATATAAGAGGACATTTCATAGTATTTTGTTTATTCTTTTTCCATAATTGCTTGCATGAAACCAGTATCAAAACTCTTCTTAGCTTCACATTGGGTCCAAGAAAATGAAGAATACATCCGAGAGGCTATCTCAGCCAGTAACTAATCTTCTCTTTTGATTTCACGACTCTGTTCATGGGTATCCATTCCTTACTTCACAGTACATTTTCTGCTTTAGTGTAGGATTGTCACAAATACCAGTAATCAAAATGGATTCATGTACTTATTGTTATCAGTAAAAGGATTAATATCAGTACAACCAGTCTGTGACCAATCCAATTTCAACAATATTGCAAAATAAAAAGACATAGTTTATTTTCTGTGTATATGTCTATGATGGCAGGAGAAAGGTAGAAGAAATCATTTCTAAATCTTTTTACACTCGTGCATTGAAATGAAATTAAGAATAGCATTCTTTCCCGTTAAAGTTATAGTTAGACATAGTGTATGAGGAGGATTTCTTCCAGTATGTTAAATTATTTCATCTTTCCTAAACTGAAACCTAAGGCACCGGTTTTATCTTCACATATAATCAGCAAACTCCATATGATTGTTACTCTACAACCCTTGAATAATAAAAGTCAGCTGAAACTCCAGAGTGATATTTGTACATGAAATTGAAATGTTTTTCAATTCTAATTGCAGCATATTTACTTTCCCAATTGATTTTTGTTAAGTGAACATCAAAATTTGCTTACACATCTATTCAGATAATTTTCTTGAGGACTATTTGTGAACAGCACAATACTATATTAATGTGACTTATGATTATTGAGATTAAAATGCAGCAATCAAAATTGTTCTGACTAGTTTGGAAGAATAGTTTGCTCAGTAAAATTTCTGTATATTATAAACACAAACCTGTGATAAACTGTCTTTGTAGTATAAGGCATAATATCCAATTTTTAAAAATAATTATTCTTCATTTGGTTAGCAAATATTTAATGTCTGTAAGAATACAAGTTCATGAACTGAGATAAGGTCTTTATTTCTTTAGCCCCAGCACTCATCAGGTCTTTAGTATATGTATGTTATTGATAAGTGCTGTTGAGTTCATTTGAACTCATAGAGACCCTGTATAGAGTTTCCATGAAGTGACTGGTGACTTTGAATCGCCAACTTTGTGGTTCAAACCAATCTTGTGGTCTAGTGCTTTATTCCACAGCTCCAAACCAGGACTATACACACACACACACACACACACACACACACACACACACATATGTATATACAAACATACACACACACATATATAATCAATTTTTAAATGCACACTTTTAATAATCTAGGATCTGTGAAATTGGAATATGTCTATGGCATGCCATCATTTAAGTTTTTATTTGTATTTAGTACATTTAAAAAACATTAGTGTTTTTAAGTCAGTTGAATCTATAGTTACAGCTACTGACAAAGTTTACTGAACTTGAGAAGTAGGTTATTGTGGAAAGATTAGACGTTCTCAAATTAGGTCTAGATATTTATTGAGAAATATGGAATGAGACAAAGGAGTTGGAGAGGTTTGATTTGGGGCCAGAAAGTTTGTTTTAACAGAAAAGATAAGCTTCTACATAATGAGGTAGGATAAAGTGAAAGATAAAATTAAATTTTATCTTTGAGGAAAGGGAGGAATACAACTTCCTCAAATATAGAAATGAGGAGTGAGATGTAAATAATCATGAATTTGAGAGACAGATTAGACAGGGAAGCAGAATTCTTAAATGTCTTGATTGTGGAAGAAGGTCAAAAACAAAGAGCCTTGGCATCTCTAGAAATAAATCTAGAAAAGATCATACAAGTAATTAAAGTCAGTGGTCCTGGTGTGGCGCTCTATGGATAACCACTGGACTACATCCAAAAAGTCAGTGGTTCAAATCCAACAGTTGCTCCTGGGAAACCCTACACAGGGTTTCTATGAGTTGGAAAGGACTTGTTGGCACTTAACAACAATAGGTTAAAAATTCAGAATTCCCAAACAATCCTGAACTATTACCAACAATTATCATGGTAATCCTGCCCTCCTGTCAGCATTACCACGAGGAAGCCTAGAATCCTGCAGGAAAATAAATTGAGAAAAAAGATTACTAAGTGCCATCGAGTCTGCATCTGACTCATAGCACCCCTGTATAGCTGTTGAGCTTGAACCGCTGGCCTTTACGATCCAAACCGACTTTACAGTCCAGTGCCTGAACCAACAGCGCAACACCAGGACTCCAAAAAAGGGTCTTTCCCCTCATAATAAGGACAAATCTGGTTGGCTATAACATTCCATACACATTTGATGAAATAAAAACTCTGATATAAAATAAAACTAAGTCCAATGCCATCAAATATAACTCAAAAAGTATTGTTACTAGGAACCCAGTTCATACACACAGGGGTTTATCCAAAAAAAAAAAAAATGTTTAAACATTTTTCCGTGATCACCGGATGACTACAAAAAAGTTCTCTCAGTGATAGTTTCCTTGGTGGTAGTTATGTGCCATGGAGTCGGTTCCGACTCATAAGGACCCTGTACAGGGTTTCCCAGGCAGTAAATCTTTAAGGGAGCAGAAAGCCTCATCTTTCTCCCACATAAAAGCTGGTAGTTTCGAACTGCTGACCATGAGACTAGCAGCCTGACTCATAAGTACTACCTACCAGAAAACTCCTTTGTTGTTGTTGTTAGGGGCCATCAAGTCTGACTCATAGCTACATTATGCACAGCAGAATAAAACACTGCCCCATTCTGGGCCAACCTCACTATTGTTGCCACACTTGAGTCCATTGATGCTGCCACTTGGCCAATCCATCTCACTGGGGGTCTTCCTCTTTTTCTTTGACCCTCCACCTTACCAA
>NW_006408571.1:6173817-6175169 GCF_000296735.1 Chrysochloris asiatica
GGGGCTTATTATGAAGACGTTTTAAGAAAATTGAAAAATCCGTTGTTTTTAAAGAGGCCAGGAAATTTGCACCAAGGATTTTGTTTTGATTATAATGATACACCTGTTTATTCCTTCTGTGTAATAAGCACTGTCCTACAAGAAATACACTAGAAACATTTCTCTATCCACTACAGCTCTGATCTTGCTCCTTCAGATTTCTTTTATTTTTACCCCTCGAAACTCAAAGAACATTAATAAAAAACATGATTTGAGTCTCTCAATGATACTAAAACTTTCATTTTGATATGGTGTAACTAGAAGAATGCAGAATTTTTAAGGAATGGGTAGAGAGATGGAAACACCACCTTTAGAACTGTATAGCTCTTGATACAGGATATATTGAGAAACAATAGCTTCACATATTGATGTTTTTGTTTAATAAAAACTTCCATGACTATTTATTGTACCACAACTCATTTGTCAGTTTGTTATTCTGTGGTGGCTTGTGTGTTGCTGTGATACTTGAATCTATGCCACCAGTATTTTAAATACTGGAAAGGTTACCAACGGGAGACATGTTTCAGACTAAGATAGACTGGGGAGAAGGAGAAGGGAACCAATTCTGCATGGTTAGCCATAGAAAATCTTAAATCTTATGCACAGAAGTTGAATATTGTCTGATGTAGGGTCAGAAGATGAGCCCCTCAGGTTGGATGGCACTGAATATATGACTGAAGAAGAGCTGCCTCATCAAAGTAGAATTGGCCTTAATGATATGGATGGATCAAAGCTTTCTGGACCTTCATTTTCTGACAGTGTACAACTCAAAATGAGAAGAAACAGCTCAAAACACCCATTAATAACCAAAATGTGGAAAGTACAAAGCTTAAATTTAGGAAAATTGGTTGTTGTCAAAAATGAAATGGAACACACACAGTTCAAAATTCTAGGCATCAGTGAGCTGAAATTGACTGATACTGAATTTTTTGATTCTGACAATCCAATGGTTTACTATGTCAGGAAAGACAAATTCAAGAGGAATACCATCTTATTTATTCTCAAAAAATATCTCAAGATCTAGCTTGAAACACAATGTAGTTTGTGATAGAAAAATATCCATATGCCTACAAGGAAGACCAGTTGATACCACTATTATTCAAATGTATGTACTGTCTTAGGCTGGATTTTCTAGAGAAGCAAAGCTTGTAAAACATATATATGTGTATAGCTAAAGAGTTTATTATCTTACAACTGTTGTTGTTGTTGTTGTCAGGTGCCATCGAGTCGGAACCGACTCATAGCGACCCCATGCACAGGAGAACGAAACAATGTCCGATCCTGGGCCAACCTCACTACCGCCGCCACACTTG
>NW_006408571.1:6175624-6181458 GCF_000296735.1 Chrysochloris asiatica
AGTCCTTGACAACCTCAATCTCTTCTCCATTGATAAGAATGCTGTTTATTGGTCCAGTGGTGAGGATTTTTGTTTTCTTTACATTGAGTTGTAATCAATATGTAAGGCTGTGCTCTATTGTAGTTATGAGCAGTCAAATCAATTCTGAATCATAGCAGTGACCTCATGCACAATAGAATGGAATCATTACCCAGTACTGTGCCATTTTCACAATTCTTGATAACCTCGACCCCATTGCTGTTGCCACTGTGTCAATCCATCTCATTGAGAGTCTTCCTCTTTAGCTCTGACCCTCCACCTTACCTAGCATGATATCCTTATCCTAGGACTCATCTCTCCTAATAATATGTCTGAAATCTGAAAGGTGGAGTCTCCCTAGCCTGGCTTCTAAGGAACATTCTGATGGTACTTCTTCCAACACAGAATTGTTTGTTCATATAGCAGTCCATGGTACTTATAACATTCTTCTCCAATACCATAACTCAAATGTATCAATTCTCCTACAATCTTCCTTATCCACTGTCCAAATTTCAGAATCATTCTAAACTATCAAAAATACCATGGCTTGAGTCAGGCGCACCTTAGTCCTCAAATTGACATCTTTGCTCTTCAACACTTTAAAGTGATCTGTGCAGTAGATTTGCCTAATGCATAAAGATGTGAAGGTCAGTATGTACAGCATAAGTGTAGCATACTGAGTATCAGTGAGTTGTGGGAAAATGAGGTCAGAGGAAGAAAATAATCTAAGTAGGGTAATATGAGAAGACACAAAGGTTTGTATACAAAGTCAAGGAAAGCTTAAAACAAACACAAAACTCCCCAGTTCTTTCTTCCAGCACAGCCTAAATTCCCATACCCTGTTTGCTTATTCCCCCTTGTAGACCTGATGGAATCTCTGAAGAAACCATAGACTTTCTATTTACATCCTGATACTCAGAAATGACTGGTTTTCTGAATACCACATTAAAAATATTAAGGCCCACAGGAACCTGTGCATATTATGTAAATTCTATTAACAATTTTATCTGTCTAATTAAGAGAAATTGAACACATTTTTTTCAATGTTTTGGACACTTTAAAAAATGAATGTTTTGGTGTCCTTATTTCTTTTCATTAATTCACTAGTAAATTTACTTGAAATAATCAATCTGGTTCTATAATTATGCAAAGCTAGTGGCTTTCTAGGGCTAAGTCATTAGATTATTATATTGTTGTTGTTGATAAGTGCTGTCGAGTCAGTTCTGACTCATAGCAACCCTGTATAGAATTTCCAAGGAGAAGCTGGTGAGCTTGAACAGCTGACCTTGCAATTCAAATGTCTTTGAAGTCTGGCGCATTAACCCACAGCCACACACCAGGACTCCGATGATTATATTAGCCAGCTGTTCCTTAGAAACCCTATACAGGGTCGCTATGTATCAGAATCAACTCGACAGCACTTAACAACAACATCAACAACAATGCCATTTTGGTTGCAAAAATGCCAGCTGACTCTAGTTATCTCAAACATAACTGCAACTATAATGGCAAAGTGGAGTTAATTTTAATAATGTAGATGGAGCAAAGTTTGTGAGATATCCATTTGCTGATGGGGCACTACTGAAAATTGAAAGAAACAGCTGAAAATGTCCATTAATAAGGAGAACATACCATGCATAAAGTATAAATCTAGTAATATTGGAAATCATCAAAAATGAAATTAAATGCATAAAGATAAATATCATAGTAGTAAGCTGAAAGGGACAGGTAGTGGCCATTTTGAATCAGATAATATATGGTTTTCTATGCCAGGAATGACAAATTTAAGAGGAATGGTGTCACATTCATTGTGAAAAAGAATATTTAAAGATTTAGCTTCAAATACAATGCTGTCTATGACAGGATACTGTCTACGAACCTACAAGGAAGACATTGTGGATCAAACAAAGTATGGAAAACATTGCAAAGAATGGGAATTCCAAAACACTTACTTGTGCTCATGAGGAACCTGTACATAGATCAAGAGACAATTGTTAGAAAGGGCATACTGAGTGGTTTAAAATCAGGAAAGATATGTACCAGGGTCATATCATTTCACAATACTTATTCAATCTATATGCTAAGCAAATAATCTGAGACACTGGAGTATATGAATAAAACATGGCATCAGAATTTGAGAAAGACTCACTAATGACCTGTGATATACAGATAATACAACTTTGCTTTCTAGAAATGAAGAGGTCTTGAAATTCTGAGTGATGTAGATCAGTGACTGCAGACATCTGTATGCATTGCACCTCAATGTAAAGAAAACAAAAATCCTTATAATTTCACCGAGTAATAGCATCATGATAAATAGAGAAAAGATTGAAGATATCAAAAACTTCATTTTGCATGGATCCACAATCAAAGCTCATGGAAGCAGCAGTGAAGATATTAAGTGATGTTTTACATTATGCAAATCTGCTGAAAAATACCTCTTTAAAGTGTTCAAGAACAAAGATATCAGCTTTGAGGACAAAGCTGCAACTGACTCATGCTGTGGTATTTTCAGTTGCCTCATATGAATGTGAAAGTTTGACAATAAAATAAGGAGGACTGTATTAGAATTGATGACTTTGAATTATGGTTGGTAAAACACACTGAAAGTACCATCTACTGCTGGAAGAACAAACAAATCTGTTTTGGAAGACTTACAGCCAGATTGCCCCTTGGAAGTAAGGACAGTAAGACTCAGTCTCCTACTTGGAACATGTTAAGAGGGACCGCTGCCTGGAGAAGGACACTATACTTGGCAAAGTACTGGTGTTGTTAAGTGCCAATGAGTCAGTTCCAACCCAGAGTGCTCCTGTATAGTGTTCCCAAGGAATAACTGGTAAGCTTGAACCACCGAGCTTTCAGTTCAAGCCAACTTTTCAGTCCAGTGCGTTAACCCACAGTACCACACCAGGACTCCTTGGTAATATATGTTGTTGTTGTTGTTAAGTGCTGTCAAGTCCGTTCCGACTCATAGCGACCCTATACAGGGTTTCCAAGGTTTTAAATAGTTATGGAGCAGAAAGCCTCATCTTTCTCCTGTGGAACAGCTGGTAGTTTCGAACTGCTGGCATTAAGATTCACAGCCTGATTCGTAACCACTACGCTAGAGCTCCTTTGGCAATATATAGGATCAATGAAAAAAGCGTAAGATCCACCAACAAGATGTATTGACCCAGTGGCAGCAACAATAGGCTCAAACATAATGACAATTGTGAGGATGGCTCAAGACTGGGCAGTGTTTGTTCTGTGTGCATAAGGTTGCTAAGAGCCAAAACTGACTTTATGACATCTAACAACAACAACAAAAACAAGAAAGACCAGTTAAAACTACCATTATTCAAATTTACATGCCAACCACCAAATTCAATGATGAAGACATTGAAAAAAGTAATCAAGTTCTTGAGTTAGATATTGATCAAATGTGTAAACAAGATGCAATCACTACTGGTGATTGGAATACAAAAGCTGGAAACAAAGAATAACTAAGTAGTTAGAGATTATGTCCTTGGTGATAGAAATGATGCTGGAGATTCCATGATTGACATTTGTAAGTCAACAGTTTTTTATTGCAAATACCCTTTTAAACAAGTAGCCAGTGAATATAGATGTGGACAACAAGCTTGAATAAACATGAATCAAATTGACTATATTTGTCGAAACAATATGATACGAAGTAGCTCAATATCATCAGAAAAAATAAGGCCAGGGACTGACAAATAGATCACTAATTGCCCATATGCAAGTTCAGGCTAAAGCTGAAGAAAATTAAAACAAGTCCATGAAAGCCAAAATATGACCCACCTATATTTAGAGACCATCTCAATAACAGATTTGTTTGATGCATTAGACACGGATGATCACCATAAGAGTTGTAGGATGACATCAGTCACATCACACATGAAGAAAGCAATTAAGTTATTAAAAAGACAGGAAACAAACAACCAAAAAAGACCAAAGTAGTTGTCTAAGTAAACTCGATACTTCCTTTTGAATATAAAGTAGGTATAACAATAGGATGAAATAATGATGTAAAAAAAGCTGAGCAGAAAATTTGAAAGGGTAGCTTGAGAATACAAAGCAAAGTATTATAATGAAATGTGAAAAGGAAAGAATATACTCAGCTTTTCTCAAACTGAAAACAGAAGAAAAAATTCAAGCCTCAACTTGAAATATTGAAGGATTCTATGGGAAAAATATTGAAAAATTTAGGAAGCATAAAAATAAAATGGAAAGAATGCACATAATCACTGTAACAATGTTACAGTGCTTCCTAAAATGTATTTCTTTTTCTATCTTTCCTTAAGCATTCTTATTGGCATTCAAGGACAAAAAGTACAATGAGATGCTCATAGTTCCCCTCCTCCTCTCCAAAATCTTTTTCTAATCACAGCTTCCTAATTTGCTGTATTAACTAACGACATAGTAAATTCTTTTGATGAATAACATATTAATTGACTTTTATTTTTACCTAACACTACGTATGTTTAAAGATTTGTAAAATAATTCTAGAAAGATAAGACAATTACTTCAACACTATCCTTTTAGATCCCAGGTCTGAGATTTCATGTTCATGCCAGAACAATGTGTGCAGAAGACTACAGAAGTAAAAGAAACTGCTACTTTATAAGACTTCAGGATGATTTATTCCTCTTGTGCAGGTGCGGATATAATCAAAGTTCAGCTCACAGTGATAAAATTTTGTATAAACTTATCAAAGTAAGCCCTGCATTGTTTTAGAGTCTTCAAAATTTTCTGGATACATGAAGCTAAGTTTTGACTTTGGGATAGATCCAGAATGCTGAATATCACTTGTGAAAATGTTTGTTAATTTTCAAAATATAAAAAAAGAATGAGTTAGGCATGAAGCTAGTTACCTCACTTATGAAACATCAAATGATTCTGTTCTCTAACATTATAAAAATATGATTTATTATTATTGTTCCCCAATCAAGACATAAAAGTTATGCTAAGAATATAGCCCTTAATTTCGTGCTTCTAAGCTATCCTGGCAGGCTATGGGCACAGCTTTCCAAGTATATTTTCATCATGACAACCCACATCACATATATCTTAAAATATCAGTAGTCAGTAGTCCTTTGATCAATTTCAATGAATCTACAAATACTTCAAGTGAGAAGGCTCTAAAACCACATCAATCTTATCATGCTTATTAAAAATGACTCCATACACATTTTGTATAAATTAATAGTTATACCTCATTATTGAATACTTGTTTTAATTTTGTTGACCGTATTGCTTTTATTATTTGTTCCTCTCCCCCCTTTGGTCTTACTCATCCATATGTATTTTGGTTAATTTCAGGTGTGTTAACTTCAAGCACTTTATGTCATTTATAAAACCTCTCTTGTCTCTTTCAATCCAAATTATATACCCTATAAGTCAATAGTTAAAGAAATTTGGAATTGCAGTTTAAGTACGTGGGTGAATAGGAAATATGTCAATATTTTAAATAAAAAAAAAATCATCCTATGTGTTTCCAGTTCAAAATAGCTTTGGGCAAATGATATTTCATCTATAGATTATTATAGCAAACATAATTCTAAAAAGACATTGCGGATTTCTACCACATCTATATTAACATATCCCCCTTGATTGCAGAATAGATCAATGACTAGGATAGACTATTACTCTCATGATATAGTTCATGGCAAATGAAATGTCTTCTGATATAATTAAGATTCCTATTCAGGTGATTTTGAATCAAAGGTGAGGCTATCTTTTAACAAAATCTGAAGAAGGTCTAAGATTCATGTTGGACAACATGAAGAAGAACAACTTAAAAATTATTGGCATTC
>NW_006408571.1:6186910-6194519 GCF_000296735.1 Chrysochloris asiatica
TAGGACCCTCAAGGGAGAAGAGCACAAGTGGAATGTAGTACCTTATCATGAGAAGCAGAGACACCAGAGATGGAGGCAGAGATGGAGTCATGGAGAGGGGGAGCGGCTGAAGGCTCCAGATTCATGGAAAGAGAGGGACTGAGAGCTGGTGGCTAGGAGGCAGACTTGCAGAATGTGCCTTTTGGTGGTATAAATTATTATATATGCCTGAGTTTTTTTGTTTTTTTGTTTGTTTTGTTTTAAGAGCTAAAATGAATAGAGAGAAATATTGTTAAGTGATGGTACATGGAGGGGATTATAATCGATTTAATGAAACAAAGTGTATGATTTGTTGAATGTAAAACTGATGATTTACCCTGTAAACTTTCACTCAATTCACAATAAAACTTAAAAAACTAATAAAAGTGAGGCTATCCTTGTCCACTCTGTCCTAATAAAATGGTCCTTTATAAGAAGTTGGGAGTTCAAAGAGATGTCACTGGGCTGGCCTCATAGACAAAGGAAACTGCTATTTTGTAAGAGGGCTTAATATGGGCCAGGAGGAAGGAATGATGGAAGGATATTGAGTCCTAAGGAACTATATTTAAAGGTGGAGCCACAGCCACCTTGAAACGTTTAGCTGGAAATTTTATATTTTACTTTAGATTTTGGATTGATGATAAGACCAGGTTTAGATTGCGATATTTTGGTCTTTGAAATGAAGTTATGATGGGATGAGACTTGGAGGCACCCTGGGAGACAGTGAATTATATTGTATTGGGAAAGGATGTCAATAATTGGGGGCAGAGGGCAGACTTTATAGTAGGCTTAATTCTAATATGACTTTCAAGATCCCTGCTACATGCTGTAAACACTTCTATTATCCCTTTCCCTTGTGTATAAGTGCACCAATAACTATTAGGCACAGTTCAACAATAACTATTACGAATTATTTCTTAAACAGCACATCCTTCAGATCAGAAAAAACAAACAAACAAACAAAAACATACGGAAACTAACTTTTATTACTTACAAGAATAAGACAGCATACTACAGGAAAAGTTCCAACAGGAGCACTCCGCCCTCCATCTGTTTGTTCAATGGTGACAACGCTTCCTTGCATAGCCTTCTATGTTATGGGTGAGGGGCTATAGTGGGACTTCCTGCCAAACGCCTCCTGGACAACCAAGTCTACTTAGGTTGACTATAAGTTTATGCTATATTTGCTCCGCCTGCATCATATCTGAGGAGACCAAGAAAATGTCCTTTCCCATTGATCTTAAGCCCTAGCCTAAGTGACAAAATGCATCTTTTTATATTTGCTTACAAACATCCTATTGCATCATGCCTCCCCACCCCCAACTTCCCGAGGAAGGGGAAAAGGGTCATTCCATAACTGTAGTTTTTAAACCCTACTAACAAGTGTTGAAGAGCAAAGATGTCAGTTTGAGGACTAAGGTACGCCTGACCCAAGCCATGGTATTTTCAATAGTCTCATATGCATGTGAAACCTGGACAGTAAATAAGGAAAACCATAGAATGGTGTTAGAGGAGAATATTGAAAGCACCATGGGCTGCCAAAAGAACTAATAGATCTGTTTTGGAAGAAGTGCAGCCAGAGTGCTCCTTGGAGGCCAAGATGACCAAACTCCATCTCTCATACTTCAGACATATTATCAGGAAGGACCAGGCACTGGAGAAGGAGATCATGTTTAGTAAGGTGGAGGGTCAGAGGAAAAGAGGAAGACCCCCAACGAGATGGATTGGCCAAGTGGCAGCATCCATGGGCTCCAGTGTGGCAACCGTAGTAAGGTTGGCCCAGGATCTGGCAGTGTTTTGTTCTGCTGTGCAGAAGGTCACTAAGAGACAGTACTGACTTGATGGCACCTAAGGACAACAAAAACATTGTGGAGTCCTGGTGTGGTGCTGTGGGTTAATGCGCCAGACTGCAAAGCTGTTTGAACTGCAAGGTCGGCAGTTCAAGGTAACCAGCTGCTCCTCAGAAACCCTATACAGCGTTGCTATGGGTCAGAATCAACTCGACACTCTTAGCAGCAACAACAACAAGTACTGAGGGAGTTGTGTTGTTCTGTAGGTTAAGCACTGGACTGCTAACCAAGGTGCTAGGAGCCTACCTGCAGCTCCACAGAAGAAAGATGAGACTTCTTTACATCCCATAAAACTCATTACAAGGTGGAGCTGAGTGGGGACTTACTGGAAAGCACTTAACAACAACAAAGCAAACATCAGGCTTCTGCAGAGGTGGTGGTTTGTTCTTTGACCTAAGGATGCCAGAAGGACCAAGAAAACCATTACTGTATAGCTTATTCCATGTGATCCTAACAGACATAATTGACCTGAATTCTGCCACTAATCATATGAAACAAGAACAGGATATTAACTACCAGGAGTCTTGGTGTGGTGCTGGAAGATGAAGCACTAAACCACGAGGTTGGTTTGAATTGCTACGTTGCTGGTTCAAATCCATCACCCATTCCTCAGACTCACATACAGTGTCGCAAGAGTGGAAACCAACTCACAGTATTTAACACCAACAACATGAAAAACCAGAAAAGAATTGAGGTGCACAGGAACTACCATGATTTCAGTTGTGTGACTAGTAAGCCCAGCTAAGACTTACTTACTTGAACTTCTGGCCTACAGGAAATGTGAGTTAATAAATAGATCTTTTATTAAACCAATAAGTTTGGGATCATTTACTACCCAGCAACAAAGAACTATTACAACTGTGTTGTAATTATTGGTCACAGTTGCCAAATGCTAGCCTGGTGCAATTGCTAGCTGTATTTTATAATCTGTATCTGGTTACAAGTCTTCCAAAGAAATCTAATGCAAATTTGCATAACTCCCTCACTAGTAATTGAAGTTCATTGTTTCTCTTATTCTTCCCTTAATAGGAAAACTCAAGAACTTCTACGTTCATTTTCTGCTCATTGCTTCTATTTTTGCACTGAAATTAGTACTATTTTTCATTTAGTTTGTTTTAGACTTTTTTGCTTCACAATTTGATAAATGTTTATGCTTACTTAACTGCTAATCCAAAAAAGCATTATTAGAACTTTCATTTGTTTATGAGACTATTTTATGTCCCTATTGTATAGAGTAGTTAAGTACATTCCCTTAGCAGGAAGAGGATCCAGAAGCAGAGCCAATTCTGATCTCATTAGACACTTGTCCTCTATTAGTTTCTTTCAATAACTTGAAATAAGACTAACTGTGCAGAGTTCATTTTACCAATTATTGCTTCAACTAAGAGGTAGGAGTTAATGTTCCCAAATCCCCATTTTCTTGAGGAATCTTTTTTAATACCAAAAATCCCTGAAAATTCAAATGTACAAATGAACATTCAGCAAGAAATGAATAACAAAAAATATGAAGTAGAATTAAAATCTACTACGATTATAAATCAACCTTTGTGAAATTTTCAATAAAGCTAGCTCTAAAATATCCATTGCATAACTTAAATATGTAAAAGAAATTTTAAAGACTGAGATATGATTTTAAAGACTATATAATTAAGATTAAAAAAATAATAAACATATATTGAAGTAGCTGTGGGGAAAAAGAAGTGATGGGGAAAAAAAAGAACACAACTATGAAAATTGGAGGAATTCATTCTGTTCAAAACAGAATTGAAATGGTAATAATGAGTACTCATAAAGCCTGAGCATGGAGAGACAGAAATGAAATATTTTCCCATCTTGAGTTATCCTCACAACCATTGCTATGTTCAAGCCTATTGTAGGCAGTGCACCAATTCATCAACACTCATGGAAGCAGCATCAAGAAATCAAACAATGTATTGCATTTGGGGAAATCTGCTGCACAAGAACTTTTTAAAGTGTTGAAGAGCAAAGATGTCAGCTTGAGGACTAAGGTGCACCTGACCCAAACCATGGTATTTTCAATAACGTCATATGCATGAGAAAGTTGGACAGTGAATAAGGAAGACTGCAGAAAATTTGTGAAATCTGGACAGTGAACAAGGAATATCAAACAAGAACTGAGGCCTTTGAAATATGGTGTGGACAAAGAATACTGAACACACTATGGACCATATTGATACTGAAGGAAGAAATCCAAGATGCATTGAAGGAATTGGCAATGAACAAGGCACCAGGAATTGATGGAATAAAAATTGAAATCTTTCGAGCTACTGAGGCAGCACTGGAGACACTCACTCTTCTAGGCCAAGAAATTTGGAAGACAACTATCTGGCCAACTGATTAGAATAGATCTGTATTTGTATTCCAAAGAGAGATGACCCAACAAAATTTAGAAATAATTGGACAATTTCTTTGATATCCCATGAGAGTAAAGTTTTACTAAAGTAATACAGAAATGGCTGCAAGCATACACTGACAGAGAAGTTCCAGAGGTTCAAGCTGGATTCAGAAGAAGACATGGAATGAGGGATATCGTTGCTGATGTCAGATGAATCTTGGCTAAATGCAGAGAATATCAGAAGGATGTTTACCTGTGCTTTATTGACTATGCAAAGGCTTTCTATTGTGTGGATCATGACAAGCTATGGAAAACATTGTGAAGTATGAGCATTCCAGAACACTTGATTGTGCTCATGAGGAATCTGTACATGGACCAAGAATAAGTTGTTCAAACAGAACATGGGACATTGAATGGTTTAAAATTAGGAAAGGTGTGTGACAGGGTTGTTTTCTTTCATCACACTTATTCAACCTGTATGCTGAGCAAATAATCCGAGAAACTAGGTTATATGAAGAAAAACGTGGTATCAGGATTGGAGGAAGACTCATCAACAACCCGCAATATGCAACTGATACAACCTTTACTGCTGAAAGTGAAGAGGACTTAAAATATAAAGATCAAAGAACATAGCATTCGGTATGAATTGCATCTCAATGTAACAAAAACAAAAATCCTCACCACTGGACCAATAAACAACAATCTTATCAATGGAGAAAAGATTGAAGTTGTCAAAGACGTCATTCTTCTTGGATCAACCATCAACACACATGGAAGCAGCAGTCAAGAAATCAAATGACATATTACATTAGGCCAATCTGCTGCAAGGACTTTTTTAACGTGTTGAAAAGCAAACATGTCAGCTTGAGGACTAAGGTGCGCCTGACCCAAGCCATGATATTTTCAATAACCTCATATGCATGTGGAAGACAATAGAAAAACAGATATATTTGAGTTATGGTGTTGGAGGAGAATATTGAAAGTGCCCTGGGCTGCCAAAAGAACAAACACATATGTGTTGGAAGAAGTGCAGCCAGAGAGCTCCTTGGAGGCCAGGATGGCCAAACTTTGTCTCTCATACTTTGGACATATTGTAAGGAGGGACCAGTTGTTATAGAAGGATATCATGTTTGGTAAGAAGGAGGGTCAGAGAAAAAGAGGAAGACCCCCAAAGAGATGGATTAGCAAAGTGGCAGCATCGATGGGCTCAAGCGTGGCAACAATTGTGAGGTTGGCCCAGGTCTGGGCAGTGTTTTGTTGTGTTGTACGTAGGGTTGCTATGAGTCACTACTGACAAAAAGGCACCTAACAACAACATTGACCACACAAGAGTGAACAAATTGTGCTGATGAGGAACCTGTACATGGGTTAAGAGGCAGTCATTTACACAGAACAAGTGGATACAGAATGGTATTAGAAGATGCATGTGCCATAGTTGTGGTCTTTCACCATACTTATTCAGTCTGTGTGCTAAGCAAGTAATCTGAGAAACTGGATTATATGAAGAAGAATGTGGCATCAGGTTTGGAGGAAGATTCATTAACAACCTGTGATATGCAGTTGCCATAGTCTTGTTTTCTGGAGGCAAAAAGGACTTCAAATATTTACTGATAAAGTTCAAATAGTATAGCCTTCAATATGGATCTCATGTAAAGAAAGCAAAATCCTCACATCTGGAGCAATAAATAATATTCATAATAAATGGAGAAAAGATTGAAGTTGTCAAATAGTTTGTTTTTCTTTGATCCACTATTAGTACTCATGGAATCAGTAGTGAAAGTATTAAACTATAAAGATATCACTTTGAGGACTAAGGTGTACCTGACCCAAGCCATGTTATTTTTAATTATCTCATGTACATGTGAAAGTTCAATGTTGAATAAGGAAGATCTCAGAAGAATCAATATATTTGGTTTATGGTATTGGAGAAGAATTCTAAAGATATCATGGACTGCCAAAAGAACACACATATCTGTCTTGATGAACATACAGCCAGAATGTTCCCTAGAAGTGAGGATGGTGAGACTTTGTTTCTCATTCTTTGGATATGTTGTCAGGAGGGACCATCCCTGGAGAAGGATATCATTCTTGGAGATTGGAGGGTCATTGAAAAAGAGGACGACTCCCAACAAAATTGATTATATAATACTGTACATAACGGAAAGAATTAGGAAAATTCTTCGGCATATCTGAACACCTGGTAGGACAAAGTTATTGGGTTTGAAGGTTAGGGACCATCGATAATCTCAGGACACATCTAGGTCAATTAGTATAGCATTCCACAAAAATGATGTTCTACAAATTGTTTAGGTGACTAGTGTCTAAGGTCTTAAAAGTTTTTGAGGAGCCATCAGCCATCTAAGATAAAAATATTGATGTTTTCTTGTCTGGAGCAAAGGAAAGTGAAGAAAACGAAAGACTAAGGAAGCAATTATGTCACAAAACTAATGGCCCACAGCCTCCTCTAGCCTAAGACCAAAACTAAATGGCACCCAGCTACCACTACTAACCTAACATACTAAAAGACCCCACATGAATGGGAGAAAAATATAGAAAAAAACTCAAATTTATAAAAACAAAAAAGACCTAATTTACTGAATTGGTGGAGATTAGAGAAAATCTCCAGATTGTTGCCTTGTTGTTGTTGTTGTTGTTAAGTGCTGTCAAGTCGGTTCCAATCTATGCTACCCTGAATAGGGTTTCTAAGGCTCAACTGGCAAGCTTGAATCGTCGACATTGTGCATCAAACAGATTTTTCAGTCCAATGCTTGAACTCAGAGTGCCACACCAGGTCTCCTTAAGACACACTTTTATCCTGAAACTTTTGATCTGAAGCTACTCCCAGGGATCACCTTTCAGCCAAAAAATAGATTGATCTATGCAATAAGCAATAACACATTTGAAGGATGTGCTTCTTAGAACAAGCAATTATATGAGACCAAATGCACACAGCATTAGCTCAGAAGCAAAGCTGACAGAACAGGCAGGGAGAGAGACAATTAAGAGATAGGAATGGAAGGCAGGTTGTAAATAGGAAGAGGGCTCACACATTGCAGGGACATCCACCAATGCACTGAACAATTTGGGTATGAATTGTTGAGAGCAAACTAATTTGCTGTGTCAAATTCACTTGAAACCCAATACAGTGAAACCCCAAAATAATGATTGGTGAGAGGGATACAAATAGAAATGATATTGTTGTTGTTGTTGTTAGGTGCCGTTGAGTCGGTACCAACTCATAGTGACCTTATGCACAGCAGAATGAAACACTGCCCCATCCTGGGCCAACATCACTACTGTGGCAACGCTTGAGTCCATTGATGCAGCCACTTGGCTAATCCATCGCGTTGGTCTTCCTTTTTCTCTGACCCCTCCACCTTACCAA
>NW_006408571.1:6195689-6197421 GCF_000296735.1 Chrysochloris asiatica
TTGAAAGATTTCAATTTTTATTCCATCAATTCCTGGTGCCTTGTTTTTTGCCAATGCCTTCAATGCACCTTGGACTTCCTCCTTCAGTATCATTGGTTCTTGTTCATATGCTACCTCTTGAAATGGCTGAACATTAACCATATCCATAGAGATGCTAAAGCAAATGGAAGAAATGAGGAGGTCCAAGAGTTGAACAGAAAATTTTAAAGATCAGATCGAGAAGATAAAGCCAGGTATTACAACAAAATGTGTAAAGATCTGGAATCAGAAAACCAAAAGGAAGAACATGCTCAGCAATTCTCAAGCTGGGGGAACTGAAGAAAAAATTCAAGCCTCGACTTTCATTATTGAAAGATTCTCTGGGCAAATTACTGAATGATGCAGAAAGCATCAAAAGAAAATGGAATAGAAATTATATGATTTGTAATTAAATTGATTAATATTTTTTTTTCCACTCAGAACAATTTCTGATAAACAAATGTGACATTGTTACAATGAACGTATGTTGTTGTTGTTAATTGCCATCGAGTTGGTTCTGACCCATAGCGACCATGTATAGGGTTTCCAAGGAGCACCTGGTGAGCTTGAACCGCTGAGCTTCTAGTTCAAACGACTTTGCAGTCTGGCGCATTAACCCACAGTGCCACACCAGGACTCCAATGAGTGTATATTGTTGTTGTTAAGTGCCGTCGAGTCGATTCCGACCGCTAGCAACCCTGTATAGGGTTTCCAAGGAGCAGGTGGTGAGCTTGAACCGCTGACCTTGCAGTTCAAATGGCTTTGCAGTCTGGCACATTAACCCACAGCGCCACATCAGGCAATATTATTTATCAAAGCAAGGAAGTCTTACAGTGATGAAGGACAGCCTTGCTTTTCTTATCCAATCATGTGAGACCTGTCTAACCCATTCCCCAGTGTACTGTGATTTGGTGTCAAATTACACCCACCCACTCACTATTCCATAGGCCAGGGGGCACAAATTCTGTTTTCCAACAGACCTAAGGTTCCAATACGTGTTAATCCTGGACTCTTGTCCATAGGATGTGGAAGGCAACCTGATTGGTCTGAAGTCTGGATCTAAACTATTCCCTCAATATAGCCTGAATCCTTGTCCAGATCCCAGATTTTGCTCTGAGTTCGTAATGTTGACTTCTTTCTGTACCATTTGCCTCATTACTTAGTCCTTTCATTTAATCCAGGTGCTACTAATAAAAACATTTTGCTACTAATAAAAACATATATTTAATCAAGAAAACTTGATTAAATATATGGACTTTTAGGGATAATTTTAAATTTAGAAAAAATATTCTAAAATAATCCCTTTACAATAATGCCTGGCAAGGTTTCTCCTGCATATTTTTTCTCTCTTAAGCAAGGCTCCACCCATATCCCTAATTTTCACGTTTATTTTATGCCGAGCAGTTCCGTTCTTAGTCTTTGTCTTTTGCTTACTATTCTCGATCTTCTTTATTGATTTCATAATCCACTAGTGAGTTCGGGCTGCAGTGTGTAAAGGACTTCTATACTGTGGCCTTTTGTCCTCAACCTATCACAAAAACAAAACGTGCTAATCAAGTCTTTTTTCAAAATCATAAAAGCCTCAGAAATGAATGCTGCCTCCGCATTTAGATGCAAGCAGTAGGTATTATTTAAATTTAGTTAATATTAAATAGCCTGTTCTTCATTCTTTTGTGTTGTTGTTGTTAAGTGCCATCGAGTGGATTATGACTCA
>NW_006408571.1:6197715-6211241 GCF_000296735.1 Chrysochloris asiatica
ACCCTTTATAATGTTTCCCAGAAGCGGCTGGTGGATTTGAACCACCACTTACTGTTCAAATTGACCTTGCAGTCAGTGCTTATCCTATAGTGCCACATTAGGACTGTGAATATGTATCTGTGGTGATGGTGGTGATGTGCAGTGGAGACATTTCCCACTCATAACGACCCTGCACAGGGTTTCTGAGGCTGTAAATCTTTATGGGGAACAGAAAGCCTCATCTTTCTCCTGCAGAACCGCTGGTAGTTTCGAACTGCTGACCCTGAGGTTTGCAGTCTGATTTGCAACTACTATGCTACCAGAGTTCCAATTCCTAATTATACTGGATTCTACAAAAGAAGAGTTTTCATTGTTCTTAGAAATGTTATATTAGCACTTTGGTGGGCAGCCTCTAAGAAAACTCACAATGATTCTCACCCCTGTTGCTCAAATTCTAGTATAATGTCCTCCTTTTCCCTACTGGCTTACTTATAGCAAGTAGAATAGGACAAAAGAGGATAGAAATCAATTCTGAGAGATTAGGTTATAAAAGTCTAGCTTTTGTCTTGCAGACTCTCTCTTGTGCTCTCATTTGCTGGCTCTGATGAAAGTCAGCTGATATGCAAACGGAGCTATGGAGAGGCCAAGTGCCGAAGAATTGAGACAGGCCTCCAGTCAGCAGCCAGCAATTACCTGAGCCCTTCAGAGTAGCAGCCTGCAGGAACTGAATCCTGCCAACAACTCTGAACTTGGATGCAGATTCTTCCACAGCCAAACCTTGATATGATTGCAGCCTTGGGAGTAACTCTAAACAGAAGACCCAGCTAAGTGTTGCTTAGATTTCAGACCCAAATAAACTGCATTGCTTTAATTGGCAGCATACCAGACATAATAATAGTATTTTATTATCTCCAACATGGGATAATGCAGAGAGAAAGACTGTTTTGTGTTACCTATTTGAAAGACACAGGATTCTTGGCATAGCACTGTGGGCTAATGTGCTGGACTGCAAAGTCAGTTTGAATCATAAGTTTGGCAGTTCGAGCTCACCAGCTGCTCCTTGGAAACCCTATACTGGGGTTGTTATGAGTCGGAACCAACTCGATGATACTTAACAACAACAACACAATAACATATGAAAGACACAAGTGAGAGAAAGCAAAGCTAAAGAGAATATTACTCCATGTGAGCCAAATTCAGTAGAGCAAGAAAGTGCTGGTGGTGCTGGTGGTGGTGTGTGCTGTTGAGTTGGTTCCAACTCATTGTTACCCTGTATTGAGTTTCAGAGGCTATAAACCTTTATGGGAGTAGAAAATATCATCTTTCTCATGTGACACGGCTGGTAAATCCGAATTGCTGACCTTGTGGTTAGCAACCAAACTCCTAATACACTATGTTACCAGGGCTCTTTAAGAAACAGGAGTATAGTGTATGAAATCTTAACAGAGAAAAAATGAAATAATAGACTGAATCAGATGAGTTTTATTAGTATTTAGCGCCCTAATATTAGTATTTTGCTTTATTAAGACCATAGTTATCAGTCCTCTTGGATCTTAGTTCTGTACATGTTAAGTGTCTGGTTTCTTATGTCCTTAGATGTCCTGGTGGAGTGATTATTTTTCTCTTCTCAGGAAGATGCATGCTCAAAGACCTGTGCTGTCAATTCAAACAATCACTTCTTCTTGCCTCCTTTTCTCCTGTCATCCATTCCAACACTCAGTTTAAGAATGACTCACACTGCTACAGAAAGACAATAGGAACTTTAAACTAGCTGGTCTTCCCAGGTTGTCACTCCACCTGCTTCTATTAGAACCCTGGACAATGGGGGTCTTCAGGTGGTCTGTCAGCTCTGCCTCTAATGAAAATTCCCAGGAACACAATCACTGCTGCTGTTCTAGGTGGACGGTCCCCACTGCTTCTCATAATCATTACTATTTCTTCATTACTCTGGTATGATTTCACATTAGATTCTTATTTTAGTGTGCACTTCAGTTTTTCTTTAAGCACTACACAGTAGACACTCCTTAACTTTACTCTTGAGAATCATCTGGGGTACATTTAATATATGTTGTTATTATTAGGTATCACTAAGTCAGTTCTGACTTACTGTGATCATGATAGGTTTTCCTAAGGCTGTAAATCTTCACCGGAGCAGAGAGCTTCATCTTGGTGCCATGGGAGGTCTGGTGGAATCCAGCCACCCATCTGTGATTCACAATCCAGTGCTTATCCTACAGTGCCGCCAGCTGATGTAACCCTTAAGTTTTATATATGTAATGGCTGTGTGCTGTGGAGTCGGTTCTGACTCATAGCAACCCTGTACAGGGTTTCTGAGGCTGTGAATCTTTACGAGAGCAAAATGCCTCATCTTTCCCCTGCAGAACAGCTGGTGGTTTCTAACTGCTGACCTTGTGGTTCACAGCCCAATTCTTAACTACTACGCGACCAGAGATACAGATGATCAAATTTCTTTGTTATATATTCCTATTTTGTATACTATGTATGCTTAACAAGCATCTTGCATTTTTATCTCTAGGGAAATGTCAGAATTTCAGGGGGAAAAAACCATCAAACCCACAGCAATGGGATGAATTCTGAATTTCATAGAAACTCTGTTGGACAGAGTAGATCTGCTCCTATGAATTTTCAAAGCTGTAAATCTTTATCGGAACACCCATGAAATAGCTGGTGGGGTTGAACCACTGACTTTCCAGTTTATAGCCCAATGATTATCCCAGCTGGTAGTTTCAAACTGCTGACCTTGAGGTTCGCAGGCCGATTCATAACCACTACACTACCAGAGCTGCTTACATAACAATAGTGTTATGCAATTATTTCAAATATTTACTCCAAGCAGTGTATGATTGTAAGCCTTTTAAATTCCACACATATAGCTGTAGCTCTTTCTAAAAAAAAACTGCATTTTAACATTTATATACGTAAACTTCAATACATCTATGCCACAGTCACTATATTATTTTTGTTGTTAGGCGCAGTCAAGTCAGTTCTGACTCATAGCAACCCTGTGCAGAACAGAATGAAACACTGCCTGGTCCTCACCATCTTCACAATTGTTCTGTTTGAGTACATTGTTGTTGCTACTGTGTCAACCCATACCAGAAGGGTCCTTCTCTTTTCCACTGACCCTACACTTTACAAAGTATGATGTCCTTCTCCAGGGACTGGTCCCTTCTCACAATATGTCTAATGAACAAGGGGCAAAGTCTTGCCATTTTTCCTTATATGGAGCATTCTGGCTGTACTTCCAAAACAGATTTATTTGTTCTTCTGGCAGTCCATGGTACGTTCAATGTTCTTTGCCAACACCATAATTCAACTGTATATTATCCTCTATGGTCTTCTTTCTTCCTTGTCAAACTTTCACATGCATATGAGGTAGTAAAATATACCATGGCTTTGGTCAGGAGCACCTTAGTCCTCAGAGTGATATCTTTGTCCTTTAACATGTCAAAGAGCTCTTTGGTAGCAAATTTGCCTAATGCAAATAATACCTCTTTGATTTCTTGACAGTTGCTTCCATGGGCATTACCTGTTGATCTAATCAACAAGAAGTCTGACAACTTCAATATTTTCTCTGTTATCATGATATTATTTATTGGCTCAGACGTGAGGGTTTTTATATTCTTTACATTAAGCTGTGATCTTCATCAGTAAGTATTTCTAGCCTTCCTCATTTCCAGCAAGCAGGTTTTTAGCGCCTTCATCTAATCTTGATGTTCTTCTTCATAGAAACCCAGTTTCTTAGATTATTTGATCAGCATACTGATTTAAAAAGTATTATGAAAGGTTACAATGCGGGTTTAAAATCATTTCCGGATTTTAAATCATTCAGTATACCCTTGTTCTATTATAATGACTGCCTCTTAGCTTGTGTACATTTTCACATGGGCATAGTTGTTTTGTCGTTCCCTTTCTTTGCAATGTTATCCATAGATTGTTATGATCCACACAGTCTAATGCTTTTGAACAGTCAATAGAAAACAAATAACATCTTTCTGGTATTCTCTGCTTCCAGCCAAGATCTGCCTGACATCAGCAATGATATCGCCAATTCCACATCCTCTTCTGAATTGGGCTTGTATTTCTGGCAGCTCCCTTTCGATATATTCCTGTAACCATTTTTGAATTATTGTCACAAAATTTTAATTGCATGTGATACTAATAATATTGTTCAATGGTTTTCACATTCCATTTGGGTTGCCTTTCTTTGGAAAGGCACAAATATGGATATTTTCCAATAGGTTGGCCAGGTACCTGTCTTTCAAATTTCTTGACATAACACAAATGAGTACCTCTAATGCTGCATTATTGTGTTCAAACATTTTGGTTGGTATTCCATCAATTCCTGGGGTCTTGTTTTAACTAAAGCCTTCAGTACAGCTGGGACTGTTTCCTCTAGTACCTTTGGTTCTTGATCATATGCTACCTCTTGAAATGGTTGAGCATCTTGGTACCATGAGTGTTTTGAATGATACTTTGTGGTTGTTGCTGTTAAGAGCTGTTGAGTTGGTTCCGACTCATAGCAAGCCTACACAGGGTTTCTGAGGCTGTAAATCTTTACAGGAGCAGAAAGCCTCATCTTTCTCCTGCAGAACTGCTAGTAGTTTCGAATTGCTGACCTTGAGGTTAGCAACCTGATTTGTAACCACTATGCTATCAGATCTCCTTTTGAATGATATTGTTGTTGTTTGTTGTGTTGTAAAGTGCCATTGAGTAGATTCCAACCCACAGCAACCCTGTATAGGGTTTCTAAGGAGTAGGTGATGAGCTTGAACCACCTACCTTGCAGTTCAAATGACTTTGCAGTCTGACGCATTAGCCCACAGCACCACAAAAGTATCAAAAGAAGGTGGATGGAATACAATGAGTCAGACAGGATACAAAGCTTGGGAATACAAAAGAATCAAACCTCCTCCCTGCACCAGGAATTAGATGTCAGGTATGAGATCCCTATAATAATTAAGCATGGTAATTAAGTTAAACTTCTGAAACTCCAAGGCCAAAAAAGAAGTTCATAAAGTTTTATATTTCTCTTCATGGGGCAGGGGAGGCTGGGAGGGAGGGGAGCGGGAGAAGGAACAAAACCCAACATGTGAAGTCAGCCTTTGTTTTACCCTGGACACTAGAGGAGTTCATTTCTTAGCTTTTTCGGCATAAGGAATATCAAATGACAAGTGATATGTATTGGTATAATGTATAACAAATTGATATGTGAAGATTTTAGCTCTTAACCAGAATAAAGGGCCAGTGAAATATAAGGATGGAGCAATAAGATATCATAATGTTTAGGAGGAAGAGGGTGGAAATGAGATAGTTTAACATTAAGTAGTGGATTATTTTTAAAAAGGTGCTTTCAAGCCATATGTATGTTACTCAGTAAGCAGAAATAGTTATTGCATGCTAAAAGTTTGTCAATAATGGGAGTCAATATGAACATGATAACAGAGATTTTTGTTATTTTTTTAATGTGTCTAACCCTGAATGTTTAAAAGCTTTTGCCATTATCTTTAATTATACATTAAAGATAATGTCATATATATGTGTATATATATACTCACCACCACCACACATATATATGCCTATACATATATAATTATGATTATGATAACATTAGGATATGTCACTATATCTGCTTAAAGTTAAGGGAATGTAGATTATTTTTGGCAGTCATTCTCTAAGCATATCAATAAAACGTCCTTTTACTTCTTGGATGAAACTGTGCCCTTCACATACTGTCATTATAAAGAGGACTTATTTCAGGAAAGTAAAGAAGATTCAAAGGTGAATCTCTACCAGCAGTTTATGGAATCTAAATCTTGGAGTTGTACAAGAACAGTGTTTCCATAGAGTACTTCGTACAAAATGGATTGGAATCTGCTATGGTCTTACATCTCCTTGACAGTCAATTTTGTGCCTTATTCTCAAATGCAGCACTTGTGCGAAGCAGTTCACCATCGATGTTACAAATCCTAATGAAGTGCCTTACCTCCTGCCAGATTTCAGTGGGAAAGGCTTTCAAATGAGTTTCCATTTATACATGCCTGCTTTTCACCCTCAGTGCACAATGAAATCCTACTGAACAATGTGCTTTATTGTCTATTTCCTTTCTCTGGGATGTATGTTGAAAGACAGAAGGTAGATTGCTGTTATAAATGCAAAGAGTGAAAAGCAATTAAGTAATAAAGAATTGGACAGACTTTGCCTAATGTAGATGTATTGTTATAAATAAGAGATATGGAGAAGTCTGTAGAATTTGGGATTTCATTCTCCATGTCATTGGTTTTAGTTTTCTAACAATGGTGAGACGGTAAGGATTCTATTTTCCTCTTTCCCAGTGCCTAGGAAACCTCAAAAGCAACACATGCAAACTTGTAGTGTTGGTGTTTCAGATATGTTCCTCTGTTGTTTCTATCTTTCCAGTCCTGTGCCAGAGAATAGCAGTTGGACATAAAGAGAAAAGTGTCAATCATGATAAAACATAAATAAATATAAAGGAGAAAAATAAATGTAAACAAAGCTATTTGTTTTGCTTTCACACTACTCATTGCCAGACATTTATAATAATTCTATATCTGGATCTGATCACATTAGGTGTTCATCCCTGTAAACTATGACAGCAAATCATACTTGGCTTCTGCTTTTCCATATATATTAAATTTTACACATGGCATCTTGATTGATTATGAACGTAGTTTTGATTTCAACAAATATTTTGAAATGCTGAAGTCATTACTGTTTAACCACCCAATGAGAGGAATGCTTAAAAACATGTTGCAATAATAAACCATTGTGTTTAGTGTTTATTTTTAGAATTACTGGCATCATTTAATATGAGAGCGCCATATAGATTTGATTTCTGTTACTGCCAGTAAGATCAAAGTGTAATTAACAAACAAACAAAAAAAATAGCTGAGTGCAGATTTCAAAGCAATCAATACAAGATTTTCCTTTTGGTCCCCAGAAACAATCATTGTATGTCAGGTGCTGTTCCAAATGCTTCCCCTGTATTCATTTATAGGCAGTTCTTGATTACAAAATTCTGACTTTAATACAACCCATACTTACAAACCAACTCTCATCATGCCTATTAAATTAATAACTTGAGGTACATACAAGGATTTGTAATAACAAATGGGCATTATTTTCTGACATGAATTAAAATATTATTATTACTGTATTAATAAGTTAAACACGTTTTAGTGTATCTGGAAGTGTTTTTTAATTTTTATGGCTAGAAATATATATTCTATATACTAAAGGAAGCATTTGAGTAACAAATGTTAGATATGAACCATACCTAGCAGTTCCAATTTATGTACCAATATGACTAGAAAACAGATTTAGGAATTGAACTCATTTTTAATCCAGGGACTGCCTGTATTCTTATTGATGCCCTTTAACAGGTGAAGAAAATAAGACCAAGAGAATGTAAGTAACCTACTCCAGGTTGTACATATAATAAACAACAAAACCAATATTTGAATGCAGGCAGCTTGGCTCCAACATTAGTTCCTTAAATGCTGCATTCTACCACCTCTTTAAATCTCTTTGGTTCTTGTATAAGGATTCAGCAACCAGAAGGAATAAAAGAACTATAATGTGGGAGTTATTAGTTTGGATTACTGACCTTCTTTGTAACAATAATGAATTAGTAAATAAGAGGGATTATTTTTAAGAATGCATCATGTGGACTCTAGACTCATGGAAAGAGAAAGGCTGTGTGCTGGTGGTCAGGAGGCAGACTTGCAGAATGTGTCTTTTGCTAGTTTAAAGGATTTATATATTCCTGAGTGGTTTTGTGTACATCCAAAAAACAAAAACAAAACAGAGATAATAGAAGCAAATACTGTTGAACGATGATGCACGGAGGGAACTGTAATCATTGCAAGTAAATGAAATATGATAGGATTAGTATAAAACCGATGTTTTCCCATGTAAACTATCACTCAATTCACAATATATATATATTTTAATGCATCACATTAGCAACTCATGATTCTGTTGCTGTTGAATGTCGTTGAGTTGGTTCTGACACATAGTGACCCTGTATGGGGTTCCTAAGAGTTCCTGGTGGATTTGACCTGTAAGCCTTGAGGTTAGAAGTCCAATGCTTATCATACAGTGCCCTGTAATCCTTCCATTAAAGTATCTGTTTAAGTATAAAAAAGGTACATAAAAATATAAACACCCTGAAAAATTTGATAATAAACAATTTATTATCACAATCTGAGGAATTTTGTTAGCATTGGGAGTGCTGATAAGTGCACATGAACTTCATATCATACAAGTGATGTGCTAAAAAGAGGAGTGGAAAATTTAATATTCTCTGTTAAAAGGTGGTAGACTTTTAATCATTTAGTTGAGTGCTTTTTTCAATGGAATTATAGGCACAGTGTCTAGTCTTCCAAAGTTGTAGGACTAAAAAATATTGAAAATATAAAAAAATTTATTGACTTAAAACTAAAAGTTAAAGTGTAGAATTTAAAATAATATACAATTAACATTGTTGTTGTTGTTAAGTGCCATTGAGTCGATTCCGACCCATAGCGACCCTGTGTAGGGTTTCCAAGGAGCAGCTGGTGAGCTTGAACCACTAACCTTGTAGTTCAAACGATTTTGCAATCTGACGCATTAGCCCACAGCGCCACACCGGTACTCCTACAATTAACATATCCATAGAATATTACATCATATATACGACTTAACTCCAATTTACCTGACCTCATACACACATTCACACACATACGAATTAGATTTAATGTGTGAGTAAGTAACAAGACTGCCATAGAGTCCTATGCATTGAATATACCTGTGCTAGATTCATCACTCCTCACCCTGCCACGCCCAATTAATTCTACTCACTCCTACTGATCTCCTCTCCTGTGAGCTCAGACTCATTCAATTACCATTGTTAAAGAAGATTCACAAAACGCAGACATAAAAATAGCTCCTGGCTGCCTGAAAGTTGAGAGTAACATTAAATTACGCTCCCATCCATGTTAAATTACTCTAGCCCTATCCAGGTGTACAGTACTTAGCATTGATTTCATACCTGGTGCCCAATCTGAGTGTGTTGTAGGATAAGCACTGGATGGATTGCTAACAAAAGATTGACTGTTCAAACCCACCCTTCGCTCTTTGAAAACCCTATACAGAGTAACTGTGAGTTGAAACTGACTTGGAGTCACTTAGCAAAAACAACCCCTTATTAATGTTGTTGTTGTTAAATACCATGGAGTCGGTTTCGACTCATAGTGACCCTACACAGGGTTTCCGAGGCTGTAAATCTTTACAGGAGCAGAAAGCCTCATCTTTCTCCTGTGGAACTGCTGCTAGTTTCAAACTGCTGACCTTGAGGTTGGCAGCCTGAATCTACTAATCTACTAATGTAGATTCTATGAAAAACCTAATGTACTGTGACCTCTTTGAATCCAGATCCTGTAGTGAGCCTCATTTCTCAATAAGGACCAAGTTTTTTTGGATTTCTAGTTCTAAACTGTAAATTATGTGGCCTATCTACAGCCACAGGGGTGGTGGTCACAAGAATTGAATTGAAGGCTAACAACCATCTCATTTCTCAATAAGGACCAAGTTTTTTTGGATTTCTAGTTCTAAACTGTAAATTATGTGGCCTATCTACAGCCACAGGGGTGGTGGTCACAAGAATTGAATTGAAGGCTAACAACCATCTCTATCGTCACAATATTCCTTGTCTTACCTAAATTCGTATTTCTACATTTTGATTCAGAACATTTCCCTTGAACCAAGATTAGTTCTTGGGCAAGAAGTGTATATAGACTGTCCTAAGTTTCAGTCGCGGCTTGGACCTCTGATAGTTGTTATTGTTAGGTACTGTCCAGTAAATTCCAACTTATAGCAACCCTATGCACCATAGAATGAAACACTGCCAAGTCCTGAACACCAGTCACATAAATTCAAGCATCAGACCAACACAAAAGTCACCAGAGTGTGACAAGCTGACAGATGTGTGGGTATACTGGGATTAGTGAGTAGAAAGCAGGATGAAAAAGTATGAGGCAGGGTAAGCAATGTAAAGAAATGGGCTATGTACACAAAGTTTCTAATTTGTGTAGAGAAATTATAGGAAAGCTTATCTGGAGAACTTTTGTTCATCTGTAAAAGAATGCAATTCAAAAGAGAAAAGTTGCTATACTTAATGCCTGTTTAATAAACTCATTTAAAAAATTGAGTCAATGTGAGGTAGTTCACTTACACTTGAAGGTTCTTCGAAAATATCACGAAGTAATGATAATTGCAATAACAATATGCAAATAAATTATGGCACTGTAAAATAAGGCACTCACACTAATAAACAGTTTTGTACACTGTAAATACACAAATGTAAGTTGAGGATGAAGTATGAGGCAGCTAGGAGATGAAAAGAACCCATAAGGGGCAGAGATCTGGTGCAAGACTGAGTGCTTGAAATAAGGAGGCAGAGCAAAAGTTGGGAATACAGCCTAGAATGACAACGACTATAAATCTGTATTTGTGTGGTAGAAAATAATTGCAGAAGGCTCTTGGGTCAACTCATCCTCAGATTGAGTAAATGAGGCTTCAATATGACAAAAATCTTTAGCCACGGATACAAGACATGATTCTCAATTGGAGGTCAAACAGAAATGTCCACCAAACTACGGAAAAGGGAAAAGTGAATGCAGAGAAGAGGGGACATTTTCATAACAAAATCCTCCCACAGAATGAGATCCTACTCCCATTAAATTTCTAATCTCCTGTTTAATACCTACCATTGTGATACAATATACTTATAGACTAATCTGAGCTCATCAAACTCAAATAGGAAGATATTTTTATCCATGTTTCTATTACCTTTTTGAAGTTACCGTATATACTTGTATTTTTTTTGTGTACAATGCCTAAAATAGTTTACTGTGCAACTCTTAAGGGAAAAAAATTGCCAACTCTTGACCTTCATAATAATAAAGAAATGTGAATTTGGTGAAAAGGAAAAAAGATCATCAAATGTTTATATAAATTTTCAATTGTTTTTAAAAGTTCAATTAACTACAAATAGCCGATGATACAGTTGTTCTAAATGGGAACAACATGTATTGCCTCTGAATACCTGAAATGGGAAACTCTGTTACTTTAAAAAAAAAAAAAAAAGAATTATTTCCTGCTTTGGAATGTTCAAGCAATTTTATTTTAGGCAGGGACTGCATAAATTCTTCCAGAAGCAAGATAAACATATGCTCTTTCACTTGATACAAAGTCTGTATACTTGACAGGTACATATGATCAACTGTGCTAAGACAGATGTTGTAGATACTGAGTTCAGGGAGTTTATTGATTTTGTTTTGCTTGGCACACATCAATAGGTTAGGATAATCATTCTAGGCATTGCACATTGGTGTCTCCACAGTTGGATAATAACTAAGTACTCCATTTAATGTCAGTGCAAAGTATTCACTTGGAGAACATACAAAGCATTATTTCTAAAGGAAAAGCTTCAAGTCTATTTTAAAACTTTGCAACCTTGGAAAGTTTTTATTAAAATGTAATAGAACAAATCTAAAAATTAAACTGAAAAATATAGACAGTTGAATGAAGCAGCTACTAGCTACATGTAGTTATTTAACTAATTTTAATTTAATGATATGAATAAAATAAAATAATTATTTCCTCAGTGGCACTAGTTAACATTTCAAATGTTCAATGATAACATGCAACTCATCACTACTGTTTAATATAGTGTAGACCTAAAACATTTCCTAGTTATACAAATTTACATTGGACAAATAACATTGATAGACTGAATTTGATTATATCCAAACGTAGTGAAAAAAAAAAAAATAAACCAGTCAGGTGAAATAAGTTTTTGTTTTATTTTTCTTCCCACTGGTAGATTTGAACTGCTGACCTTTTGGTGAGCAGCCCAACTCATTACCCACTATGATACCAGAACTCCTTAAATAAATATCTGGTAGCTTTTAATTTCTAAGTTTTACTGAAATAGCGTAGTGGTTACGAATCGGGCTGAGAACCGCAAGGTCAGCAGTTCGAAACTGCCAGCTGTTCCGCCGGAGAAAGAGGAAGCTTTCTGCTCCCGTAAAGATTTACAGCCTAGGAAACCCTGTACAGGGTCGCTATGGGTCGGAACCGACTCGATGGCACATAACAACAACAACAATGAGATCTATATTATTTAGTAAGAGAATGGAAGCAACTATAGTTCCCCAATCAGGAAAAAAAAAAAAATGCCATTTATAATGTTGTTGTTAAGTGCCATCGAGTCGATACTGACTCATAGCAACCTTATGCACAATGATACACTGCCTGGTCTTGCACCAACCTGGCAATTGTTACTACACTTGAGCCCATTGCTGCTGCCACTGTGCCAATTCATCTTATTGGGGGTTTTCCTCATTTTCACTAACACTCCACTTTACCAAGCATGATGTACTTTTCCAGGGACTGGTACCTCCTGATAATATGATAATAAATATGAGAGACAAATTCTGGGCATCCTGGCTCTGAGAAGCATTCTCACTTTAGTTCTTCCAGCACAGATGTGTTTGTTCTTTTGGCAGTCCATGGTACTTTTAACCTGGTAGCGTAGTGGTTACTAGTTGGTCTGCTAGCCTCAAGTCAGCAGTTCAAAACTACCCGTTGTTCCTTGGGAGAAAGATGAGGCTTTCTGCTCCGGTAAAGATTTGCAGCCTCGGAAATCCTATGCAGGGTCACTATGAGTCCAATTGTCTCCAGCGCATACCACCCCCAACACCATAACTCAAATTCATCAATTCTTCCATGATCTTGTTTATTCAATGTCCTACTTTCACATGCACATGAAGTTATTGAAAATACCATGGTTTGGGTCACGCACACTTTAGTCCTCAGATTGACATCTTTGCTCTTGATCATTTTAAACAGATCATGTGCAGATTTGCCTAATGCAATACGTGGATGATTTCTTGACCTATAGCTCCATGAATGTACATCAAGCAAATGATGATCTGAACCAAAGGAAATCTTTGACAGCTTCAATCTTTTCTCTATTTATCATACTGTTATTTATTTATCCAGTGGTAAAGCATTTTGTTTTCTTTACATTGAGGTGTAGCCTATAGGAAAGACTGTGGTCTTTGATCTTTATCAATATTTTAAGTCCTCTTCATTTTCAGCAAGGAAAGATTGTATCATCTGCATATGACAGGTCATTAATGATTTTGCCTTCAATCCTGATTCCACATTCTTCTTTGTATACTCCAGCTTCTTGGATTATTTCCTTAAAATATAGATTGAATAAGTATAGTAAATGAATGCAGTCCTGAAGCACACCTTTCCTATTTTAAAGCATTCAGTATCCCTTTGCTCATATTTGAACAACCCCCTTTTGGTCTATGTACAGGTTCCTCATTAGCACAACTAAGTGTCTGGAATAGTCATTCCTCACAATGTTATCAAAATTATTCAAAAGTTTGAAGTATGAGTATTCCTGAACAGTTAATTGTGCTCATGAGGAATCTGTACATGGACCAAGA
>NW_006408571.1:6212384-6214057 GCF_000296735.1 Chrysochloris asiatica
CAAAGAAAACTACAAAATGTTATTTCAAGAAACAGAAAGAGACCTACAAAAATGGAAGAATATGCCATGATTGTGGGTAAGAAGACAACATTGTAATAATAAGGAGCTCTGGTAGCGTAGTGGTTACGAATCGGGCTGCGAACCGCAATGTCCGCAGTTTGAAACTACCAGCTGTTCCGTGGGAGAAAGATGAGGCTTTCTGCTCCTGTAGAGATTTACATCATCGGAAACCCTGTACAGGGTCACTATGAGTCGAAATAGACTCCACAGCACATAACAACAACAACAACAACCCCAAGCAATAAATAGAATAATGCAATCACAGTCCAGTTTCCAACATCATTCTTTAAATACATGGAAAAACTAATCCTCAAGTTTATATGGAAAGGAAAGAGACCCCAGATAAACATAGCTTAACTAAGAAAGAAGAAAAAAACTAAGGGGACTCTTACATACCAATCTCAAAACCTACACAACTGCAGTAATCAAAAAGTCTCGTATTTCTACAATGAAAGGCACAGATCAATAGTTAAAGGTTAGTCCTATAATCTTTCAGTTAGTAGACAAGTACTTTTATCACCATTTACTTTAAAAAGGTACCACCATAGTTCCTTTAAAGGGTATTGGAATAAGAGTATACTCTTTTGATGCCCAGCTCTATGACCTACCAACTTTGCCCTCTTGGAGAAATTATCTAATGTCTCTAAACTTCAGTTTGCTTTATATATGTAAACGGACTTCACATAGTTTGATGTGAAGATAAAATTAGATAATCAATGTAGCATGATATCATCATGAAGATGATTGGCTAATTTTGTAACCCAGAAAATAAGTGAAATACGTTTTTAGTTAGAATTTTTTTTTTTACATGAAATTGTCACTGTCTCCCAAGAAGCTCATCATTTAACCTCATTATTAAATTCCCACTTTACAGAATTGAATTTAAAATAGTGTGTTCATCAATTGTCATGTGCTGAATTTGACACTCCTGCTCACCCTTCATTTTTAAAAATTTGTCTTTCTCTGGGTCTCTCAGGACTATTTATTCTGAAGATTTCTTGATATCTTATTTTCTTGCTCTTCCTTTACCAAGGATATATGAACACATAGAAATCCATATAATCGTGAACTTCAATCTACAAGTGCTGTTTTTGACAATGCTTCCCATTTCACATAATATGAATTATGCAAAGGAGATGGTAGAAAACTTATTCTTCTGGTTTCCCTTACAGCTAATGTGTTCCAGACTTATAAATTCAGCTCTGTCAGACATTTGCACTTACATGAGGAAGTGAGGAGGAAGAAGATTGTGTGATTATGATGTGAAGACTACCAGCCTACGTAGGCTGAGGCTCTTGAGATCCAAGGTCCGTACTACTAATGCCAGTTGCAGTGTCTGGTGATTGCTTTGACATAGTTGGAAAGCTTTAAGTTTGAGTCTGTAACATTCATGACTATTCTTTGAGTTCCTAATACTTTAACTTCTTTTCATGTCAAACTAGCTAGAATGGGTTCCATGATTAATAACCAAAAATAGTGACTGACACAGTGGCATTCAAAGGTCTAAAAGGGAACTATGTATTTTTTTCTTGAATTTATTTTTGTTTTATTATAAACAGAATAATGCAGATATAGTGTGGTGCTGTGGGTTAATACGCTGGACTGCAAAATCA
>NW_006408571.1:6214852-6229048 GCF_000296735.1 Chrysochloris asiatica
ATTATCTTTATAGTTCTAGGCTTAGATTTAGGTCTTTAGTCCATGTTGAGTTTGCTTTTGTAAATGGTGTGAGATATGAGTCATGTTTCATTCTTTTGCAAATGGATTTCCAGTTTTGCCAGCACCATTTGTTTAAGAGACTATCTCTTCCCCATTTAATATGTTTTGGTCCTTTGACAGAGATCAACTGAGTGTAGGTGGGTGGATTTACTTCTGTTTTTGAATCATCTTCAGCAAAATTTTATTTGCATGTGATTGTTGTTACTGTTAAGTGCCATCAAGTCAGTTATGATGTACTGATGTTATATAATGACAAGTTGGTTTTGACTCATAGTGGCCACATATAGAGCTTCTGAGAAGGGACTGGTGAGTTTGAACCACCGACCATATGGTTCAAACCAAACTTGTGGTTTAGAATTTATCTTAAAGCACCAAACCAGGACTCCATAGTGACCCTGGGTAGGGTTTCCAAGGAGCCATTGGTGAATTTCAACCACAGACCATATGGTTCAAACCAAACTTGTGGTTTAGAATTTATCTTAAAGCACCAAACCAGGACTCCATAGTGACCCTGGGTAGGGTTTCCAAGGAAAGGCTAGTGAGTTTGAATAGCTGATCTTATGGTTCACACCAACTTTGCAGTCCAATGCTTATCCTACAAGCGCCATATTATCTGATTATTTTTGTATTTTATTGGTTCACCTTTCTTTGGAACTGCCACAAATATGGATCTCTCCAAATCATTGGATCTCTCCAAGTCATTTGATCTTCCAAATTTCTTGGCATATATGAGTGAGTGCCTCCAGTGCTGCATTAGTTTGTTGAAATTCAGTTTATATTCAGTCCGTTCCTGGAGGATTGTTTTGAGCCAATGCTTTCAGAGCAGCTTGGACTTTTTTCAACACTATTTGTTGTTGTTGTTGTTGTTGTTGTTGTTGTTGTTGTTATGTGCCATGGAGTCGATTCCGACTCATAGCGACCCTGTGCAGGGTTTCTGAGGCTGTAAATCTTAATGGGAGCAGAAAGCCTCATCTTTCTCCCATGGAACAGCTGGTAGTTTTGAACTGCTGACCTTGAGGTTAGCAGCCCAATTCGTAATCACTACGCTACCACAGCTCCTTTCTTGATAATATGCCACCTCTTGAAATAATTAAACAATGTCCATTTCTTTTTGGTAATCTGCTAAAGCAACTACTATAAATCTTATTGAATTCTGCATTGTATGTATACTATACACTTCAGAGTATATAGACCATGGATCAAGACACAAAAACTCTTATTTTATGAGGAGCATTTGTCTATCTGCAACTATATTATCAGGGTACCTTTTCATATATGCATCTCTAGACTTCACCATTTCTCAAATAAAGTTGAATTATATTATCAATGATGCCAATGGGAAAAAAAAAAAAAAAACTTTAAAATTACAATGGAAACTTCTAACCATAGATCAGGAGTTATCTTTGGAAATCTATGCATGATTCCAAATTTGATTCACCCTTGTTGTATTCATTTCCCCAAAATTTTCATTTTATTAGTTTAGTAGATATGTGTTTGCCCATATTCATTTGACAGCAGTGAATATGTATATTTTTATCTCTGTATTTTTGCCTTCAGCTACTAACAGTAGCTTCAGTCCTGGTGTGGCACTGTGGGTTAATGCGTCAGACTGCAAATCCATTTGAATTGCAAAGTCAGTGGTTCAAGCTCACCAGCAGCTTCTCGGAAACCCTATACAGGGTCGCTATGGGTCAGAACTGACTCGACGGCACTTAAAAACAACAACAAACTACCATAATAATTCACACTTAATATTTAATAACTCTTTGGTCAATAAATATAATACACTACACACTGAGGAAGGAGCTATTTAAAGAACAATTTAAGAAGTCGGGTATACACTCACAAGACAGGGAGAAGAAAGGGTTACAACTGCTTTCTTCAAATATCAGTAGTCCTTATATGATAAAGCCAGTGAAGTGATACATACCAGTTATTTAAGTTAATACATTATCATATTAGCTTGAATTTTTATTGCATTGGAAATGAAAAGCAGAACTATTTGCTATGAATATGGTATTAAGAACAATTTTCTAGAAATAACACCTTTTTCAAAGTTGAATGTTGTCACTTACAGCATTGTAGTGATGATTTTATACCTATGTTGTTTTTGTTAGGTGCCATCGATTTGGTACTGACTCATAGTGACCATATGAACAACAGAATGAAACATTGCCCAGTCCTGGGACAACCTCACAATTGTTGCCACACTTGAGCCCATTGATGCTGCCATTTTGCCAATCCATCTCGCTTGGGGTCTTTCTCTTTTTCTCTGACCTTCCACCTAACCAAACATGATATACTTCTCCAGTGACTGGTCCCTCCTGACAATATGTCTGAATTATGAGAGACAAAGTTTGACCATCCTGACCTCCAAGGGGCACTCTGGCTGCACTTCTTCCAACACAGATCTCTTGGTTCTTCCGGCAGCCCAGAGCACTTTCAATATTCTCCTCCAAAACCGTAGCTCAAAAGCATCAATTCTTCTATGGTCTTCCTTATTCACTGTTCAACTTGTGCATGCGTATGAGGTTATGAAAACATCATGGCTTGGGTCAGGCACACCTTAGTCTTCAAGCTGACATCTTTCTTCTTCAACACTTTAAAAAATTTCTTGTGCAGCAGGTTTCCTTAATGCAATACATCATTTGATTTCTTGACTGCTGCTTCTATGAGTGTTGATGGTTGATCAAGAAGAATGAAGTCCTTGACAAATTCAATCGTTTCTCCACTGGTAAGAATGTTGTTTATTGGTCCAGTGGTGAGAATTTTTGTTTTATTTACATTGAGATGCAATTTATACCAAGTCCTCTTCACTTTCAGCAAGCAAGGTCATATCATCTGCATATTGCAGGTTGCTAATGTATCTTCCTCCATCCTGATACCACATTTTTTCTTCATATAACCCAGATTCTGAGATTATTTGCTCAGCATACAGGTTGAATAAGTATGGTGAAAGAGCACCACCGTGTTGCACAAAAGAAGGCTGAGTCAGAATATGTTCTATAAGTTTATACACAAATTTATCATTTTCATTCTGAGGAAAAACAATAAACTATACATCATATCCCCTGCATACCTTTCTTGGGGCTGTATGGAAACCATTAGTGTAATCTCTGAGAACTCAGAGACGTCTTCCTTAAGGAGGAGTTCCAATGCCTTGAGTGGTAGTACAGCAGAGTGAATAACACCAAACAAGATAACCAAACCCACGGGTATGGAGTCAATTCCAACAAATAGCAATCATGTAGGACAGAGTAGAACTGCTCCATAGGGTTTCTGAGGCTATACATATTTATGAAAGCAAATTGCCGCATTTTTCACCCACAGACACACTAGTGAGTTCAAACTACTAACATTTGGTTAACAATCTAGTGCTTAATCCATCGTCCCACTAACTTTGGCTTTATTCCCAGCATCAGCATTCAACTCTCTTGGCTTATACTTTACTGATTCAATCAGCGAACTGTTACTGACTGTTTAAAATGTGTCTGGCCTTTTGCTGGGTGCTGAGAAAATAAATAATGAACAAGGTAGTTATGGACCGTGACCTCATGAAGCTTAGGTCTCTAAACCATTGCTTCATTATCTGTAAAACAACAATTATACGCCTCATCTAAAATCATACTGTGAATGAATATGTCAAAGAAGAAGATCTCATATTCAGGAAAGATAGAAAAGGAATTTTATTGAAGAATAATGCAACTAGTGGTTGTTGTTGTTCAGTGCTTTTGAGTCGATTCTGACCCATAGGGACCGTGTATAGGATTTCTGACCAGCAGCTGGTGAGCTTGAACTGCCAATCTTGCAGTTCAAATGGCTTTGCCATCTGACGCATTAACCCACAGCGCTGACTTGAGCTAGGCAGTGCTAAATGAAAATACAAAACAGTCTTCCATTCAAGTGAAGAAAGCAATCTATACACATAGAAAATAAAAGTAAGACGGGATTAATTGATTACAAGCAAGATCAGCTTCATCTTGATGTCCTTTGAAATCAAAAGGTCCACAGCGTGGCTAGGAGAGAGCGAGTTGCCACCTAAGTGAATGCCAACAGCTGGTTCAGTTATGCGTGATTGCAATCATGAGCACGTTTTCCCCAGAAACTAATTATTTACATATTGACACATTCTTCCTATGAACAAATTGCATACATTCTTGCCTTTTGTTTCCTAGGAATGTGTGTTGGACCTGTCACTGTTACATCTGACATAAGTGTCTCCAAATTGAAATTTTTCCATGCACAACCAAATGCATAGAAGGTGATACAGTGGAGGATTGCTTATCTATTTATCTTTTTCTTTCTGTATTAGTTTATTCCTTTATTTACCCCAGAAAAATGTTGCTTCATTATGCTTGTGCTCTTATTGTGGTAATTTCTCCTTTTCAACATTGAATGACTACTGGCCTAACAAGAAATGTTGATATTTCTCAGCTTCTGCCAGCTCAAATGCTTCCATTTCTTTCTTTTCTGCTGGCTCTACACTTGAAGTTAGCAAACATTTTATGCATCTGGAGCAAGTGCTATTACATTTTTTCACTACTCACAAATACTTCATAACTTATCTATCAGTTTGTTAAACTATGGTGGATTGTGTGTTGCTGGAATCTAAGTCATCAGTATTTTATATATAAAAATGGACACCATGGGGACAAGTTTCAGTGGAGTTTCCAGACTAACACAGACTAGTAAGGGGAGGCTGACTATTTAATCACTGAAAACATTACAAATACCTGCAAAACAATGTCAAATACTGTGCCAGAAGATAAGCCTCTTAGGTTGGAGGGCACTCAAAATACAACTGAGGAAGAGGTGCCTCCTTAAAACAGAGTTGACCATAATGACATGAATGTAGTAAAGCTTTTGAAACCTTCATTTTCTGATGAGTCATAACTCAAAAATGAGAATAAACAGCTGCAAACATCCATTAAAACTTGGAACATGGAATATACAAGGTATTAGGAAAATTTGAAGCTGTCAACAATGAAATGGATCACATAAAAATCAATATCCTTAGTGAGCTGAAATGCACTGATATTGGCCATTTTAAATCTGACAATCATATGGTTTACTATATGATTATAGTAAACAACAAAGTGGGAACAACAAATTGAAGAGGAATGGCTGAGTCCATCATCAACAAGAACATTTCAAGATCTATACTGAAGTACAATGCTCTTTGTAATAGAATAATATCAACATGCTTACATGGAAGACCAGTTAATACCACTATTATTCAAATGTGTGTACCAATCACTAAAGTCAGTGATGGTGAAATTGAAGAATTCTACCATATTCTTCAGTCTGAAATTCATCAAACACGGAATCAAGATGCACTGATAGTTACTGATAATTGGAATGTGAAAGTTGGAAACAAAAAAGAAAAATTCGTAACTGGAAAACATGGAATTGTTGATAAAAAAAAGATGCTGGTGATCACATGATAGAATTTTGCAACACCAACCACTTATTAATTTGAAAATATTTTTAAAAATAATGTAAAAATCACTATACACACGGACCACACAAAATGGAATACACAGGAATCAAATTGACTACATCTGTGGGAAGAGATATCTGAGAAGCTCAATAATATTAGTTATAACAACACTTGGGCCGATTGTGGAGTGGGTCATCAATTGCTCAAAAGAAAGTTCAACCTGAAACTGAAGAAAATTAAAACAAATCCATGAGAGACAAAATATGAGCTTCAACATATGTCACCTGAATTTAGAGACCATCTTAAGAAAATAATTGATGCATTAGACATTAACAACTATAAAGCAAAAGAATTGTGGGAAGACATCAAGAACATCATACATGAAGAAAGCAAAAGGTCATTAAAAATATAGAAAAGAAAGAAAAGACAAAAGTGGATGTCACAAGGCCCCTCTGAAACTTGCTCTTGAGTGTAGAGAAGAGCAAGTGTAAAATGAAGTAAGAACTGAGGAATTAAAAGAACTGAACAGAAAATTTCAAAGGACAGCTCAAGAAGACAAAGTCAAGTATTATAATGAAATGTGCACTGACCTGGAGTTAGAAAACCAAAATGGAAGAAAATACAGAGTATTTGTCAAGCTGAAAGAACTGAAGAAAAATTCAAACCTTGACTTGCAATATTGAAGAATTCTACTGGGAACAAAACAAAGGACTTTTGGTATGGCACTGTAGGATCAGCACTGAACTATGAGCTACAAGGTCAGAAGTTCAAACCCACCAGATGTTCCTTGGAATTCTTATTGAAGGATGGCTATGATTTAGAGTTGACTTGACAGCACTTAACAACAATAACATGGGGAAAATACTGAATAAGGCAAAAAGCATCAAGAAGATGGAAGGAAAACACAGAATCAAATAAAAAATAAATGGTTGATGTTAACCATTTCCAAATGTAATATATGATCAAGAACGATGGTACTAAAAAAAGTCCAAGCTTCACTGAAGGCACTGGCAAAAAGCAAGGTTCTAGGAATCGGCAGAATATAAACTGAAATACTTCAACAATCAGATGCAGCAATGGAGTTACTCATATATGCCTTTTTTTTTTTTTTACATTTTTACTGTGAATTAAGTGATAACTTATTTGGGAGGACATCAGTTTCACACTCATCCTATTGTATTTGTTTCACTGCAATGATTACACCATGCTTCATCGTTCAACAGTATTTGCTTCTAGTACCTCTGTTTTTGTTTTGTTTTTAATGTGCACCAAAACACTCAGAAATATACAATCATTCAAACAACCAAAGGGCACACTCTGCAAGTCAGCCCCCTGGCCACCAGCACACACATCCTTTCCTCCATGAGTCAAGAGTCCTCAGCTGCTCTGTCTCTTCATGTCATCATCTCTGTCTCCATCTCTGGTGTCGCTGCTTCTCTGGGTCGGGTCCCACAATCCATTCCCTGTCTTCCCCCTTGATGGTCCCAAGGTCCTCTGGTCCAGGACTGTAAGATCGACCACTCACCCCTTTTTGCTACAAAACTTCTACCTTTAGAGTTGCAACAATTGCAATTAGTCACGATGAACAATTACTCACTATTGAATCATAAGAGTCTTGTCCCCATCTCCTTTCACCAGATCTGTCTAGACAGGATGAAAACCATTCAGTGGGGATTCTATCTTCCCCCTTACCCTCTGAATCTAAACTGCCTCTTGAAAACTTGTAAGCCAGTCACTTCATGCCTTTACAGCACCCCGTTTTAGGTAGCCAATGTTTAAGTTGCCCTTCCCTATCAACCCTGTGTACAGAGGGGATGGGAATGATCCTTGCTGTAAAGATTCTTTCCCTCATAGTTGGTATCTTAAGCTACTTCATCCATAATTATAGGTCAAGTTCATTAGTTTGTAGTGATTTACACTTGTTTTCTTTAAAAAAATAACCGCCCCCCTTCCTTCCTCAAGTAGGGTTCTGAACATCCAGTCATTGAAGCTAGGTCCAATCGGCACTATCTGCAAGTTTGGGTGCCCTTGTGCATATCCGTTCACTTCATATCACCTGGACACTTCACTCTCAGCTCTAGCCCTCCATGGTCATGTCCTTGTCCATGGGGTCAGGAGTCCCCAGGTCTCACCGTACTTTGGGCCAATCAGCACTTATCATACTCCGGGTCAATAGGGATCTATATAACTTGGTTGGACTCAGCCCAACTCTTCATTGCTGCTTTTCCCCATTTCTACTCACTAGAAGACCAACATGGTCACCAGCAAGCTTACATGCCTGTTCATGTATACTCTTTGTATTTCAGTTTTGGGAGCGGGTTTGTCCTGAAGGGACTTGATTGCTTGCCTACATGAGTCCTGATCCATATTTGTTCTCATTCCAGAGGGAGTTGACCCAATAAAGTGTGGTAATCATCAAACAATATCATTAATGCCATATGCAAGTAAAATTTTGCTGAATATAATTTTTAAATGGTTTCAACAGTATGTAGATAGGGAACAACCAGAAATTCAAGTTGGATTCAGAGGAAGATAAGAAACAAGCGATAATACTGCTGATGTCACGAATCTAGGCCTAAACTAGAGAATCCCAGAATGATGTTCACTTGTGCTTTATTGACGTTGCAAAGGCTTTCAGGTGCATGGAATCAAATTACTATAGTTTATATTTTAAACAATGGTGAATTTCAGAACACTTAATTGTGCTCATGTGGTACCTGTGCACAGAACAAAAGAATACTGAATGGTTTAAAATCAAGAAAGGTGTGTGCCAGGATTGTATCCTTTCACCACACTTATTCAATCTGTATGATGAACAAATAATCAGAGAAACTGGATTATAAGAAGACTAATGTAGCATCAGGATAGGAGGAAAACTCATTAACAAACTTATATGCAGATGATACAACCTTACTTGCTGAAAGCAAAAAAGCTTTAAAATACTAGTGAATATCAAAGACTAAATAGAGCTCTGGTAGCATAGTGATTAAGTTGGGCTGCTAACCTCAAAGTCAGCAGTTCAAAACTACCAGCTGTTCCGAGGGAGAAAAATGAGGCTTTTTGCTTCTGTAAAGATTTACAGCTTAAGAAAACCTATGCAGGGTCAGTATGCGTCGGAACTGATTGCATGACACACCACCATGAAATATCCTCACAACTGGACTAATAAATAACATCACTGATAAATGGAGAAAAGATTGAAGTTGTCAATGACTTCATTTTGCTCGAATCCACAATCAACACTCATGAAAGTGGCAATCAGTAAATCAAATGATATATTGCATTAGGCAAATTTGCTGCAAAGTATCTTTTTAAAGTGTTCAAGAGCAAAGATATCAGTTTGAGGACTAAGGTATGCATCCAAGCTTAGTATTTTCAATCGCTTTATATACATATAAAAGTTGAACAACGAATCAGAAAGATCATAGAAGAATTGATGCACTTGAATTATGGTGTTGTAGAAGAATATGAAATGTACCATCCACTGCTAGGAGAACAAACAAATCTGAATGCTCCTTAAAAGTCAGGATAGTGAGACTCGGACATGGTATCAGCAGAGACCAGTCCCTGCCGAAGTGCATCATGCTTGATAAACTGGAGGGTCAGTGAAAACGAGGTTGACCCTTAGCAAGATGGACTGACACAATAGTAAAAACAATGAGCTCAAATAGAACAATTGTGAGGCTGGAGCAGGACTTGGCGCTGTTTTATTATTCTGCTGTACGTAGATAGGTGCACTAAGAGTCAGAACCAACTTGAAGGCACCTAACAACTCCAAATACTAGTTTCTGATCATGGTCAACATTCTCAATGAAGAGCAAGCTTCAGTCCAAGAGATCTAAGGGTTAGATAATCTATTAGCTTGAAGAGCAACGACAGAAATTAATTTATTTAATGATCATAAAATCCCTAGAAATGTGAAAACTAGTATTCTAATTATGCAAATATGGTGAATTAAGATTAGTACTTTGCCCAATGTCAGCTAGTTCAGGTAGAAGTGAAGGATAGAATTCAAACATCAATGTTGAATATAAGCAAATGCTCTTTGCATTCCACCATACTTTTTCACAAAAGCAGCTGCAGTGAAAATTTTTATATATTTTGAAGAGAGATCATGACATTTTCTCTGACAAATAATCTTAAATAGTATAGACTATTATATGTTGAGGTTAAGTAAAAAGGGTGCAGGGATTGATAATGTGGTCTGCTTTCAGGGTGCATTCCTGACTGAACCATCAGTTATTCAATGTTTCCCTCTAATGTCTACTCTGACCATACTTCTTTATCTCTTCACTTTTTCAGCTGATGGGGTTACTTGCCAGTGAATAAAGTGACACTGTGCTTTTTAAAATCTATTATTATTTCTGCCCTTATTTCATTAGAATGCAGAAGGCAGAACTGATACCTTCTCTGTGATCTGAGCTATAACTTTCACCCTGCTGGTTTTCAATCACTATGAACAGTCAATCAGTCTGCAGTCTAAGTTCAGGAACTGATTACCAATGCAATTTTTTTTTTATTATTATTATTATCGCTCATCTAACCTTTACCATGTAAGAAAAACTCAACTTTGATTTCAGGGTGTATTTTTCAGTGTTTCTTGGGCATGTAGAAATGTCCTTGAATGTTGTATATTTTTGTGGGTGTCAGCATTTTCAGAGACATGATTCACAGAGGTTGGTATCACTTTCAAGGAGTGTGAAATTCTGAGACCAGAGTCTCATAAAACTAAGGAGAAAAAAGGAAAAAGGAAGGATTTCTTTCTTATGTCTTAAATGAATTTCAAAAGGCAAATGATACAAAACTTAGAATGTTCACCCAGTTATTACATAACCTTACATTTTGCTGTTCTAGTGCATAATCAAAATAATGAAGGTGAAACCTTCTATTAGAAAATGATACCATCTTTAGATTGAGTCACTGAACTGCACCTAACTGCAAAAACAGAATGTCCTAATAAAGCTAAAGTTTCAAGATTAATTGCTCCCTTAGATTCCTTCTTAATGAAGAGTAACAATTGACTTGACAGGATAATTATTATAGCATCCTGGGTCCACAGTATATAATAAGAGTTATAATGTACCAGTCAATCAAAATCATTCACTTTCTGTTATTGTACTTGAAATCCTCAAATTTCTTTGTTTGTCATGTTAACTGGATGACATATGGAAATTACTAAAGATGTTATCCTCAAGAGAGAACAGAAGCAGGAAATATTCTGCTCATATTTCTATTGCAATTGGTGTTATAAAAAGCTTTGAGTATATTGAGCATGAATTCTTTCCAATGTATAATGATTATTACATTATCATATAGAATTTCAAAATAGAGATTGCTGTAAAATATACTAAATGCTTATTGTTAGATAATATAGGTTACTAGAGAGTGTTAGGTACTGGCTTAGGCCAGGTTTTCTAGAGAAGAAAAAACAGTGAAACAGTGAAATATAGATAGACAGACAGATAGATAGATAGATAGATAGATAGATAGATAGATAGATAGAGAGTTTACTATCAAAGAAATGGCTTAATCCCAGGACCTCAGAGTCCCAGAACCCCAGCAGAAGACAGAGAGACCTTCCCACGTGCCCATTATATTGGGAGCAGGCTACACCCCCAAAGAAGCATCTCTTCAATTGATTGACTGCTCATAGCTGCTCATGATAGAGATAACTATGCCTATATTAGGTTTCATCACCATGGAAATAAGCACATCTCATCTGCTAAAGCTCTGGAAATCTTGGCCTAGTTGAGTTGACACAGAACTCTAACCATTACAGTCCACCTTTGTCAACTCAAAATCTATAAACTATATACATAATCTCTAATAAAGAAAATTATATAGTCATAATTGTGCATAATATGATATAACTAAAACATGTTCAACCAAACACACACTGGCACAATTTACATCTTATATTACACAACTGAACAAAGTGAAAATATTTGATGTAAACATGCAAAACAAAACAAAAAATATGACTTGTGTCTGGCACAACTTAGTCCTCAGACTAACATCTTTGCTCTCAAACACTTTAAAGGGGTCTTTTGCAGATTTGTCTAACTCAATACATCATTTTATTTTTTTGTCTATTCCTTCCAATAGCATTAATTGTGGATCCAAACAAATTGTAGTCTTTGACAACTTAATTCTCTTTTTCTTTAATCATGATGTTATTTACTGGACCAAATATGAGGATTTTTTTCTTTCCCTTTACACTGAGACAAAATCCATACAAAATCCTTACTTTCTTCTTCAGTATTTCAAATTCTTCTTCAATTCCAACAAGCAAAGTTATATCAGCTACATATAACAGTTAGCTAAATGAGTCTTCTTCCAATCCTGATGCTACATTCTTCTTCATATAATTCAGGTTCTCAGATTATTTGCTCAGCATACAGATTGAATAAGGTATGGTGAAAGGATACAACCCTTTCCCAATTTAAAACATTCAGTATCCCCTTGTTTTGTTAGAATGACTGATCATTGGGCTATTTACAGGTTCCTCATGAGCACAACTAAGTGTTCTGGAATACTCACTCTTCCCAATGTTATTCAAAGTTTGCTATGATCAACAAAATTGAATCCCTTTGCATAGTCAATAATAGATAAGTATTCTGGTATTCACTGCTTTTGGCCAAGATTCATCTAACACCAGCAATGATAGTCCTCATTCCATGTCCTCTTCTGAATCCAATTTGAATATATGGCAGCTCTCTGCTGATGTACTGCAGTCTTTCTTGAAATATCTTTAGAAAATTTTACTTGCATGTCACATTAATGATACTGCTCAATGATTTCCACAATCCATCGGGTCTACTTGCTTTGGAGTGTGCAGATACATAGATCTCTTCCAATCAGTTGACCAAGTAGCTCTCTTCCAAATTTCTTAACATAGACAAGTAAACACCTCCAACGCTGCATCTGTTAAGACATTTCAATTGTATTCTGACCGTTTATGGAGTGTTGGTTTTCACCAATGCCTTAAGTGCTACTTGGACTTCTTTTGTCAATTACATTGATTCTTCATCATATGGTACCTTTTGAAATGGTTGAATATCGACCAATTCTTTTTGGTGCAGTGACTATAATTCCTTCCATCTTCTTTTAATGTTTTAAACACCATTCAATATTTTGCCCATGTTTGTTTGTTGTTAAGTGCCATCATGTTAGTTCTGACTCATAGTGACATTGTATAGGGTTTCTAAAGAGCTGCTTGTAGGTTTGGACTACCGACCTTGTGGTTAGCAGTCCAGTGTTTGTGTTATAGCACCACACATATGACATGCTTTTGTAACCCACACAGAGTAGGAGAGTCAAAGTGGTTTTAGAGGCCAGAGTTTTCCTGTAAGATGAGAGGGGCTGGATTTGGAAAACTAGTTTATTATGGACTTCAGTGCAATGGAGGCTGGGAGTGAGAAGTCAGGGCTTCTGTTCTGCATTTGTCTATAACTCTGAGCCTCAGTCACTAGACCTGTCAAATGTTGGTGTGGGTTTAGGTGATCCCTAAGATGGTCATCATAATTTAGGAAGTGGGCCCACTTATTATTGATAGAGAAGACAGGTCCACTAAATTAAGACCTCTGTACCCCCCAAAATTATCCTTTCAAAAAGTCACTGCTTTTGTATGCCCTCTAGTTTAGGGAAAAACAATACAAAACAAACATTCCCACAAAGACTACCCTCTTTAAGCAGCTTACCTTTGTTTTTATTTCATGCAAATGGGGAACAGCAAGGAAAAGACCCAAATTAAGAATCTGATAAGGACCCCATACATAGAATTCTTCAATTTTGCAAGTCAAGGCTTGAAGCTTTTCTTTAGTTCTTTAAGCATTAGAAATGCTGAGCATATCTTTTACTTCTAATTGTGTAACTCCAGGTCTTTGCACATTTCATTATGATGTTTGACTTTATTTTCTTGAGCTCACTTTTGAAATTTTCTGCTCAGTTCTTGTCTCTGTTTCTTCCATTCACTTTAACTTCTCTATGCTCAAGAGCAAGTTTCAGAGTCCCTTCTTATATCCACTTGATCTTTTTTTCCGCCTGTTTTTTAAAAACATTTTTGGCTTTCTTAATGTATCGTGTATTTGATGTTATCCCACAAATCTTTTGGTCTATAGTCATTAGTGTCTAATGCATCAAATCTATTATTCAGGTGGTCTTGAGATTCAGGTGGGATATACTCAAAGTACTATTTTGTCTTTCATGGTCTTGTTTTAATTTTATTCAGCCTCAGGTAGAGCTTGAATATGTGTTGATGATGGTTCATTCTACAGTCTGTCCTGTCTTGTTTGTTGTTGTTGTTAGCTGCCATTAACTCAGTACCTATTCATAGTGACCCTATGCACAACAGAATACTGCATGATCTTGGTCCACCTCACATTTATTGCCATGCTTGAATCCATTGATGCTGCCACTTTGCTAATCCATCTGTCTGGGGGTCTTCCTCTTTTTCTCTGACTATCCACCTTACCAAACATGGTATCTTTCTCCAGTGACTGGCCCCTCCTGACAATATGTCTGAAGTATGAGAGACAAAGTTTGGCCATCCTGGCCTCTAAGGAGCATTCTGGCTACACTTCTTCCAAAATGGATTTATTGGTTCTTTTGGCAGCCCATGGCACTTTCAATATTCTCCTCCAACACCATAACTCAAAAGCATCAATTCTTCTACGGTATTCCTTATTCACTGTTCA
>NW_006408571.1:6229148-6230772 GCF_000296735.1 Chrysochloris asiatica
GGTTCAGGGTAGAGATCCAAAAATCTGAACCACATAGGTAGGGATATTTAAAATGTTTGAAGGCTTATAGCTAGTGGAACTCATAGCAGAGCTAAGAAATCATGTACTTTTGAATTTGTGGGCTCAGAGGACTGGAGCCGACAACTTGGGAGAGAACAAATGGCAAGATCATGCGGGGGAGCAGACACATTTTTAGGAAAACATGACCTACCTAAACTTTCACAGAGTGAAGTAGAAAGCCTGAACAGACAGACAACAGAAGAAGAAATATATCAGGTCATCCAAAAACTCCCAACCAAAAGAAGTCCTGGCCCAGATGGTTTGTTTGTTTGTTTGTTTATTTATTTATTTATTTATTTATTTTGCTGTAAGAGGAAGCTTTATTGTTTTCATTTGGTCTACCGCTTGGCCGAAGAGGGGCTCCAGGGCATTGACTATACTGCCTCTGTTTGCAGAGGAAGGTTCAGGCAGAAGGTATGTGGGAGAGCAGGGGAATGCTGAAGGCCCTTCACAAGTTGTGGGCTCCATAGGCTCTTCTTAGTTGCGCTTGAGAGTGAGCCTCTCGAAGAGGTATTCACCCAGCCCTGCCTGAGGACCAGCCATCCGACAGAGGTTGGTCAAGTGGTCACCCATCTTCTTGATAATTTTCACCTCCTCGTCGAGGAAATAAGTCTCCAGAAAGTCACAGAGGTGGGGGTCTGTGTGGGTAGCACCCACAGTGTGCAGATCCAGAAGAGACTGGTTCAGGTTCTTCTCCATGGCCAGGGTGGCTTCCATGGCATTCAGGGTTCTTCCCCGCTGATCTTGGGAGGGCTTCTGCACATCCTGGAAGAGTGCGTGACCAACACACTGTTTTTGCAGTTTCAAGAGAAGCTCAGCACCCTCACACTTCTCCTTTGCCAAGTCACGGAAGAAGTGTCCCACAACTTCCAAAGCCACATCATCACGATCGAAATAGAAGCTCAAAAAGAGGTAGGTGTAAGAGGCCTGCAGATGCAGATTAACCAGACGGTTGATGCCGGCCTCCGCTTCAGCAGAATAATTCTGATGAATCTGAGAGCTCATGGTTCGTCGAAGATTTGGAGCTAACACACCCCCCCACACACAAACGGTTTAGCTGGTCCTGGTAACAGGGAATGTTCAAGAAGATGGTCCTGGAGACGAGATTGTGCCCAAAGAAGTTGTTAGAGGTGGTCCGAGGCAGGAGGTGGGAGAGTCCCTGGATCTGTTCCGTCCAAACACTGTTGAAGCAAGACACAGACCCACGGGACTGCAGCTGGAACTCCTAGATGGTTTTACTGGTGAGTTCTACCAAACATTCAGGGAAGAGCTGTCACCAATTCTGCTCAAATTATTCCAGAATATAGTGGAAGATGGAAAACTTCCTAATACATTTTATGAAGCAAGCATTACCCTCATTCCAAAATTAGGGAAGGATGTCACTAAGAAGGAAAATTATAGACAAATATCCCTCATGAATATAGATGTAAAAATTCTCAACAAAATTCTAGCCAACAGAGTCCAGCAGCACATCAAAAAGATAATACATCATGATCAAGTGGGATTCATATAAGAGATACAAGCAAGCATGGTTCAACATTAGAAAAACAATCAACGTAATCCA
>NW_006408571.1:6231217-6233891 GCF_000296735.1 Chrysochloris asiatica
AGGGTGTAAATCCTTACGGGAGTAGAAAGCCTCATCTTTCTCCCGCGGAGCGGCCAATCTGGCTTAAGCCTCTGTAAATTTTCTGTCAATATATGCTTGCAGCAGTTTCTGTCTTACTGTTAGTAAAACTTTACTTGCATGGGATTACAAAGATATTGTCAGATTATTTTTTCTTTTTGTTGGGTCATCTCTCTTTGGTATGGGCACAAATATGTTAGGCTTCTGATATTAAGTTTCTTCATTCTTTCTTTGTACAGATATTGTCAACTTGATTCCTATATATTCTATCTAGTGAGGTCCTCATGTATAATTACATTTTATGTTGCAGAATAAATGCATTTTCAGTGAATAAGTCATTGTACTTGCAAAATTCTATCGTGTGATCTCCTGTACCATTTCATCACCAAGGCCCTCTTTTTCAACTTCCAAACCTTTCTCTTTGTCCCTAATTTATGCATTCCAATCACTTCAAACTTGTTGTCAAGAATTCATTGTAAGGAGCAGGTGAGGACTCTAGACTCATGGAGGGAGTGTCCCTGTTTGCTGGCAGCCATGAGGCAGGCTAGCAGGGTGTGTGCCCTTGATTGTTTGAATTATTGTATATTCTTGAGTGTTTTGGTGTGTATATATATATATATATAAATATATACAAAACAAAACTAACAAAAATCCCCAGAGGGAATAGAAGCAAATATTGTTGAATGATGGTACATGGAGGGGATTGTAATCTTTTCAATGAAACAAAATGCGATAGGATGGATGTAAAATTGATATTCTCCCATGTAAGCTATCACTCAATTAACAATACAAACACTTTAAAAAATACAGTGTAATTATTAAATCATCCCTGATTGCAGGTTTGAAGAAATTGGTAGAATTATTTAATATCAGTAGTTGTAATTGAATTAAGTAATTGAATAACAGTTGTATTACCTGACCCTCTTTATAGTAGCACAGGCATTATCCTATCACAAACATATATATATATGTGTGTGTGTGTGTGTGTGTGTGTGTGTGTGTATGTGTGTGTAGGTTTGTGATGGGATATATATATTGATATGTTCTTTTTGATGATGAATATGAAGTCATTCCTCTTGTTTGCTGTTCCCAGCTTGGTAAACTGTATGATTGTCCAATTCAAAAATTTCAATACCCGTCTATTTCAGTACAGTAATGCCTACAACACAAGAAGTCTTCTGGTCTTCTGAAATTAGTGTCTAATGCATCAAATATGTTCTTGATATTATTTCTAAATTCAGTTGGGATATGTTCAAGGTTATATTTTGGCTCTTGTGGACTTGTTTTCATTTTCTTCAGTTTCAATCTAAACTTCCATATAAGCAATTCATAGTCTTTTCCACAGTTGACATCTAGTCTTGTTCTGGTTGATGATATGGAGCTTGTGGGATAAATTGTGGGATGATTTCAAGAAAACATACAGAAGAAAAGCAGAAAGTCATTAAGAATACAAGAAAGAAAGAAGAGACCACAATGAAAATCAGAAAAGACTCTGAAACTTGCTCTCCAGTGTATAGATGCTAAAGCAAAAGGATGAAATGAGGCAGTAAAAGAACTGAACAGAAAATTTCAAATGGAAGCTCAAGACACAAGTCAAGTATTGTAATGCAATGTGCAAAGACCTGGAGTTAGAAAACCAAAAGAGAAGAACATGATCAGCATTTCTCAAGCTGAAAGGACTTAAAAAAAAACAAAAACAAAAAAAAACTAAGCCTCAAATAACAATATTGTGAAGTTCTATGGTTCTATGGACAAATAATTGAATGATGCAGAAAGCATCAAAATAAGTTGGAAGATATACACAGCATCACTGAACCAAAAAACCCCAAGAACAACAACAACAAAACTAAGCTACGTTCAACCATTTCAAAGATACCGTATGAAATCATTAGACAATAACACTGATATGAGATGCAAATAAAGTTTTGTGAAAGATAATTTAAAAATGACTGCAATAGTACAGGAAACTGCCAGAGTGAACTGTTCAGGCTGGTTTTTAATGAGGAGTTGGAATGAGGGATATCATTGCTGATATTATAGGGATCTTGGCTGAAAGGAGAGACTATCAGAAAGATGATTACCTGTGCTTTACTGACTGCAGAAAAGCTTTCAATTGTATGAATCCTGACAAGCTATGGACAATATTGTGGAGAATGAATGCTCCAGAACACTTTATTGTACTCTTGAGGAACCTGTACAAAGACCGAGAGATGTCGTTCAAACAGAATCAGGGGACACTAGATGGTTTAAGACCAAGAACAGTGTGTACTAGGACTGTATTCTTCCACCATTCTTATTCAATCTGCATGCTGAGCAAATAATCCAAGGAAATGTATCATATAAAGAAGAACATAGCATCAGGATTTGAGGAAGACTCATTAACTTGCAATATTCAGATGATACAACTTTGCTTGCTGAAAGACAAGAGGACTTAAAATACTTACTGATGAACATCAAAAACCACAAACTTGAGTACTGAGTGTACTTAAATGTAAAGAAAACAAAAATCCTCACCAGTGAACCAATGAACAACATTGCAGTAAATGGAGAAAAGAATGAAGTTGTTACATAATTCGTTTTGATTGGATCAGGTATAATCAAAAATGGAAGCAACAGTGAAAAATAAAATATGGATGAGGCAGGGTTTGATGGTGGA
>NW_006408571.1:6234316-6235515 GCF_000296735.1 Chrysochloris asiatica
GAAGCTTTGTTGTTTTCATTTGGTCCACCGCTTGGGCGAAGAGGGGCTCCAGGACGTTGACTATACTGCCTCTGTCTGCAGAGGAAGGTTCAGGCAGAAGGTATGTGGGAGAGCAGGGGAATGCTGAAGGCCCTTCACAAGTTGTGGGGCTCCATAGGCTCTTCTTAGTCGTGCTTGAGAGTGAGCCTCTTGAAGAGATATTCGCCCAGCCCTGCCTGAGGACCAGCCATCCTACAGAGGTTGGTCAAGTGGTCACCCATCTTCTTGATAATTTTCACATCCTCGTCGAGGAAATGAGTCTCCAGAAAGTCACAGAGGTGGGGGTCTGTGTGGGTAGCAACCACAGTGTGCAGATCTAGAAGAGACTGGTTCAGGTTCTTCTCCACGGCCAGGGCGGCTTCCATGGCGTTCAGGGTTCTTCCCCGCTGATCTTAGGAGGGCTTCTGCACGTCCTGGAAGAGTGCGTGACCACCACACTGTTTTTGCAGTTTCAAGAGAAGCTCAGAACCCTCACACTTTTCCTTCGCCAACTCACGGAAGAAGTGTCCCACACCTTCCAAAGCCACATCATCGTGATCAAAATAGAAGCTCAAAAAGAGGTAGGTGTAAGAGGCCTGCAGATGCAGATTAACCAGACGGTTGATGCCGGCCTCCGCTTCAGCGGAATAATTCTGACGAATCTGAGAGCTCATGGTTCATCGAAGATTTGGAGCTAAACACACCCACACACACACAAACAGTTTAGCTGGTCCCGGTAACAGGGAATGTTCAAGAAGATGGTCCTGGAGACGAGATTGTGCCCAAAGAAGTTGTTAGAGGTGGTCCGAGGCAGGAGGTGGTGGAGTCCCCGGATCAGTTCCGTCCAAACACTGTTGAAGCAAGACACAGACCCATGGGACTGCAGCTGGAACTCCTAGATGGTTTTACTGGTGAGTTCTACCAAACATTCAGGGAAGAGTTGTCAACAATTCTACACAAATTATTCCAAAATATAGTGGAAGATGGAAAACTTTATAATACATTTTATGAAGCAAGCATTACCCTCATTCCAAAATTAGGGAAGGATGTCACTAAAAAGGAAAATTATAGACAAATATCCCTCATGAATATAGATGTAAAAATTCTCAACAAAATTCTAGCCAACAGAGTCCAGCAGCACATCAAAAAGATAATACATCATGATCAAGTGGGATTCATAT
>NW_006408571.1:6241203-6242819 GCF_000296735.1 Chrysochloris asiatica
AAAGTTGGACAATGCATAAAGAAGACCATAGAAGATTTGATGCAGTTTAGTTGTGGTGTCAGAGAAGAAGAATAAAAGTACCACAGACTGCTAGAAGTACAAACAAATCTGTATTTGGAAGAGGTACAACCAGAATGCTCCTTAGATACCAGGATGACAAGACTTTGTCTCTCATACTTGGGACACATTATTAGGAGGGACCAGTCCTTTGAGAAGGACTTCATGCTTGGTCTTTAAAGTGGAGGGTCAGTGAAAAAGAGGAAGACCCCAAAGAGATGGAATGCAACCCAGTGGTAGCAACATTGACTTCAAGAGCAACAGTGATTGTGAAGAATGCTCAGGACTGGGCAATATTTTGTTCTGTTGTGCTTAAGCTTGTTATAAATCAGAATCAACTAGTGGGCACCTAACAACAATGCCTACAATACTGATTTTTATGGGTTCCATTTTACTTGTGACAACTTACTATAGTTACCTTTATACATTAGATGTTCCAATTATTAATGGATGTTTAGAGCTGCTTCTTCTAATTTTGACTTGTGCTACATCAGCAAATGAAACTCTCAAAATCTTAATCCACATGATTATGGTCAACTCTATATTATGGATGCAGCCAACCTAAGAGGCTTGAGTGCTTTGAGTGCCTTCCATCCTTAGGGGCTCATCTTCAGGCACTATATCTGACAGTGTTTTTGTATTCTTACATTCATAAGGTTTTCATTGTCTACTCATTCAGAAGTGGTCTTCCTCTCCTTACTGTGAGTCTGTCTTAGTCAGGAAACTGCTTAAACTTGTTTCCCATTATTGACCCTGATGGTATTTAAAATATCAGTGACAGCTTCCAACTCACAGCCAACACAGACAGTACAGAAAACTGAGAGATGAATAATGATGGTGTTAATATGTCACTGTGGTGTTAGTAGAAATGAGGTTAGGTACATGCTAAAATATGTCTATAATGACATATAGAGGTAGCATGGTGGTTCTGCATGATAAGCACTGGACTGTGAATCACACAGTCATTGATTCGATCCCACCAGCTGTTCCCCAGCTGCATCCCAGGACAAAGATGAGATTTCCATTTTTGTTCCTTCCTTTTGGAAATTTTATTTTATAAGAATTTGTCTTAGTTATGTAGTGCTACTATAATAGAAATAATAAAAGTGGCTGTCTTTAATGAACAGAAATTTATTTTCTCTCAGTTTTGTTGGTGTTAAGAGCTGTCGAGTAGATTCCAACCCATAGTGACCCTGTACAGGGTTTCCAAGGAGCAGCTGGTGAGCTCGAGCCACCAATCTTGAAGTTCAAATGACTTCACGGTCTGACACATTAGCCCATGGAGCCACACCGGGGCTCCTCTCATAGTTTGGGAGGTGCTATATCTGAATTAAGAGGTGCATCTCTAGGGGAAAGCTCTCTTTCTCTGATTTGGAGGAAGATCCTTGTCTCTTTTTAACTTCTATTTCCAGGTTCTTTAGATAATTTGTAGCATGTATCTTACCCTCCATTTGCATTTGCTTGCTCCATCTGCTCTTGTATCTACCCAAAGGGATTTATTTAAGAAATTGCCTACACTAGTACTGCATCATTAACATAACAAAAACCACACCCCAAAA
>NW_006408571.1:6243893-6274950 GCF_000296735.1 Chrysochloris asiatica
ATAAGAAGTATAGGGAAGCTGGTTGGTTGGTTCTATTGACAATAGATCACATGGTAAAAGAAGGAGACCAGTTCAGGGCTTTGGAATTAACAGCTCAAACGACATATAAAAGTTCTCAAAATTTCCACTTGTAACCTAAAAGAGCGTCTTATTTCTTGTAGTAACAGAGCTGATATTGATGGGAATTAAACCAAAAGAGTGATTGAGTTACCACGCCAACTGAATTCCCAATCTAGAATGGTGTCTGATGTTAAAGTAAGGGCATTGATTGGGAAGATATGGGATCCTGAAACATGGGATGGGGACATATGGGGAGATAATCAGGAAGCTTGGGACACTGAGCTTCTAAATGCTGTCAAATAATTTTTGCCAACAGCACCACCTCTATCACCTGAAGAGAAGTACTCCATTTTTGTCTGCTGACCTATTATCAGTAAAACCATTATCCCGTCTAACCATACTAAATGAGATGAACCCAACTGTGCTTGCTGAGATGTTGCCTAAAGGCATTGTCGGGGCATTGTCTAAGGTAAATGTCTTGTAAGACATTGCTGAATGTTCCCAGAAAATACCCCCACCAATCATTGCTTCTAGACCTGTTGCTGGTAGTGGTTGTGTGTTGTCTAATTGATTCAGACTCAAAGTGACCCTGTATAGGGTTCCTGATGCTGTGAATCTAAACAGGAGCAGAAGCAACATCTTTCTGCCGAGCAGTGACTGGTAGATACAAATTGTTGACCTTGCAGTTATCAGCCCAGTGTGTAGCCTACTATGCTATGGGATCTCCTTGTAATCTAGACATATACCTAGATATACATCCTAGTGAGCTCCAGCAGATAAAGTATAAATTGTGACTCAGGAAGAAGTGTGCTGCACTGCAAAAGAACTGCTTGAGTTTTCTAATATGTACAAACATAAACCTGAGGAATATGTGTGAGAATAGCCTTTAAGGGTGTGGAATAATGGTACAAGGGACATAAGGTTGGATCAGTCTGACTTTATTGAAATGGGTCCACTAAACACAGTTTTTCATTCAATGTTTCAGCAAGAGAGGTTAAGAGAGGGTCTAATCGTTTATTTGGTTGGTTCACTGAAGCATGGCTTGTGAGGTGGCCTACAATACATCAACTTGAAGAACCAGACCTGCCTTGGTATTTTGTAGAGAAAGGAATCCAAATACTTCAGGAAACTGGCATGTTACAGTGGTTTGTTAAGGATATAGACCCATAAACCCACACATGGAGTGTCCCGGGAAAACAGCTTTTACCACAACAGTGAGGAACAAATTTGTGAAGGGAGCCCCATCCTCCTTGAATATTGATATGATTCTATTTTATATAAGCCAGATTTGACAGTGGGAACCGCTCTAATTGAATTAAGACTCCTTACTACAATGGGTCTGATTGGCCCTTGTGGTGGTAGGGGTCAAGAGGCAGTACTTAATCAACAAAGACAAGATAGGTGTGGTTACCCTAATGGTCAGAAGAATTAAAGTAGTAATAAGAAGAGTCTGACACCTGTGGACTTATGGCACTGGCTACTTAGGCATGGTGTTCCTAGGAGAAAAATAGATGGTAACCTACTAAATGTTTATTTGATCTGTATAAGAAGAAGGATTCTAGGTTAAGTCAACAGCAATCTAACTTGAATCATAAGAACAGAATCACAGCCTCTCAATCCATTCCCAAACATGATTCACTTTACAGACCCCCAGCTCCTTGAATGAAGGGATGGCAGAGTTCATTTGAGGAATGACCCCACTACACTGTCAGCACTTAGTGTTTCTTCTAGATTTGCCAAAGTGATCTCCAGGCTTTTACAAGAGTGATTACTCATTGGAGAAAAGGGAATAATCAAACTTTTTGAATATAACTAGACACTGTTTCTGAATTGACACTAATTCCATGAGACACAAAACGTCAATGTGGCCCAACAGTCAGAGTGGGGGCTTATGGTGATAAAGTTATTAATGGAATCTTGACTAATGTCTGTCATACTGTGAGTCGAGTGGGTCCAAAAACTCTTTCTATACTGACTTCCTCAGTTCCAGAATAGACATACTCAGAATAGACATACTCAGCCATAGACAAACAGTGGTCCCCACATTGGGCCATTGAATTGTGGAGTAAGGGCTATTATTGTTGGAAAAGTCAAGTGACAGCCATTAGAATTGTCTCTAACTATAAAAATAATAAATCAAAAGCAATGGTGCATGGAGGGGATTATAATCATTGTAATGAAACAAAGTGCATGATTTGTTGAATGTAAAGCTGATGATCTGCCCTGTAAACTTTCACTCAATTTACAATAAGAACTTTAAAAAAAAAAAAAAAAAAAGCAATGCTGTATTCCTAGGGAGATTGCAGAGATTAGTGCTACAATCAATGACTTGAAGGATGTAGGGATGGTGATTCCTACCATAGCTCCATTTAATTTGTCTATGTGACCTGTGCAAAAAACAAAAACAAAAACAAAAAACAGGTGGATCTTGAATAATGAGAGTGGATTATCATAAACTTAACCAGGTGGTGACTACAATGCAGCTGCTGTTCCAGATGTTGTTTCATTGCTTGAGGAGATTAATTCCTCTCCTGGTACCTAGTATCAAGCTGTTGATCCAAACAATGTGTCTTAATTCCAGTTTCAAAGGATCACAGTTTGTTTCTTCTGGAAAGATCAACAATACATATTTCCTGTCCTACCTCAGAAGTACATCTCAAGCAATATGTCTTGAGATGTAAGCAAAATTTAGTCTACAGAGACTTTAATCACCTTTGCCTGCCCTAAGACATCACATTGGTCTGTTACATTGACGATATTTTACTGAACAGAGCTAGTAAGAAAAAAGTATCTATTATTCTAGACTGTAGTGAAACTTCTAAGTGTTATTGATGTTGTTGTGTGTCTTTGAGTCAGTTCTGACTCACAGCGACCCTGTTTTAGGGTTTTCAAGGGGCAGCTAGAGAGTTTGAACTACTGTCCTTGTGATTCAAACCAACCTTGTGGTTCAGGTCGTATCCTACAGCTCTCAACAAAAAATCAGGCACCTCTACCTCAGTGATATTTCTAGGGGTTCAGTGGTGTGGGCCATGTTAAGATAGTCCTACTAAAGGAGCTCTGGTAGTGTAGTGGTTATGAATCGGGCTGTGAATCTTAAGGTCAGCAGTTCGAAACTACCAACTGCTTTGTGGGAGAAAGATGAGGCTTTCTGTTCACGTAAAGATTTACAACCTCGGACACCCTGTACAGGGTCATTATGGGTCAGAACTGACTTGATGGCACTTAACAACAACAACAACTAAAGTGAAGGATAAGTTGTTCCATCTGACCCCTCCCACTACTAATATAGAGACAACCTTATAGTGGGCCTCTTCAGAATTTGGAGGAAACATATTCCTCATTTAGGTATGCTATTCTGGACTGTTTATCAAATGACTCATAAAACTAATCCTGAGCCTGGCCCAGAAAAAGAGATGGGTCTGCAACAGGTTCAGATTGCCATATAAGCTGCTCTTCTATTGGGATTCTATGATCCAGCTTACTCAATAGTGTTTAGAGTGGCAGTGGTAGACAGAGATGCAGTTTGGAGACTTTGGCAAGCCCTTATTGGTGAATCACAGAGAAGACCATTAGAAGTTTGAGCAAAGTCTTGGCATTATCTGCAGATAAGTACTTTCCTTTTGAGAAATGGCTTTTGGCCTTTTTCCGGGACTTAGAAGAGACTGAAGGTCTACCCATGGGCCACCACAATGTGCCCTGAACTACCCATTATGAATTGGACGTCATCTGACCAACAGACTCATAAAGTTGGATGTACACAGCAGCACTCTGTCATTAAATGAAAGTGGTATATAGGAGACCAGGCTCAAGAAGGACCTGAAGACACAAGTAAGTTGCATGAGTAAGTGGCCCAAATGATGATGTTTCCACTCCTATCACATTGTCTTTGCTCTCCCAGTCTATGTCTGTGGCCTCATGGGGAGTTCCTTATGATCAGTTGACTGAAGATGAGAAAACTCATGCTTGGTTGATAGTTGCTTCTGCTTGATATGCAGGCGCCTCTCAAAAGTGGCCAGCAGCAATATTACAATGTCTTTATGGAATTTCCCAGAAGGGGAGTGGTGAAGGACAATTCTCCCAATGGGTAGAACTTTGAGTAGCGCATTTCTTTGTTCATTTTGCATGGAGGGAGAAATGGTTAGATGTGCGACTGTATACTGATTCATGGTTTGTGTCTAATGGTTTCACTAGGTGGTCAAGGCCTTGAAAAGAAAATGTTTGAAAATTGGTGACAAGGAGATGTGAGGAAGAGGAATTTGCATCTCATGTGAATTTGCACCAAAGAGTTGCCTCAGCAAAGGAGGATTTTAACAATCAAGTGGGCAGGATGACACATTCTGTGGAAACTAATTTTACTCTTTTTTCAGCCACACTTGTCATTACCTAATAGACATGAACAAAGTGGCCATAGTGGCAGGGAGGGAGATTGTATATGGGCATCCACTCCCCCAAGGCTTACTTGGCTACAGCCTCTGTTGAGTGCTCAGTGTGCCAGGAGCAGAGAACAACACTGAGTCTGCGCTATGGGCCATTCCTTGAGAAGATTAGCCAGCAACCTAGTGGCAGGCTGATTACATGGACCACTTTCATCATGGAAAGGGCAGTGTTTTATTCTTACTGGGATAGACTCTTACTCTGGATATGAATTTGCCTTCTCGGCATGCAGTGTTTCTGCAAAAATGTATCCACCACCGTGGTATCTCTCACAGCATCACCTTAGATCGTGGGACCCACTTCACAGCAAATGATGTTGGGCAACAAACCCATGTTCATAAAATTCACTGGTCTTGCTCCTCATCATCCTGAAGCAGCTGGCTGGAACAAATGATGAAAAAGCCTTCAAAAGACAATTACAGTGCCAGCTAGGTGGCAATACCTTTCAGGAGTAGAAAAATATTCTCCAGGAAGCTGTATATGGTCTAAACCCATATACTTCACAGCAAATGAAGAGGGAAAATGGGCCCATGCTCACGGAATTCACTGGTCTTGTTCATCATCCTGAAACAGCTTACTTGTGTGCCTTTTAAAGACACAATTATGGTGCCAGCCAGTTAGTTGGCAATACCTTGCAGGTTTGGAGCAGTGTTCTCTAGGAGACTACATATGCTCTAAATCAGAGTCCAATATGTGGCGCTTTCTCTCCAAAAGCCAGGATTCACAGACACAGGAACCAAGGGATGAAAATGAGAGTGGCACTACTTACTATTTCTCCTAGTGACCCAAAAGTTTTGCTTTCTGTCCCTGTGACCTTATGCCCTTTAGGTCTGGACCTTTTAATACTAGAGGAATGAATACACCCACCTGGAGACACAGCTCTGATTCCATTGAATTAGAAATTAAGAATGCCTCCTGGCCACTTTAGGCTGCTCAAGCCTCTGGCCCAACAGGCAATGAAAGGAGTTACTGTATTGGGTGATTTGATTGATCCTGATTGCCAACGTGAATTTAGATTGACATTATACTTCTGTTTTACTTATTATTCAGATTTCTACTCAACATAAAGAAATGAGGAAAAAAAATATGTCCTGTTCTTGGGGACCATGTAATATATTTACTGCATTTACATATCTAGTTATCACCATCATACAACATAACATACACACTCATGAAAATAGCAGTAAAGAAATCAGCTGATATATTGCATTAGGTAAATCTGCTGCACAAGACCTCTCTAAAGTGTTCAAGAGCAAAGATATCAGTCTGAGGATTAAAGTGTGCCTGATTCACTTTATTTTGTAAGTGGTAAGGTAAGATAAATACTGAACTACTAACCACAAGGTAGACAGTTCAAATCCACTAGCTGCTCCTTGGAAAACCTACACAAAGTCACTATAAGTAAGAACTAACTCAAAAGCACTTAACAACAACAACAGTAAAATACTATAGAGTCCTGGTGTGGTGCTATAGGAAAAATACTGGACTAGTAACTGCAATGCTATAGAGGGTCACTAAGAGACAGAATTGACGCCACTCCACTTAACAACAATTACAGTAATATTATAGTAGGATACCTTGTGCAGTGCTATAGGATACTGGACCACTTATCCTACAGTTTGAAATGTCAGGTAAATGGTTCAAATCCACCAGCTGCTCATTAGAAACCCTGTACAGGGTTGCTATGAATTAGAACTGACTCCATGACACTAAGGAACAACAATATAATACTTCAAATGTATCACATCTTATTATTAAGTATACATCCACATTTAAGAAATAATTATAGAAAACCTTTCAAATATGAACACGGATAATGCACCGGATTAATTCAGATTGTGTACTCTGATTCCTTCTCACTAAAATTGTCTTAAAAATTTGATCATTACTTTATATAAAAAATATCCCCTGAAGTCTTCTGAAATCCATTCAGTAATTAACTAAGCTAGTAAAAAAGATCCATCTTGACAATTATGCTATTTTAAGAGCTATCTACATGGGATCAAACTAACAGCAACTCCAACATGAAAGATTAGACAGGAACATAGAGGGCAGTGTTTATGCTAATGATTGCGGAACAACTCAGAAACAGAGGGTGAAAATGTTGTCACAATTACAAGACTTGACATGTAGAAACTCTTAAGTTGGTGTGTTTTGCTGTGTGTATTCTCAACAATAGCAACAAAATAATAACACACAGAAAAAAATAGTAGGAAACAACTTACATGAAATATATAAGCTAGGGTATGTGATGGTTGTTGATGGTGATTGTGTACCATCGAGTAGGTTCCAACTCATAATAGCCTTGTATAAAGTTTCTTAGACTAACTCTTTATGGGAGCAAAAAGTGGCAGCTTTCTCCCATTAAGTGATTGGTAAATTTTAACTGATGGCCACCCAGTTACCAGCTAAACTCATAATCCACTGTGCTACCAGGGCTCCGATTAGGGTTGCATATAGTATATAGTTACGCAAGTGCTAGTGTGTATAGATAAATGCTTATTTGTGGTTAGCATAGGTTTCTTTTTAATATTGTTAGGTGCCATTGAGTAGGTTTCAACTCCAAGTGACCTTATGGACAACAGAAGAAGCACTGCCTGGTCTAGCACCCTCCTCACAATCACTGTTAAGCTTGAGTCATTGCTACTGCCATTATGCCAATCCATCTCATTAAGGGACTTCCTCTTTTTCATTGCCCTTCACTTTACCAAGCACAATGTCCTTCTACAGAGACACGTCTCTACTGATAAATATGTCTGAAGTACAGGAAATGAAGTCTCACCATCCATGATTCCATGGAGAATTCTAGTTGTACTCTTTCCAACATAAATTTTGTTTGATCTTCTACCAGTCCACAGTATTTTTAATATTATCCTCTAACACCATAACTCAAATGCACCAATTCTTGTACTCTCTTCTTTATTCATTGTCCAACTTTCACAATCATATGATATATTGAAAACCATGGTTTGGGTCAGACACACCTTAGTACTTAAATGTATATGATGTATTTGCTCTTGAACACTTTAGAGAGGTCTTGTGCAGCAGATTTTCTTAATGCAATATGCTCATTCGATCCTTTGATGGTTGTTTCCCTGACCATTGATACTGGATACAAGCAAAATGAAGTCTTTGGCAAATTAAATGTTTTCTCCATTTATCATTATTTTTTTATTGGTTCAGGTTTGAGGAATCATGTTTTCTTTATGTTGAGATGAAATCTGTATTGGAGATTGTGATCTTGGTCTCCATCAATAAATATTTTAAGTCATCTTCACTTTCAGCAAGTATGGTTATTATCATATGTCTATTACTGATTTTTAATGAATCTTCTTCCAATTCTGATGCCACATACTTCTTCTTAAAGTCCACCTTCTCACATTATTTGCTCAGCATACAGATTGAATAAATTTGGTAAAAGAATACAATCCTGGCACATACTTTTCCTGGTTTCAAACTATTCAGTGTCCCCTCATTTTGTTCCAATGATTGCCTCTTGGTCTATGGACAAGTTCCGCGGGAGCATAATTAAGTTGTTCTGGAACACTCATTCTCTGCAATGTTGTACATAGTTTATCATAATCTTTACAATAAAAAACCTTTGTATAGTCAGTGAAGCACAGGAAAACATGTTTATGGTGTTCTTTGCTTTTAGCCAAGATTCATATATCCTTCTTTCCACTCTTCTTCTGAATCCAGTTTGAACCTCTGGTAGCTCCCTCCCAGTGTACTGTTGCAGTCAGTTTTGAATTATCCTTAGCAAACTTATAATTGCTTGTGATATTAATTCTATTATGCAATGACAATATCAACGCACGATATGTAGATGATACAACCCTGCTAGCTAGAAAGGGAAGAGGACTTAAAATATTTACTGATGAATATCAAAGCCCACAGCCTTTGATATGGGTTACACCTCATTGTAAATAAAACAAAAATCCTCTCCACTGGATATAATGAAAACATCATGATAAATGGAGAAAACATGGAAATTGTCAAAGACTTCATTTTGCTTGAATTCACTATCAACGCACATGGAAGCATCAGTCAAGAAATCAGATGAGTAATGCATTAGGAAAATCATCTGAACAAGACCTCTTTAAAGTATTCAAGAGCAGAGGTAACAGTTTGAGGATTAAAGTACACTTGACCCAAGCTATATTTTCAGTAGTTTCATATGCATGTAAAAGTCGAACAATGAATAAAGGAGACTACAGAAGAACTGATACATTTGAGTTATGGTGTTGGAGGAGACTATTGAAAGTACAGAAGCACAAACAAATCTGTGTTGGAAGAAGTACAGCCAGAATGCCCCTTAGAAGCCAGGATGGCCATATTTCATCTCTCATACTTCGAACATATAACCAGGAGGGACCAGTTACTGGAGAAGGAGATCATGCCTGGTAAAGTGGAGGGTAAGTAAAAAAAAAAAAGGAAGACCCCCAGCAAAATGGATTGGTACAGTAGCAGCAGCAATGGTCTCAAGTATAGCAAAGATTGTGAGGTTGGCACAGGACCAGGCAGGGTTTCGCTCTGGTATGTATCACTATGAGTAGGTTCTGATTTAATGACACTTAACAACAACAACCACAATAACAATCCAACCTGAAGGGTCTACTGACACTATACCTCACAATAGTCTGATGCTATTCATCATGTTTAAATATTCAATATTCTGGTGCTATCAGACAGTGTTCCACTGGTATTCATAAGGGTTTCAGTGGCTAAGTATTCAAAAGCAGTCTGCCTTTCCTTCTTCGTAGTCTGTCTTTGTCTGGAAATTCAGTTGGAACCTATCCCATGAAGGTGTATCCTGTTGTTTTTTCAAATACTGATGGCATAGCATCCAGTATTACAACAACACTGAAGCCACCACAGTACTGATGTGTGGTGGATACTACTCAAGATGGCAGGAGAAAAAGAAGAAACAACTTAGGTGATACTGATCTCCTGTTATGGGTGAGGGACATACTCAGGATCAATTGATGGCAAGAGTTGAACACCATGAAAAACAAATTTAATGTCACTGAACTGTACATGCAAAAACTGTTGAAATGAATTTTTTTTTTACTTCATAATAGTGTCAACATAACTAGCAATCAGAATAACGATTCTGGTGTTGTATTTGTATTACTTGTATTTGTTTTGGTTTTATCTACTACAATAAAATTATTAAAATGGATAGGAAGCAAATAGGCAAATTTTTAGTTTTTGATAAAGGAAATGCTGAGTCTATGAGGTTCATTATTAATATTATATGCTATTTTTTATTTGAAATATCTTGTAATTTAAAATAAGAGGGAAGATTAGTGTAATTGTAAAGGTTGTATGTCTAGAGCATTTTGCTCTTTTAAATAATTTTCTTTATGGTATCAAACACAACCACAACTCCAAAGAGGTTTAGGGAACAGTGAGTTTATGTTAATGGTAGAGGAATTATGTGCAAAACAAAAACCCCAGAAGACTGATTATACAACTTGAAGAATGTAATCAATGTCACTGAAATATACATGTAGAAATTGTTAAATTGTATATGTTTTGTTTCCAACAATTAAAATAAATTGTTAGCCAAAAATATACTAGTGACAAATAAGTAGGTGGATATTGCAAATCCAGTTTTGGTCTTCAATGTTTTCTACTTTTGATTCTTTTTAACTTTCTTGTATACCTTTCAGAGGATAACAACCTCACTTTGCAATATAAAATTTTACTGCAAAGACTTTGTAGTAAAAGACTTCAAATTTTTTACTTCACTAAACATAAAAATCATTGCCTTGCTCCTGCTTTTGTTTCTTTTTCTCTTAAAATGATTCATCCATTACATGTTCATGGGCTTTATTTCCCTGGATTGAGCTGACTACCCTATTTTACTCTAATGAACTAATTGACTGAATCCCTTTAATTCAGTCTGTTTTGTAGAAAGTGCTACATTTGGCTGAACCCATGAATCTCCTCTTTGCCAACTACCCCCGACTCACCAAGAATTAGTCTCCGTCTAGTCATTCCTCCAAGCTAATGATCTCTAGACATTTTTTTAAACTATACACTTCCATAAATAATACATTTGTATATGCAAGAATCTCTGCTTGTGTGTGTAAGCATATTGTATTTTTTCTCAATCTTTCTCATGTGATAATACCATCAACTTTTTTTATTTCATAATATTACTGACAACATTTTTATTTCATAATATTACTGACAACATAACTAGCAATCAGAGTAATGATTCTGGTGTTGTATTTGTATTACTTGTATTTGTTTTTGTTTCATTCTTTGTGTCTTTAGAAAAACATTTTAAAACATTTTGTGAGGATATTTATAGTTAAAATTAGAGTATATAGTCTATAAGTCTAAATTTAGAACATGTAAATTACAGTATTGTGCCAATTAAATGAAAAAAAGCTAGAGATCACCATGAGTTGGAACAGATTTTATGACAATTAAATCTTTTTTTATGAACATAGGTAAATTTTAAGTGTAAGTAGCTATATCCTTAATTATTATTATTATTTTAGATTGCTGTCAAATCTCTTCCAACTCATGGCAATCCCATATGCTTTAGAGTGGAGCTGCTCCATACAGTTTTCTTGACTGTAAACTTTATAGAAGCAAATGACCTGACTTCTCCTCCAAGGTGTCAATGGGTGGGCTCAAATTGTAAACCTATAAGTTATTAGAATGTAAACCATTGGTGCCATTCAGGGCTTTTACCTGTAAATAAATCTGTTATTTATATTTTAAAGAAGTTAAGGTTTACTAATATTTCATTGAAGGTTTGACACTAGAACTTGTATTTCAGGATGTTTCAAACAGTAGATAGAAGGCATCTTCATAAAGGGAGAAAGATGCACAACTTAGGCATTCAGAGGCTGAATTTGGGACAGACACTGCAATTTACATGCTCTAGGGTAGGAGGATTTATAAACTATTATATATTCTTTATTATATATTATAGACTATATATGCATGATTTTGTTGCTGTTAAATGCCGTTGAGTTCTACATGGGAGCAGAAAGCCTTGTCTTTGTCCCGAAGAGAGACTGATGGGCTTGAACTATGGAACTTGTGATTCACAGTCCAGTGCTCATCGTATGGAACTACCACGTTCCTTAACTATGTAAACCCTCACAATATGTTTTTAAAAAAGACATGAAGGATGAAAGCAAAACTGATACAAGTAATAAAAATAAAAATATAAAAGCAAAACTGCCATCTTTACTCCGATTCCCACTTATGTTATTAGTAATGTATAAGTAGCTCCTTGGTGGCTTAGTGGGTTACACATCGGGATACCAATGAAAGTTAAACAGCTTTAGTCAACCAGTGCTCTGCAGGAGAAAGACAAGCCTGATCCTTGAAAGATTTACAGCCTCAAAAACTATACAAGATCACTATGAGCTGAAATCGATTTGATGGCACATTACAGTGTGTAAGTATGTTGTTATTAAAGATGAGTTGGTTCTGACTCATAGTGACCCTGTATAGAATTTCTGAGGAGTGACTGGTGAACTTGAAACAGAAACCTTGCAGTATAAACCGGTGCATTACCCCACAACGCCACACCAGAAAGAAAAATCCTCATGGCATAATGGCCAAACACTTGGCTGCTAAACTGATTTTCTGATACAAGATACAAGGCTGAACCAAGACCTGGCAATCTGCTCCTGTAAAAGTTACAGCCTAGGAAACTCTATGAGGAAATTGTACTCTAGTCTACTGTTGTTGTTTCAGTTGAGTGGGTTCTGACTTTTAGCAATCCTGTATAGGGTTTTCAAGGGTCGCTGGTGTGTTTGAACTGCCAGCATTGCAGTTAGCAGCACAGTGGTTATCCTACAATATCACTGACTCTACAGCACGTAAGCAGGACATAGAAGTATAGGGATGTAAATGTTGATATTGCATATTCTCGCCTCACTTCAGTGAATGATCTCACATAGTCCCCCAAATGCATTCACTCCACTAGGAGATTACTGGCTAGTGTTGACACTTTAGACTTCCTTGTCAAAAGTTCAATAATCTCACTATTTACATCTTTCTTTTTATCTTTCTGTTTTTTCTGACCTGTCTTCTCTAACTACCTAGATGGTATGCAGTGGGTGTGGGGTTGTTGTTGTTGTTAGGTGCCATCAAGTCAGTACCGACCCATAGGGACCCTATGCAGAGCAGAATGAAACACTGCCTGATCTGGGGCCAACCTCACTATAGTTGCCACACTTGAGTAAGTCCACTGATGCTGTCACTTGGCCAATCCATCTCATTGGGGGTCTTCCTCTTTTTCTCTGACCCTCCACCTTACCAAACATGATATCCTTCTCCAGCGACTGATCACTCCTGATAATATGTCCGAAGTATAAGAGACAAAGTTTGACCATGTTGGTCTCCAGGGAGACTTTGGCTGCACTTTTCACTATCTGTATTTCTGTTCTTATGTGTTTACCTTCTTTTACATTGTAATTGTTTTAATCATAGACTGCCTCACAGATTCTCTGAATTTGTTCTTATAGTTTTGTTCTGTTCTCGACTCTTCCTTCTGTCGATTTAATTCTGGGAGGCGCTGCCACGTATGTCAATCCCTGATTGTTGTCTGTTCTTGTTGGTTCTCAGTCCACAGAACTCCCTTTAGGATGTTTTCTTGCACAGAGTTGGCTTTGGCAAAATCCCTTAGCTTCTGTTTTTCCTGGAATGTTTTGATTACACCATCGTATTTGATTGATAGCTTTGTTGGATAAAGGATTCTTGGTTAACAATTTTTTTTTTTTTTCTTTCAGGGTTATATATATACAAAACCCATTGCCTTCTTGCTTGCATGGTTTCTGCTGAGAAATCTGAGCTTAATCTGATTAGCTTGCCTTTGTATGTAACACTTCTGTTTTCCATAGCTGCTTTCAAGAGTGTCTCCTTATCTTTGATTTTGGAGAGCTTGATTATGATATGACTTGGTGATTTTCTGTTGGGGTCCATCCTTGCTGGGGTTGATTGAGTTTCTTGAGTGTTTATGTTTTCACTTTTCAGGATGTTAGAGAAATTTTCTTCCAGAAGTTCTTCAACTATTTCCTCTGTGGACTTCTGTGATTCTTCTTGTTCTGGAATGCCGATAATTCTTAAGTTATTCCTCTTCATGTTGTCCAACAAGAATCTTAGACCTTCTTCAGATATTTTTTTTTTATCCTTTCTTCTGTTTGCTCTTTTATCTTAGTGGTATTGAGAGATTTGTCTTCCAGTTCACTTGCTGTGCCTTCCATCTCTTCTATTCTGCTCCTTTGCCCGTTCAGAGTATTGTCTGTTTCTGATATTCTATTATTGATCATTTGGACCTCTTTCCATAGGTTTTAAATTATTTTCAATGCTGTATCTGTCTTATTTAATTGTACCTGTAGCACTTTCCTGACTTCTTCATTGTTTTTCTCAACTCCATTGTAAAGTGTTTTGAAAGATTTTATAATAATTTTTCTGAATTCCTTCTCAGGCATTTCCAAGGCCTGCCCTCCTTCCAGAATGCAATCCAGGTCTACCTCTAGGTCTTTTGTCTCAGATATTTTGCCTTGTTTCTGGACATGTGCTGATACAGTCATCTGCTTTTGCTTCGTGGACATATTTAGTGTTTATCTGTGGCTTTAATACTTAACTAAGTATGTGTTTTGGTATTTGTTATGCTTTCTGATTGCTTACAGGTGATGCAATCAGGATGTGGGCTTCCCTTTTCACTCTTCTTTTGCTTAACTCAGTGTAATTTTCACAGGTGTTGTCTGACTCCCAGGTATATGGCAGTTGGTATTGGTTCTTGCCTGGGTTTTGATGTTTTAAAGAATGTGATTGTAGCTTGACTATACGGCAGCAGTTGCTGTCTCTTCTTGGGTAATATAGGGAGAGAAAGAGTCCCTCAAAGGTAGAAGGGGGAGCATACAACAGCAAAACAGCACCAGCAAATAAAACAAGAAAAAAAAAAAATTTGTAGACTAATATGAGTATGACTTTTATGTCCTCTCTTCAGCTTTTACCTTCACAGCAGCCTGAGAGATTTCAAGATGGCACCGTTGGCTGTTATTCTGTACTTCAGGATTTAATTTAATTTTTGGCCCATTTTGTTTTTAAACTCTCTTTTCCCCTCTACAGCCCTGTCCTGGCCTTTCCTGAAATTAAAAAAAAAAAAAAGTTCAGGGCCAGCTGTTGGGCTGGGAGTATCTGTCCACATGCTTGGCAGAAGAAGCCACCAGTGGTGAGGGTTGGGGGTGTCCACTCGCTCAGGCACCTCCCCTCTAGTCACCAGAGTGGAGGTGCACAAATAGTGGGGAGGCTAATGAACAGATGCCCAAAGAAAAGAAAATCAGAACAAAGCAAAACTGACCAAGTGTATTTGCTCCGAGGTTCCCGTGGCATTTTTCCGTGGTGTGTCTGCACCCCCACTTGGTCTTGTCATTTGGTTTCACCCAAGTTGTCGGCTCAGGGCTGCCAAGCCCAGCAGATTCAAAAGTACCTGATTTCTTACTTTGCTACAAGTTCCAATAGCTATAACCTTTCAAACATTTTAAATATTCCTATCTCTGTGGTTCCAAGTTTTGGAACTCTGTCCTGGATCTGCTTTGCCTGGTATTCTGTGGTATAGATGATGGTGAACTTCACTGCACCTCCATCCTAGCTGCCATCAAGACCCGCCTCTCCTCCTTCCATATTCTTTTGATGCTTTCTGCATCATTCAATATTTTGCTCATAGATTCCTTGAGTATTTCAAGTTGAAGCTTGACTATTTTCTTCAGTTTTTTCAGCTTGAGAAATACTGAGTGTGTTCTTTCCTTTTGGTTTTCTAACTCTAGGTCTTTGCACATTTCATTATAATATTTGACTTTGACTTTTCAAGTTGCCATTTGAAATTTTCTGTTCAGCTTTTACCTCCTTATTTCTTCCACTGTCTTTAATATCTTTATGCTGGAGAGCAAATTTCAAAGTCTTTTCTGACATCCATGTTCATCTTTTCCTTCTTTCTTGTCTCCTACTGACCTTTTGCTTTATTCTTGCATGTTGTTCTTATTGTCATTTCACAACTCTTCTGGTCTTTGGTCATTAGTGCCTATTTCACTAAATCTATTCTTGAGATGATTTCTAAAAATAAGTGGGATATGTGTACAACCTTATTTTGGCCTTGGTGGACTTGTTTTAATTTTCTTCAACTTCAGCCTGAACTTGCATATGATAATTAATGGTCTGTTCACAATCTGCCCTTGGTCTTGTTTTGTCTGATGATGTGGAACTTTCCCCTGTCTCTTTCTCTAGATGTAAACAATTTTATTTCTGTGTATTCCATCTGGTGAGGTCCATGTGAACAGCAATTAATTATGTTTCTTAAAAAAGATATTTGCATTAACCTTGCAAAATTGTATTATGTGCTCTCTAGCATTATTTCTGCCACCAAAGCCATATTTTTCAATGACCAATCCTTCCTCTTCCTCTTTGTTTCAAACCTTCACATTCCAATTATCAGTACCTCTTGATTGCATGTTTGATCAATTTCAGATTGAAGAAGTTGGTAGAATTCTTCAGTTTTATCATCAGTGGTTATAGTGGTTGGTGCATGAATTTGAATAATGATGTTATTGTCTTCCTTGAAGGTATATGGTTATTTTCTGATTCAAAATGGCCAATACCAGTCCATTTCAGCTCACTAATACCTATAGTATCCATGTTTATGGATTTCCCTTAATTTTTGACAACTTCCAATTTACTTAGATTCATATTTCACACATTCCATGTTCTGATTATTATTGGATCTTCATAGCTGTTTCTCCTCATTTTGAGTTGTGTCCCATCAGCAAATGAAAGTTCCAAAAGCTTTACTTTATTCACATCATCACAGTCAACTCTTCTTGAGGAGACAGCTCTTCCACAGACATTATTTTGAGTGACTTGTAACCTGAAGGTCTCATTTTTCAGCATTATATCTGACAATATTCTGGTGCTCTTCATCATGTTTAAATATTCACTATTCTGGTATTGACAGTATTACACTGCTCTCCATAAGGTTTTTTAAATATTAGAAATTAGCACATCTCTCCTTCTTCCTAGACTTAGACTGGAAGCACAGCTGAAAGCTATCCGCATGGGTGACCTTACTTGTATTTAAAATATCGGTTGCATAGCTTCCATAAACACAGCAACACACAATCACCACAGTATGACAAACTGACAGATGAATGGTGGGGGTTTATTATTTGTATTACTAAATGAGTATTGGATTGCTAGTGCCGCCCATAGGATAACCACTCCACCTCAAGGTTAGTTTGAACCATGAGGTTGATGGCGCAAATTCACTAGCCAATCCTCATGTCGCTATGAATGAGAATTGACTAGATGGCACTTAACAACCACCAACTACAAATATTAATGTGTTATTCAAATTTATGGTGCTAGCATTCATACCAAAAATGAGAAGTTTGAGGATTTTTACCAACTTTTGTAGTCTTAAATTAATAAAACTTTCACTCTATATGTAATTACTGTTGATAGGAATTCAAAAGTTGGAACAAGATGGAAGGGAAGAACACTTGCAAATTATGCCATTGATGATAGAAATGACAACAGAAACCTCATTATATTCATTGTAGAATTTTTGCAAGATTTTTTTTTCTTTTTGTCTCACAAATACCTTTTTTAAAACAATATATTTTTGTTAAGTGCTGTGTGGTGATCCCGTGTAACATTTCTGAAGAGAAACTGGTAATTCTGAACAGCTGACATTGTGGTCTAGTGATAATCCTATAGTGCAATACCAGGAATATAAATGACAACTATTCACATAGACCTCCCCAGATAGAAAACACTGAAAACAAATAAAATAATGTATTGCCATGGCCTCTTTATAGTAGTAAAGAGCAGAGACGTCACATTGAGGACTAATGTGCAGGTAACCCAAACCATAATACTTTCAATGGTTTTTTATGAAAGTGAAATCTGGATAATGAATAAGAAAGACCAAAGAAGAAGAGATGTCACTGAATTGTGGTGTTAGTGAAGAATATTAAATATCCCATAAGCTACCAGAAGAACAAAAAAATCTGTGTTGGATGAAGTATAGTCAGAATGTACCTTAGTAGTAAGGATGGGGAGACTTTCTCTCACATACTTTGGGCATGTTATCAAGAGACACCCGCTTCTGGAAAAGGACTTTATGCTTGATAAAGTAAAGGGTCAGCAAAAAAAGAGAAAGACCCTCACAAAATGGACTGATACAATGACTGCAACAATGGGCTCAAACATTGTAAAGATGGTACCGATCCAGTCAATGTTTCATAACGTTACACATATGTTCATTGTGGGTTGTAACCATTTCAAATACACTTACCAACAATAGAGATACAAATGTAATTATAAAGTCCTTATGGAATTCCAAATGTAGTGAGAGACAAAAGCACAAACATGTATTCTAATAAAATCTTATATGTATACGCTGCTATAAGAATGTAAACAGGAGAATAATATATTCTGCTTAGTGATCAGGGAAGGGAGTCTGCCCTTGAATGATGAATTGATTTTTTTCCACTAAGACATGAAAGAGCAAAACTTTGTAAGTATCAAGACTAATAAGAGAAGGTGCATGGAATTGTTTTTTTAAATTGTTTTATGTAATTTTTAGTGAGTTAAAGAGGAAAAGAGAATAACAAGACATGGAAAGTTACTCAGATTTCTTTTCATACAAATGCACAAACAGTCTCAAATTCATCTATAAATTGTAATGTTTTTTAAAAAATGTGTTCCAAGAACAAATCACTTATTTTCATGGTAATTTATGGGTATAGCCTATTTATGACCTAAAGATTTTTGTTTCTGTTTGATATTGCTTCAAAACAATAGAAACATGTCTGGCTGACTTAAACATAAAATAAATTAATTTGAAGGAACCTGGACTAAAGAAAATAGATGCAAGTCATAATGAAATCTAAGAATTGGAAAGAATCTAGGCAAGCAGAGTATTTGTGTAGCAGGAACTTATGAACTTTTAGTTTTGTCTGTTTCCATTGTAATAACAAATATTAAAATACTTTATCTTTCTTATAGTATTTAATATTCAAGGTAGAGGTAGTCTAATTTGATTCATTTGGGTATGGAACTATCTCTTGTCTTGGTAATATAAGGAGCAACCCACATGGGATTGGACCAAGATAGTTTTCTGAGGTGCTTTTAGCAAAAGGGAGTATTCTGTAGAATAAGCACAGGACTGCTAACTGCAAGGTTGATGGTTCAAATATCTCCTCAGAATCCCTACACATTTCTGAGTTGGAACCAACTCTATGGCACTTAGCAACAACCAATAACAATTAGTAAAAATGATGGAAGGATAGAAAGGAACGAATACTGGGAAAAACAAGGCTTATTCCTTTAGTGCATTCACTGGTTTATAAATACAAAATCATTGTGTTTTAATCCAACAATTTTGTAACAACATCACTTTACATGCTTTATAATATACTGTAATACAATCATTTTACATACATATATACAAACATACCATAAGAGGGGTCTTCAAAAAGTGTGGCAAAAGAATTTAAAAGATAACAGATTTTTCAGTGAACTATTGGAAGCATTCTCTCCCCCATAAAGAAAGTAACTTAACCCAGTTAATGGATTAGTTTCAGGAACTCTGAATGGTGTACATACTTTTTCTACTAATGAGTGAAAAGCATTCCAATAAAAGATCCAGCCCAGTATTTTTATATCTCAAAGTTTTTGAGCGTGCTAAATTATGACTGAACTCTTTCAATGCTAGTTAGAAACTTCAGTGCTAGTGTAATTGATGTAAACCAGAAAAGCATCAGGCTTTTTGATCTAGCTCACTCAATGAAGAAACTCAGTTAAAAGTAAACTACTATGATAAATCCAGTCTGATGCAAAATTATGTTCCCTAGTTCCCTCCTTGACTAAGTAGTCTCAAAATTCAGTCTTACAAATAATTTCAAGGCTTTGACTATACCAATTAGCAAATTCCTGGAAAGCCTTCTGAGACTAACACTTAGCTTTCCTTTTTAAATGCTGTATTTCAATCTTGGTATAGATTCATAATTTTAAATACTAGACTTTCAACAATGCAGTGATTATTTGATTTATCTTACATGAAAGCATACATTTTTTTCCATCAGAGAAGCTTGGCAAGCAATGTTTCACAAGGGTTTGAGGGATCAACTGCTCTTATTCGCCCATATAACTTGTTGCCTTTGAGTCAATTCAGACTCAAAGTAACTCCATAGACACAGTAGGTCTGCCTCATAAGGTTTCCAAAGTTGTAAATCTTTATGGAAACAGATTGTCATGTCTTTCTCTCACAGACTGGCTGGTGAATTTGAACTGCCAACCTTTCAGTTATTAGCTGAATACTTAAGTAGTGAGCCACCAGGACATCTTTTTCTGTCATCTACTACATTCTAATGTTCGCAGTTGTTGGGACTATATTACCTCCAGAACTGTGCTATAACTTTAGATACGAGATGTTAAAAGCTTGTACAGTCAACTGACTTTTAATTCAGTCACTTCCAGAAATAATCTTTGTGTTTGGTTTCTGGTTAGCTCAGCCCTGCGGCTATAAGAGAAAGGCTTCTTTCAGCACAGTCACAGAAAGGCCCGGTAGTTCAGTCCATGCCTTGAGGCAAGAATTTTAAGATTTCTGCTTGTCATTCCTTTGCTTTAAAAAATCTAATGCTGTCAGAAACAACTCTCCCATCCCTTATTCCTAGAATTCTTCTTTCTTTCTGAGCTGTACTATGACAACAACCAAAACTTTGCCCTTGTTGGACACATGGTTCCAGCTGACCACAGGGAAATACTTAATTAGCTGTTTCTCCTCTGATTACCTGGGGGCAGTTACTTTCCTGTTCTGGAATATTAATGGAAATTTCAATGTCATTTCCTGCATTTCAATGCCATAGCCCATTATAAATAACCCACATTTCAGTGAGGGTCTCCTGTCTGAAATGAAATCTCAGTTTTCATTTGAGCTCCTCTGAATACTTGTCTATATTAATATACTTTGAATAACTTAAAGTTTCATAAACAAAGATAATATTAAACAAATAGGCTTCACAAAGAAATACCTGGGGAGCTCTTTGGATTTATGCAGAAGTAACTGATGAGTAGTTTTTATATATTGATGAAATTAAAATGATACTGTTAAAACAGTTTCCCATCCCCTGGTTACTTTCCTCAAAATTCAAATGTCTAGAAGTGCTTCATGTAGCTTGTGTCACTGCCTCTAACCTTGGTAAGGTGGTTGCTGTTCAGAGTGGTATCTGGATTTACAAATTGCATAAAGGGTTGTCATGTATGGCAACCAACGAGACTGCACATAACAAGAGTTCTTAGAGTGAAAATGAAAAGAGCATGCAGAGTTGGGAGGGGGAAGAGAGGGATGCTGTTGATCAATCAAAAATAAGAGACAGCCAGTAGAGGTTAGGGTATATAGGCAATTTTTGGAAAACTTAAAAGAAGAGCTTCTAAATAGTTTTTAGGTATAATCTCCAATTCAATATCTAAAATGGGAAAATCATTACTTATTTTGAAGCTAGAAACTTATACATGAAGTTCCTATGCTACTCTGTAGGATAAGCATTGGGCTTTTAACCACAAGGTCAGCTGTTCAAACCCACCATCTGCTCCTCATAAACCCTATAGAGGGTTGCTGTGAGTCAGAACCAACTTAATAACAACAACTTATGCATGAAAATCATGCTATAGTAAAGCTAAAAGCTAGTCCAGAAAGCCATTCAATAGCAATCAAATCCTATGATTTATAAGCACCATGTTTATGTAAATTACAAAGATACTACACTTATCTATTTAGCATATATAATATTTGGTTTATAATTTAGCTATAGCACATACACAATGAATTATTTAATTGACATATTCCCTTTTAGGAATTTCTTCTCAGGCATTTCCAAAGCTGCCCATCTTCTAATATGGAGTGTAGGTCTACTTCCAGCTCATTTGCCTCAGTCACTTTATCTCGTTTCTGGACATATGCAGATAAGGTCATCTGCTTCTGTTTTTTAGGCATCTTCAGGGGTTATATGTGGACTTAATACTTAGATGGGTATGTATATTGGTATTTTTATGCTTTCTGATTGCCTCCAGATAGATGTGATCAGGAAATGGGCTTCCCTTTTCACTCTTCTTCCTGAGAAGTTTCAAGATACCACCATTGGTCGTTTTGACGTAATTTAGGATTTAATTTTTGGCCTATTTCCTCTTTTGTCTGCTTGTCCCGCTCCACAATCCCTGTTCAGGCCTTTTTTCTAGTTGGAAACAGTTCAGGGCTGGCTGTGGCCATTTGGTTTTAATTGGAAACTGTCTCTTTAAATTTCGAGGAGATCTCTGAGCATGTGTAGTAGAACCCTCTGAGGGTGGGGCTGGGGTACCCACTAGCTCAGGCACCCCTATAGTCACCAGAATGGAGGTGCGCAGACAGCAAGGGACCAATGAACAGATAACAAAAGAAAAGAATGTCCACACCTTTATCTCAGCGGTTCTGCCAGGCGTCTGTGGCCGCTCTGATCCTTACCCCACGTGGTCTCACCCAAGATGGCGGCTCCTAGAGCAGCCGAGCGTCCCGGACTAGAAAGCAATAGATTTCTTGCTTCTGCCACAAATTCCCCTGCTGTGAGCCTTCCAACCTTCTAAATATTCCTTTATATGTGGTTCAGAGTTCTGGAACCATCCCCTGAGCCTACTTGGTCTGGTATTCTGTTTTGTTGTTGGCGGAGCTCTTTACTATACATCCACCCGATCTGCCATCTTGTTTGTTCTCTTGGCTGTCTTTTGAATCTTGGTTTTCCTTGCATTATATTGTAAAATAGACACTGGAGGGGGAGAGAAAAGAATAGCCAGAAACATCACCATAGAAAGCTTGTAATCTGTCTTCTGCCTATAACTGATTGGAACACCTAAAATTGGGCTACAACGTGCCCAGTGAAGGAGGCTTCCTGCAGAGCCGCTGCAATACATAAGACTATAGGTGGAAGCCTGAACAGCATCCAGAATATTTAGAGATGGGAAATTTCCACTTGAAAGGATGGGCAGACCAGCCTGGAGTACTTGGAAGAACAGAAGATGTTTCATGAAAGAAAGACTGGAAGGAAAAATACAAAACAATATAGGCAGACCGACTGATTACTACAAGAACAGGCAAGTGGCTCGCCAAGGAGACATCAAGACAAGTGGTTGGGTCCCCTCAGAGCAAACCCCCTTCCAAGACTAAGACTCAATGGGAATACATGCTCTGATTGGTGACCACGTTCATCACTGATAAGGGGAAGTGAGGGAAAAACAGCAATGAAGTTGCGAGCTAAGCCCTACAATGTTCAATAGACTCCTGTGAACCTGGGTGAAGACCTGGTTGGCCAGCAATGTAGCAAGACCTGGGGACTCTTGAACCCAGAGTCAGTGACATAGACATAGAGGACTAGAATAGAGAGTGAAGTGTCCAGCTGATAAGAAGAGAGGGCATCTGCACAAGAACACCCACACTTGCAGATAATACCCACTTGACCTAGCTTCAATGACTGGATGATCAGAACTCAACTAGAAGAAAGAAGAGGGAAAATGAGTATTCTGATACAATTTGATGAATTTGACCTACACAGATGGATGCAGTAGCTCAAAAGAGGGAACAAATATTTATAGCAAGGATCATTCCCACCCCCTCCATACACAGAGTAGACAGGGATGGGCAATGTGGACATTGGCTACCCAGAGTAGACAGGGATGGGCAACGTGGACATTGGCTACCCACAGTAGATGGGTTACAAAGGCAAGAAGTGACTGGCTTACAAGCTTTCAAGAGGGAACCTGGATCCAGAAGGCATGGAGGAAGGTAGAATCTCCACTGAGTAGTATCCAATCTGTCTAGGCGTGCCTGATGGAAGGAAATGCAGATAGGTCTCTTGTGATGCAATAGTGAATAATTGTTATCAGGACTGTTTGTGAGGGTTGGCAATATAAAGGTAGACCTTTTGTAGCAAGGAAAGGAGTGATTAACTTTGCAGTCTAGGAGCAGAGGTCCCTGAGACCACCAAGGGAGAAGAGTAGAGAGCAGGACCCTACTCAGAGAAGCAATGATGACAGAGATGGCGGTAGAGATCATAACATGGAGAGATGGAGCAATTGGGGACTTTAGACCCAGAGAGGGAGAGAGGCTGTTTGCTGATGACTGGGGTTGGGGTGGGGGCAGGCTTACAGGGTAATACCCTTTGGTTGGTTGATGATGCATAGAGGGGATTGTAATCATGTCAATGAAACAATGTATGATAAGATGAATGTAAAACTAATGTTCTCATATGTAAACTGTCACAGAATTCACAATAGAACATTAAAAATAAATAAATATGAGACATGAGACATCTTTGGAATATAGAAGAAAATAAAAATGTCTCCTGAATTTTCTTATAACTTCTTAACTGACTAGAGGTGAAAAAGAGTCACTCGTAAGCTGAAAAAATTTTCCATATTGCTGAATATTTTTGAAAGTCTTTTTTTTTTCTTCCTTCCTTCCTTCCTCATTCCTACCCTCCATTCCTTAATTCCTTCCATAGTCTCTCTCTTACTGAACTGTGAACAGATGCAAGAATGAGTACTGAATCAGGTCTGGAAAGCATAAGCAGAATTTACCTTCTTCCACCAGTATTTTTTCTGTAATGTACAATAATAGTTGTTCTCATTTCTTTCCCCCCAGGTGAATTAGATGGCCAATAAGAACTGAGGAAATAAACTTTGTTTTAAAAGTCAGCACAATACAGACAAGGCACATAGAAACAAAACATTCAAATTTTCTTTGATCTATTTTCTCATGCTGCCAGTGACAAAGTAAATAGTTATTAATTTAATGCTGAATTGACTTACAAAATAATAATTTAAAAGGTATAAACAAAGGCCACCTTCTTGAGAAGAAAAGATAAAACCCTAAAATTTGAAGATATGTGAGATTTAATTCATTATCAGGCCCATGTTGATTTAACTTATATTCCTAAACCAAAAAATACTGCTCCTAAACTGTAAAATGCAAAACTAGACAGAAGTTTTGTTATAGTTAAGTACCATCGAGTCGGTTCTGATCCATAGTGACGCTATATATGGTTTCTGAGGAGTGGCTAGTAAGCCTGAAAAGCCAACCTTGCACATCAAACTGAATTTGCAGTCCAGCACATTAACCCCAGTGCAAAACCTGGGCTCCAGTGCATTAAACCACAGTGCCACAGACAGAACTAGACCACATATAATAGTCCCTTCAACCAAGAAGTAATTACATGAGTCACTTACGACTCTTGTAGTGACTACTATGCTCTTGTTATGTACCCTTGAATCATATTTTACTTATAGTGACCCTTTGTAATAGATCAAAACACTGCCCTGCCCTGTGCCACTCTCACAGTTGTTGCTGTGTTTGAGAGCATTGTTGCAGCCATTTTTTACTTCATCTTATTGAGGATCTTCCTCCTCTTAGCTGACTCTCATAGTACCAAGTAGTGATTAGAAATTTAAAACCTGACAAAAAATGGACTAAACACTATGGAAATTTGCAATTTAAGAAGTTAGAAGTAGGTAAGTTCATGCATTTGTTCAGTGATGCAAGAATGCCCGTAAAGATTCGAGATATTCTGAGCCTTTTGCATAAATCTAACTATGTTCAGTTTGATGAACACAGGTGTTCAACAAAGTAGGATGAAAGACGGGAAGGGGGTCGCAGATAAAATCTTCTTTCTCCTGTACCAGGCAGGTGATTTCTCTTTGTAATCCATTGGCCATAACAAGGATATAAATCTAATCTTAGTTCAGAAGGAGACTGGAAAACAGCATTTTTAACCTTGTGATGTGAGGCGAATGGAAACTTTGTTTAAGAAAGTATATGGGTAGATAATCAGTGTCTACCTCAACAGTGTTGTAAATAAAATTTCTTATTTTTTAAAATTTGTTTTTGTTTAACACTGCTGGAAGATCTTGCATCATTGTATCCAATGAGAAGCAATATATTTTTCAGTGTAATAAAGAATGTTGTTATTAGGTGCTGGCAAGTCAGTTCCTACTCATTGAGAAACTATGCACAACAGAATAAAACCCTGCCGAGTCCCACACTATCCTCACAATTGTTGTCATATCTGAGACCATCTTTGCTACCATTGTATGAATCAGTTTTTTGGGGGGTTCTTCTTTTTCTATGACCCTCTACTTTGCCAAGCATGATGTCCTTTTCCAGGGAATGGTCCCACCTGATAACATTCAAAATAGTCTGGCTACACTTCTTACATGACAGAATGGTTTTGGGGGGCAGTCCATGGTACTTTCAATATTCTTCATCAACAATATAATTCAAATGTATCCGTTTTCTCCAGTCTTCCTTATCCATTGTTCACCTTTTGTATACACTATGAGGTGACTGAAAGTACGATGATTTGGGTTAGTTGCACTTTAGTCCTCAAACTGATATCTTTGCTTTTAAAGACATGCTTTGCAGCAGATTTGCTTAATACAGTTAGTCATTTGATTTAATGTCTGCTGCTTTCATGAGTATTGATCATGGATCCAAGGAAAATTATGTATTTGACTATTACAAATCTTTTTTCCATTAATCATATTGTTATTGATTAGTCGAGTTGTGATGATTTTTATTTTTGTTCACATTGATGTGCAATCCATAGTGAAAGTGGTCGTCTTTGATCTTCATCAGTAAGTACTACAAGTCCTTCTTTCAGCAAACATTGTTGTGTCATATACATATCATACACTATTAATGAGTTTTATTTGAATCTTGATGCCATGTTCTTCTTCATATAATCAAACTTCTTAGATTATTTGTTCAGCATACAGATTTAATAAGTATGGTGAAAGGATATAATTTTGATGCAAACACTTCCTTGTTTTAAACTATCCCCTTGTCATATTCTAATGACTGCCTCTTTGCCTATGTACAGGTTGCTCATTAGTACAGTTAAGTGTTCTGGAATTCCCATTTTAAAGATTATCCCTAATTTGTTGAGGTCCACTCAGTGGAATGCCTTTGCATAGTTGATATGCATCTTCTTGTATTCTCTGCTTTCTGCCAAGTTTCATCTGACATCAGCAATGATATCCCTTATTCTATGTCCACTTTGAATTTCTGTCAGCTCCCTATTGATGTGTTGCTGCAATAGTCTTTGAATTATCATTAGCAAAATTTTACTTGCATGAATTTAATGATTTTTTTTTTATGATTTCTGCATTCTATTGAATGACTTTTCTTTGGAATGGGTACAAATAAAGTTGTCTTTTACTCTTCTAAGTGGTTGGCTAGGTAGTTGTTATGCAAATTTCATGGCTTAGACAAGTGAGCACCTCCGGCACTGCATCAGTTTATTGAAATATTTCAATTTGTAACGCTTCAGTTCCTGGAGCTTTGATTTTTTTTTTTTCCAGTGCCTTCAGCACAGCTTGGAATTCTTCCTTCAATATTATTGGTTCTTGAGCATATGCTACCTCTTGAAATTTCTGAACATTGAACAACACTTTTTGATAGAGTGACAATGTGCATTCCTTCAATCTTATTTTGACGTTCTCTGTATTTTTCAGTATTTTGTCCATAGAAACCTTTAATATTTAGAAGTCGAGGCCTGAGAAATGTGAGGATATTCTTCCCTTAGGGTCCTTTACTCAAGGTCTTGGCATATTTCATCAAAATACTTTATTTTGTCTACTTGGTTTGTCCTCTGAAATTTTCTATTTAGCTCTGTGATAGTTAAGGTTTTGTTTCGATTTTGACGGGCCAGAAATCTCATTGGTTTAGTGGTTCAGGCGTACTTATCACCTCCCTGGTGAGATCTAATATGATGAAATCAACTCCACCATGACGTGATATGATATGATGAGAACTGATCTGATGTAATTGTTCTATTATCATAAATTGTCACTTCTATGGTGTTAATGAGTTCAAATGCAACCTACAGGATTAGGTTGTATTTTGAGTTAATCTCTTTTGACATTTAAATAGAAAGAGAAATTAGCCAAGAGGGACATACTACTACAAAGAAAGAAGATCTGAGAGAGGAGCGACCTTGGACATGGGGTGACTGGTCTATGAAGTACCCAGATGCCGGGGAAGACTGATGCTAAGGAGATCTTCAAGGAGTGCTGGACCTACAGAATATGGAAGGAGAGAAGGACCTTCCCACAAAGCCAGCACTCTGACTTGGGACTTCTATTATTCAATTTGTAAGAGAATATATTTCTCACAATTATTTTGGTTAAAGCCATTCATTTGTAGTATTTCTGTTATAATAGCACTGGATCTCTAAGACAAGCTATTTAACTTCATCGTTTCTTTCTGTAGCTTTAGCAAGTTTCAAAGTCTCTCCTGATATACACTTTGACTGTTTCTTTTTTTACTGTCTTTTGAATGACTTTTGATTTCCTCTTGTTTGATGTTCTTGATGTCATCCCATAATTTCTCTGGTTTTTGGTTATTGTTATTTAATGCATGATATCTGTTCTTGAGATTGTCTCTAAGTTCAGATGGAATAGACTCAAAGTCATATTTTGGATCTTCTGGATTCTTTGAATATTTTTCAACTTAAACCTGCACTTACATATAAGCAGTTGATGGTCTGGTCCCCAGTTGGCTTCTGGCCTTATTTTGACTGATGATATTGAGTTTCTCCATCATCTCTTTCCACAGACATAGTTGATTTGATTCCTGTGTGATCCATCTGGTGAGGTCCACATGTACAGTCATGGTTTATACTGTTGTAAAATGTATTTACAATGATCATGTCTATGGTCTTATAAAGTTTTATCATGCAATTTGGTCAGGTGACCAAGGTATAATGTATCAGGAGAAATCTAGGCTGATAATCAGCTTTCTAGTTTGGACAATTTGCATATATTAGTATTTTGGCCCCAGATCAGGAGAATGTATCTCATCAGGTTTAAAATATTATGCCTTTACTATGGGATACAAGTCTGAAATGCACTCAACTTGAAATGTACAGTGAACATCTGGAAATAGATTTGAATATAAAATATGGTTTAGAAATTAAGAGCATATGGCTAACAAAGCAAATGACAAGTGTCAAAGACTTCCTCCAAGGAAAAGGATGCAAAAAAAGATGGGACAATAAAAAGAGCAGAATATCATGGGATTGTACTATTACAAAGCCTGAAGACAAAAGTTGTTAAGGAGATAAAGACAGGGTCTAGAATCACCAAATTTTATTTTGAACAAAATATAGACAACTAGAGAAGACTTAGAACAACTAATATTGAATAAGTAGCAAATAATGACTTTTACATAGTTGTTAACATTTTTTTCTTCTATTGGACCAGTCTGTAAATAACAAGATTTTGGGTTATGCATCACATTACTGTATCACAAGTTTTTTTTTTTTTCTTTAAAATGAATTTTATAGATTGACCACTCATCTGTCAGTTTGTCATAATGTGTTGGCATGCATGTTGCTGTGGAACAGGAATCTAAGCCACCAGTGTTTTAAATACAAGCAGGGTTACCCATAGTGGACAGGTTTCTATGGTGTGCCCAAACTAAGATACACTAGGAAGTAGGGGCAGATTATTTCTGAATGGTTAGCCACAGAAGCATTATGAATAGCAGCAGACCACTGTCATATATAGTAATGGAAGATGAGACAATTATTAATAGTAGTGGACGATTGCCAGATAAAGAGCCAGAAGATGAGGCCCTTATTAGGTTGGAAGGCATGCCACTTGGAAGACTGATGAAGGGCTACCTCCTCAAAGTAGAGCTGGGTGTAATAACATGAACAGAACAAAGCTTTTGAGACCTTCATTTGCTAATGAACACAATTTAAAATTAGAAGAAACATCTGAAAACACTGTTAATAATTGAAGCATAGAATACGCAACGTACAAATCTAGGAAAATTGAAAGTGGTCAAAAAAACACTGACCGATCCTGCACCAACCTCACAATTGTTGCTATGTTTGAACTCATTGCTGTTGCAACTGTGACAATCCATTTCGTTGGGGTGTCTTCCTCTTTTTCTCTGACCCTCCACTTTACCAAGCATGATATCCTTCTCCAGAGACTGAGCCCTTCAGATCATGTGTCTGAAGTATGAGATGAAGTCTGGCCATCCTGGCTTCCAAGGAGCATTCTGGTTGTACTACTTTTACAACAGATTTGTTTTTCTTTTATCAGTCAATGGCACTTTTAATATTCTCCTCCATCAATATAACTCAAATGCATCAATTCGTCTACCATCTTCCTTATTCATTGTCCAATTTTCACATGCTTATGAGGTTATTGAAAATACCATGGCTTGCGTCAGGTGCATCTTAGTCCTCAAACTAACATTTTTGCTCTTCAACATTTTAATGAGGTCTTGTGCAACAGATTTGGGTAATGTAATATGCCATTTGATTTCTTTATTGCTGCCACCATGAGTGCTGATGGTTAAGTCCAGCAAAATGAAGTCTTTGACAACTTCAATCTTTTCTCCATTGATATGAATAGTTATTTATTCATCCAGTGGTGAGGATTTTTGTCTTATTTACATTGAGATGCAAGCCGTACCAAAAGTTGTGGTCTTTGATCTTCATCAGTAAGTATTTTAAGTCCGCTTAATTTTCAGTAAGCAAGGTTGTGTCGTCTGCATATCGCAGGTTTCTAATGAGTCTTTTTCCAATTCTGACTCATGGTTTTTTTTTTAATCATACAATCCAGTTTTTCGGATTATTTGCTTAGCATTCAGACTGAATAAGTGTGGTGAATGAATGCAACCCTGGCACATACTTTCCTAATTTCAAATCATTCAGTGTCCCCTTGTTCCAATTGAACAACTCCCTCTTGGTCTATGTGCAGGTTCCTCATGAGCACAGTGAAGAGTTCTGGAATAATCATTCTATGCATTGCTGTCTATAAGTTGCCATGATCCAGACAATTGAAAGCATTTGTGTAGTCAGTAATGCACAGGTAAACATCTTTCTGGATGGTATTCTCTGCTTCCAGCCAAGATCCATCTGACGTCAGCAATGATATCCTTCATTCCATTTCCTCATCTGAGTCCAGTTTGAAACTTTGGAAGTTCTCTGTTAATGCATGATTGCAGTTGTTTTTGTAGTATCTTCAGTAAAACTTTACTTGTATGCAATATTAATGATATTGTCTGATGATTTCTACATTCTGTTGGGTCACCTCTCTTTGGAATGGGCACAAATATGGATCTCTTTGAGTCAGTTGGTCAGGTAGTTGTCTTCTAACTTCCTAGGCAAAGATGAATGAGTACCTTCAGTTCTGCATCAGTTTGTTAAGAGATTTCACTTTTTATTCCTGAAGCCCTGTTCTTTGCCAATGCTTTCAATGCAACTTGGACTTCTTCCTTCAGTATCATTGGTTTTTATCATATTCTACCTCATTAACTATTTCTTTTTGGTACAGCAACGCAGTATATTCCTTCCATTTTCTTTTGATGTTTTCTGCATCATTCAATATTTTGTCCATAGAATCCATCAGTAATTCAAGTTAAGGCTTGAATTTTATCTTTACTTCTCTCAGCTTTAGAAATGCTGAGCATGTTCTTCCCTTT
>NW_006408571.1:6275930-6276991 GCF_000296735.1 Chrysochloris asiatica
GTTCTTTTTGATGATGAATGTGATGTCATTCCTCTTCAATTTGTCATTCCAGGCATAGTAAACCATGTAGTTGTCAGATGCAAAATGGCCAATACCAGTCCATTTCAGTTCACTAATGCTCAGGATATGGATGTTTATGCATTCCATTTCATTCTTGACAATTTTCAATTTTCCTAGATTTATACTTTGTACACTCCATGTTCTGATTATTAATGGAAGTTTACAGTTGTTTCTCTTTACTTTGAGTTTTGCCATATCATCATATGAAGGTCCTGAAGGCTTTACTCCCTTCATGTCATCATGATGGTCAACTCTGTTTGGGGAGGCAGCTCTTCCGCTGTCGTATTTTGAATGCTCTCCAATCTGAATGGCTCACCTTCTAACATTATGTCTGACAATATTCTGGTGTTCTTCATCATTATTCAATATTCAATATTCTGGTCCTGACAGTGCTCCACTGCTATTCAAAGGTTGCCAGTGACTAATTATTTGGAAGTAGTCCATCTCTCCTTCTTCCTAGTCTGTCTTTGTCAGGAAGTTCATTTGAAGCCTGTCCACCATTGGTGATCCTGCTGGTACTTAAAATACCAGTGGCATAGTTTCCAGAATCAAAGCAATATGCAGTCACAGCAGTACAACAAACTGACAAGTGGTCCACCATAGGCTTGAGAGAGTTGAAACGAACTAGCATTGGTTATTTTGATCTAACAATCATATGCCGATAATGACAAATTGATGAGGAATGTTCATTATCTAAACAAACTATCTTGGAGTACGATACTGTCTATAATAAGATAGTCTCCATATGCCTACAAGGAAGAATAGTTAGTACCACTATTATTAAAATTTATACCACTGGTGATGAAATTAAATAATTACCAAATTCTTCTGTCTGACAGTATTATACTTCAAGATAGATCATGAAATGTTCTTTTGGATGACAAATGTCACACCATTCATCTTCAATTTGTCATTCCCAGCATAATATACCATATGGCTGTCAGATTAAAAATGGCCAATCCCAGTCAATTTCAGCTTACTAATGCCAAGCGTATCATAGT
>NW_006408571.1:6288915-6297256 GCF_000296735.1 Chrysochloris asiatica
AAAAAAAAAAAAAGTCAGAATGAAGCAAAACCAACAAAGTTTGTTGTCTTCCTTTGCTCCGTGGTTCCCATGACATTTTTCCATGGTGTTTCTACTTCTTTGCTTGGTCTTGCTGTTTGGTTTCACCCAAGTTGTCTGCTAAGGCCTGGCAGATTCAAAAGTTCATGATTTCTTACTTTTGCTACAAGTTCCACTAGCTATATGTCTTCAAACCTTTTAAATGTTCCTATCTCTGTGGTTCTGAGTTTTGGAGCTCTGCCCTGGATCTGCTTTGCCTGGTATTCTGTGGTATGGGTGACAGCAAACTTCACTGCACTCCACCCTAGCCACCATCAAGCCCCCGCCTTCACATGATAGAATTTTCTAAGACAAATTTATCATTTATTGAAAGTACCTTTTTCTAATAGCACAACAGGTAACTCTACACATGGACCTCACCAAATGGACTACACAGGAATCAAATTGACTACATCAGTGGAAAGAGAGTGGAGAAGCTCAATATCATTAACCAAAAGAAAGTCATCAGTTGCTCATACATAAGTTTAGGTTGAAGCAGAAGAAAATGTAAACAAATCCATGAGTGCCAACAGTATATGATCTTGAATATCATTGTTTTATGGTTATTAAGTGCCATAAAATGGATTCTGACTCATAGCAACTGGGTATAGGATTTTCAAGGGCAGCTGGTGGGTCTGAATCTTAGACATTGAAATTAGCAGTCTAGAGCTTATCTTACAGTGCCACATCAGGACTACACCTAGAATATACCCCACCTGAATCTAAAGACCATCCCAAGAACAGATTTGATGCATCAGACACTAATGATAAAAGACAGGTAAGTTATGAGAGGACATGAAGAACAATATACAGAAAGAACGAAAAGCTAATTTAAAAGATGGAAAGAAAGAAAACACCGATGAAGATAAAAGATTACAGTCTTCAGTATGGATTGCAACTCAATGTAAAAAATACAAAAATCTTCACCTGAAGCAGGAAATAATATCATGAAAAAGGGAGAAAAGATTAAAGTTGTAAAAGACTTCACTTTGCTTGGATCCACAATCAATACTTGTGCAAGCAGCAACCAAAAATTCAAATAACATATTAGTTTATGCAACTCTGCAAATGAGAATCTTTAAAGTGTATATGAGTAAAGATATCAGTTTGAGGACTATGGTGCACTTGACACAAACCATGGTATTTTCAGTCATCTCATACGCATGTGAAAGTTGGACAATGGATTACAAAGACTATAAGAATTGATGCATTTGGATTCTAGGGTTGGAGAATATTAAAAGTACCATAGATTGCCAGAAAAACAAACAAGTGAAACCAAAATGTCCCTTAGAAACCAAGATTGTGAGACTCCATCTCTCATACTTGGACATGTTGTCATGAGGGACCAGTCCCTAGGGAAGGACGCCATGCTTGGTAAAATTGAGAGTCAGCAAAAAGAGTAAGATCCCAAAGGATAGAATAATAGTACCAGCTGCAAATGGCCAAGAGGTGTGAGGATGGCACAACATTTGATATGTTGTATATATGATCACTCTGAGTCAGAACTGACTTGAAGTCACCACCATCAAAAACAACAACAGTATAGCAACTGAACCATATTCTTGAATTTAATTTTTCAGTCAGTAAATCATTAGAACTATGAAGAATGGCAAAATGTGTTGCTCAATCAACGTATATCTAAGTCTGATTGAAATTAAAATTTGTTTAATAGCAGATGCTAAATCCACGAAATATTATTACTCAGTTTTCACTAACCATTTTTAAGTGCCTTATATTCCTGTCCACAAACTATATTGAACGGAATTATTTAAATAAAATTAAATAACTGGGGCAATGATAGTTGAATAAGAAATACATTAATATGTCTGAGTAACTTTGATAAATGGAAACTTACCTTTCCAGACTTGCTGTACCATTTTCATAATTACTCTTTAGTTTATGACTTAGTGAAATCTAAAGACTCACAAAAATTGATACAGTCAGAGGTAATTAACAGCATTCCAAGATTCAGCTGATCCCCTGTTCATTAACACAACACGATTGCATAACCAGATTATCTGGTTTATCCACAGAATTTTTCACTTTAAAATCATTAATTTGAAAAAAAAAAAAAAAAAATCCAAACAAAATTTTCACTAAAAATATGGTGGGGTCAGGGGAGAAAAATTTTCCTTATGTTTCTACTTCGAAAGCTACAGCCTGAGCAAAATAGAACTTTTTCCTTTTCTACTCTTATGACACATTGTTCAGTTCTCTACAAGGAAAACATATAGATAGATAATATAGATAGATAATATAGATAGATAATAGGTAGGTAGATAGATAGATAGATAGATAGATAGATAGATAGATAGATAGATAGATAGATATAAAACAATTTAAAGTTACCATGTTAGTTATCTAGTGCTGGAATAGCAGAAATACCACAACCAGAAATTTGTTCTCTCACAGTTTAGGAGACTAGAAGTCCACAATCTGAGTGTTGGTTTTAGGGGAAAGATTTCTAAGCAATTTGTCAGCTCTAGAGAAAAGGTCTTGTTTCCTTTTCAGCATCTGCAGGCCCAACATTCCTTGTAGATCTCCATGAGGCTTGGCATCAATCTTCCTCTGGATCTAGGAGCTTCACAGTACAGAGATCATAGGTCCACAGTACACACTACAGTCATAGCTCTACTTCTTTCCTGGTAGTAGCTCCCTTTAAGCACTCCTTACATGTTTAATCTTTTATATTTCAGAAGAGATTGACTTAAGATAAAACAATTTTACAGATTGCATCCTACCTCATTAACATCATAGAAGTGTGATTTAAAGCACATAGGAAGAACACACTCAGCATTTCTCAAACTGAAAGAAGTGAAGAAATATTCATAAAACAGCTACTTGGCCAACCAATTGGAAGAAATTCATAATTGTGCCCATTTCAAAGAAGGTAACCCACCAGACAACAACAACAACAACCCACCAGAAGGTGGAAATCACGAACAATATCATTAATATCACATGAAAGTAAAACAAACTGAAGCTAATTCAAAAACTGTTTGAGCAATACATCAAAAGGAAACTACAAGAAATTCAAGGCAGATTCAGAAGAGGTTGTGGAACCAGGGATATCATTGCTGATGTCAGATGTAACCTGGCTGAAAGCAGAGAGTATCAGAAAGAAGTTTAATTGTGCTTACTGACTATGCAAAGGCATTCAGATCATAACAAACTGGGTAACATTAAGAAGAATGGGTAATCCAGGACACTTAATTGTCTCCATGAGGAATCTGTACATAAAGCAAGAGGCAATCATTAGAACAGAACAAGGGAATATTGAATGTGAGTTTGCATAAATAGGAAAGGTGTGCATCAGGGTTGTATCTTTTCACTGTACTTATTCAATCTATACGCTGAGCAAATAATCTAAGAAGCTAGATAATATGAAGAATATGTCCTCAGGATTAGAGAAAGACTCATTAAGAATCTCTGATATGCAGATGACACAATAATGCTTGCTGTAAAATACTGATGAAGATCAAACACCACAGCCTTCAGTATGAATTGCACCTCAATGTAAAGAAAAAAAAAAAGTTCTCACAATTGGACCAATAAATAGCAATATGATAAAAGGAGAAATAGTGACTTGACTTTGTTTGGATCCACAGTCAACATTTGTGGAAGCAGCAATCAAAAAATCAGGCGACATATTGCATTGGGCAAATGTGCTGCAAAAGACCTTTATAGTGTTCATTAGCAAAGATGTCAGTTTGAGGATGACAGTTTGGCTGACCTAATCCATGGTATTTTCAACTGCCTCATAAACATGTCAAAGTTGGACAATGCTTACGGAAGGCAGGACAATAACTGATGCATTTGAATTATGGTGTTGACAAAGAATACTGAAAGTACCATGGGTTGCTAGAAGAACAAACAAATCTGACTTGGAAGAAGTAAAGTAAGAATGCTCCTTAGAAGAGAGGATTGCAAGACTTTGTCTCCTCTACATTGGACATGTTGTCAAGAAGTATCTATCCCTGGAGAAGGACATCATGCGTGGTAAAACGGAGGCTCTGTGAAAAAGAGGAAGACCCTCAATGAGATGGATCGACACTGTAGAAGCAGTCATGAGCTCAAACCTAGCAACAAATATGAGGATGGTGCAGGACAAGATAGTGTTTCATTCTGTTGTGCTATGAGTCAGAACTGACTCTATGGCTCCTAACAACAGCAGGATAATTAGATCAGCGATGATCTCATCAACTCACATGGTGGAGGGCAAGTGGGAAGTGATTACCTTAGATCAGATTTCATACGGGGAGATTGTTGTTTTTGTTTTTAAGTGCCACCAAATCGGTTCCCACCCACAGTGACCCTGTATAGGGTTTGCTTGGACTGCTGATTCTGCAGTTCAAACCAACCTTACAGTCCAATGCATTAATCCTTAGTGCCACACCGGGACTCCAACTAGAGCTGTGGTGGTGATGGTTATGAGCCATTGAATCGATTCTAACTCATAGCGACCCTCCACAGGGTTTCCAAGGTTGTACATCTTTACGGGAGCAGAAAGGCTCATCTTTCTCTCATGGAACAGCTGGTAGTTTTGAACTGCTAACCCTGAGGTTAGCAACCTGAATCATAACCACTATGCTACCAAACTCTTTAATGGGAGATTGTTATTGTTGTATGCTGGGAAGTCGGTTCTGACTCATAGGGACCCTTATAGGGTTTCTAAGGCTGTAGATCTTTATGGGAGCAGGAAGCCTGACCTTTCTCCTGTGGAGCAACTGGTAGTTTTGAACTGCCAACCTTGAGGTTAGCAGCCCAATTCGTAACCACTACGCTACCAGAGCCTTAGTACATTTTAATGACCAAATCACTGATAATCCAGGTCCAGTGAAGCTGACAGAAAACCTTAACTATCAAGGTAAAAATGTAGAAAGAAGATACTTTGAGCTATCATGAAGTGATGCTTTCAACTCCTTTTGTCTGTGAGCTCAAGTCTATAGAACAGACAAAAAGAATCCCAGAGTTACTCACGGTTGTGAGTCAATTCCAACATGGAGTGATACTACAGCATAGAGTAGTACTGCCCCATAGGCTTTCCAAGGCTGATATATTTACAAAAGCAGATGGCTACATTTTCACCTGTGGAACAGCTGGTACTTTCAAACCACTGACTTTTCTATAGCAGCCAATTACTTAACCAGTGTGACAGCAGACTTCCTCACCCTAGAATTACACAGTGTTGTCACTAAAAAGATTCAAGAGATAAGAGCACACAGGATGACATTATCAATGGGGTGACACCAAAACACTGCCTATAAAATTTGTATGCAATGTTTAAGCCAAAATTTATTATTATTAAAAAAAAAAAATCCTTTAGTTATAGCAACAAAACCCAACTCATATGTATCAATATACCTAAAAGGTTAAAACTCTGTGCTAATTTACTTTCGGATTATTCTGATGTGCTCTGCTCAAAGCTGTCATTATTTCCCAATTACAATGATGATTGACATCATGTGGTTTCATCTGCATGCAGTACAAGTGCAAGCTGTTTTTATTGTTACCAGTTGCAATAGTAAATGTTACCAAAGAAGAGAAGATCTATGGGTAGGAGGTGGGGATGTGACACCACCATAGTGTCACCACTAGAATTGTTGTTAGTGCTTTGAGTCGGTTCCACCTCACAGCAACCATATATAGGGTTTCTGAGGAGGGGGTGTTGTGTTTCAATCACTGCCGTTACAGTTAGCAGTCAAATGCTTATGCTACATAGTCCCTCTTCTTTTCCTTTACTCATTTACCAATAAACCAGAAGTATGTTGTCATGTTGCTATTAGGTGCCATTGAGTCCGTTCTGGCTCATGGCAACCATATGCATAACAGAACGAAGCACTGTCTTGTGCTGCACCATTCTGACAATTGTTGCTCCTTTTGAGCCCATTGATGCTGCCACTAAGCCAATTCATCTTGTTGGGGGTCATTCTCTTTTTATTGACCTACCACTTTATCAAGCATAATGTCCTTCTTCAGGGAATGGTCCCACCTGATAACATGTCTGAAATATTACAAAGTCTGGCCATCCCAGCTTTTAATGAGAATTCTAGCTCGACTTCTTCCAACACAGATAGATTTGTTTGTTCTTCTGAAAGTCCATGGTGCTTTCAATATTCTTCTCCAAAACATAACACAAATACATAAATTCTCATATGGTCTTGCTTATTCTTTGTCCAACTTCCACATATAATGCTATTGAAAATACCATGCCAGAAATATATTAGACCGTAGACTGATATCTTTTCTCTTAAATACTTTAGAGAGATCTTGTGCCACAGATTTGCCTATTGTAATACATCATAGGATATCTTGACTGCTCCTTCCATGAGTGTTGATAGTAGAATGAAGTCTGACAACTTCAATCATGTCTCTGTTTATCATGATGCTGTTTATTGGTCTAGTGGTCAGGATTTTTGTTTTCTTTACATTGAGTGTTTTCCAACTGAACGGCTCTTCTTCTGCCACTATATCTGACAATATTCTGGTGCTAGTCATAAAGTTTTCCGTGGATAAACATTCAGATGTAGTCTGCCTCTCCTTCTTCCTAGTCTGTCTTATTCAGGGAGCTCTGCTGAAACCTGCCCACCATGGGTGACCCTGCTGGCATTTATAGTATTGTTGTCATAGCTTCCAGAATCACAGCAACACACAATCCATCATAGTAGGACAAACTGAAAGATAAGTGGTAGAAACCAGGAGAATACGTGTTTAAAACAACTGATACATGTTATGGTATTATGGAGGGATATTTTTCACCTAGCAAGCAGACTTTATATGAATTTTCAAGTTAAACCATATGCTTTTCTAATCTGTGTATTATCATACATTTTTAGACTTAAAAGCATAGTAATATAACATAGGTATTCTTTTAAATGTACTATTAAAACATATTTTGTCAATCATGTATTTTATATGTTGGTAGTTGCCAGCTTCTTGATGTTTATAAATGAAACATATACAATTTTTAATAGAAATTCTAGGATTCCAGGGATCTTTCTTGAAGCATAAGTGAAGGTAAGAGGAAATAAATATTTCATCTTTGTGCAAAACCTTTGTGTCTTAGGATCATTTCGTGATTTATGTAGGAGCTTCCTTTCTTACCCATTTTACCTTTGATAAAGACTGAGGCTTCGGGTTCCCTGAAACATACATTTTTATAGACAGCCTTGCTTCTGTATTTCAAATGTATGAATTTTTAAAAATCTTACTATGGGGGTGCATTTTATGTACCCTAAAATGAATTATTAGATCCTTCTGAGAGCTATTTGAATAGAAATATATTATGACATGGTTTGTCTTAACACTCAAGGCTCTCTGGATTCACAAATGCAGAGGTGATCTTGACAAGACTTAGGTGTTAACAATAACACCTTCATAATAGCCTAACCCTGTAATGACTCTCTCATTTGTGCAAATGGTTTATGCACTCAGTTATTAGATGAAATATTTGTGGTTTAAGTCTTAACAGAGATCCATGTGAAGAAAGATCTAATGGCAGACTTCTGAAAAATCAGTCACTGAAAACCCTACTGGAGCAAAGTTCAACTCGGACACACACGCAGTTGTCATGAGTTGGAATTGATTGATGACAATTGGGAAATCTTGCAAATGTGATGTGCATTCTGAATACTGAAACCCTCTTTCTACCTCTAGCTTCAGGACTCTTCCTAATGTCTTTGATCCTTTACCAGAGGGATCAGGAACCTTTTTCCTGCCTAAATTTATAACATCATTCACAGGTCATACAAAATTATCAGCTTAAAAATAAGCCTGCTATATCTGGTCAAACATTTAATTAACTAACCCTCTGGTAGCATAATAGTTAGAGTTGGGCTGCCAACCTCAAGGCCAGCAGTTCAAAACTACCAGTTGTTCCATGAAAGAAAGATGAAACATTCTACTCCCATAAAGATATACAGCCTTGGAAACCCTATGCAGATTGCTATGAGTCTGAACTGCCTCCATCGCATACCACCACCACCACCACCACCACCAATGTGATAGCTAGAGTCCTGGTGTGGCACTATAGGATGAGAACTGGACCATAAGGTTGATTTGAAGTGCAAGGTCTATGGTTCAAACTCACTAGCCATTCCTTAGAAATCCTATACAGGATTGCTATGAGAACCGACTCAATGACACTTAACATCAGTGTGATTGCTGGAACTGGGGTTGCCTTGGCAGAACCACACCAAATGATTTTGTGGGCCATATATGGCCTGAAGGAGCTCTGGTAGCATAGTGGTTACAAATCAGGCTGTGAACCTCATGGTCAGCAGTT
>NW_006408571.1:6297822-6300868 GCF_000296735.1 Chrysochloris asiatica
CTATGTAACCTCCAGGGATGGAGTGAGAGATGTCACAGAAATCCCACTTGTGAATTCAGTACTGCTACACTAAGAAAATTCTGGATGGGTCTAATGCCAGACTAAAACTAGGCTGGTTTTTTTTTGTGTGTGTGTTTGTGTGTGTGTGTTGGGGGTAGGGTGTGGGAGGTAGGTGTGGGGAGCTGTTTTCTGTTAACAGTATTGGAAAATGTGCTTAACTAATACAGTCTATATATTTATGTATCTATGTATGGTGGTGATGGTTATGTACTATGGAATTGGTTCTGACTCATAGCGACCCTGTATAGGGTTTCCAAGGCTGTAAATCTTTAAGGAAGCAGAAAGTTTTATCTTTCTCACATGGAACAGCTGGCTTGTAACCACTACTCTACCAGAGCTCCTTGTATTTACTTATATGTATTCTATAGTAGACAATCAGTGGGGCATGTTTGATGAATGAAAAATAAGTGAATGAATTAATGGAAAAACCTCACTATCCTTCCCTAAGTTTTAAAATTGTCCTTTCAATATTCTTCTTGTCCAGATAGTCTTACATGTTTTTAAGTGCCATCAAGTCAATTTCAAATAGGATTTCTGAGGAGTGGCTGGTGTGTTTCAACTACTGAGTTTGTGGTTAGCAGTGCAGTGCTTATACTACAGAACCATACCAGGACTCCAAATAGCCGTCTTGCTGTTGAGTCGGTTCTGACACATAGCAACCCTTATAGTGTTTCTGAGGAGCAGCTGGTAAGCTTGAACTACCAAACCTGAGTTCAAATCAACTTTGCAGTCCAGCACATTAACTCACAGCACCACATCAAGACTCCTAAATAGTCTTATAAGTGTCTCAAAATGAGTATATCCAAAAATAGCTCTTTCTTTTCTTTTTCTTTTTAAATGTTTCTCACTCTCAGGTTCCTTTCTTGGTGAAAGGTGATAACATGTATGCAACCAGTCAAAGCATAAACTTAATCAGATTACTTTACTATTAAATTCATTCAGTAGCTGAGTCCTCTTGATTCTTGCATTTCAAACTGTTTGATATTCACAGCCTGTACTGCATCCTATGCGCTTCACTTGCAGCTTAGAAACATGTTAAGATACTTGGACAACTGAAAAGGTAGCGTAAAAGTTGATTGCTCTCTAGTCTTCTTCATTGACTTTGGGCTTGGCTGTGTGCTTTGCTTTAACTAATATTACAAAAAGAGGTGACATACATCACATCCAGAAAGATGTTTTCAAAGACATTTTGAGTTCCTGCCTTCTCTTTTCTACTTTAACCACAAGAGCACCATTTCGCAGAAACGAGCACATCTTTTAGTCTGAGTCCTAAAATAAGAAGATATGAGAAACAGAGATATAATCTGAAGCAGAAGTAAAGTGAATGGGAGTCTATATGATCGAGAATTGATAAAGCAAATTGAGAAGCAAAACTAATAGAGAAGTGAATCGAGGATATGCTAAAACGTAAGTATCTTAAGTGAATTGATAAATATTTATTTTTATGGCATTTATATTATTATTTCCATAACAGTTTTAATAAAAGCACCCTAGTGGCACAATGTTTAAAGTACTCAGCTCATAAGGAAAGTTTGGTGGTTTGAACCCTCCAATCCCTCTGTTTGAACAAAGACCTTGGTTATAAGCTCTCATAAAGAATACAGCCTGGCTCCTATGAGTGCATTCTATCCTGTCATATAGGGTCACAGTGATTACAGGCATACCTGTGAGACAGCGGTCTAGTTCCAGACTGCTGCCATAAAGTAAATCACACAGTTTATTTTGTTTCCCACCACCCAGTGCCATTAAGTCAATTCCTACTCACAGCTACCCTTTGTGAGGTTTTCTAGGCAGTAAATCTTTACAGGAGATGAAAGCTTTCTCTTTCTCCTGTTGGGTGGCTGGTAGATTAAACTGCTGACCTGTCGTTACCAGCTCAACACATAACCCACTATGCCATCAGGACTCCTGTTATTGCATATAAAACTTATGTTTACATTATAGTATATTTCTTAATTGTGCAATAGCATTATAGAAAATTTGAAATATTATGAGAATTACAAAGTGTGACACATAGACACGAAGTGAGCACATGCAGTTGAAAAATGATGCTGGTAGAATTGTTCAAGGTTGCCACAAACCTTCAATTTGTAAAACTCCCAATCTGTGAACAGCAATAAAGTGAAGTGAAGTACAATGACATATGCCTGTATTAGAATCCATTCAACAGTACACAAGAAACTTGGACTGGTAACATAGGGACTATCTTTGAAGTGTAGTGGCAGAATGTTATACTTTGTATAGATTGATGGATCTATGAGGTTTGTGGTTAGCTAATACCACAGATAATATATTTTTCAGTTCTACAATTTATATTTTAAAATATTTTATTGCTTTGCTGAGAAAGCCTAAATGTATTTAAAAACACATTTATTAAAATGTATTTACCTTTTATTAATAAAGATCATTATGGTAGTTGCTTTAAATCAGATGTTTATTTGAACATCAGTATTATTCAGGAGCTGATTTTTTCTACTGATTGTTTTTTCTTTCTTTTCTTTTTGTAAATATGTTAATTAGCAGTGGATGGTACCCCAGACATTGTGTTGCAAAGCCTCTGGATTCTGTTACGTTCTTCCTCAGAATATTAATTTAAAAAATTAGACTGATACCAGGTTACAAAAATCCTGTGATTTCAATTTGGCTCTTTTACCTGATTCTTTTATCTAACTGTGTCACAACTCCACTTATGCCTGACCTACAGCTAAATCAGGCATTTGAGTAGTGATTATATACAGAATCACTACTAGGCCTCTTTGACTTTCATCTTACTGGGATTTCCCCTTTCATGTTTTTATAGCTGTAGTTATTCTACAGCTATCCAATAACTGACAGTTTGTTGTACTGTGGTGACTGTGAGTTGCTGTGATTCTGGAAGCTATGCCACTGGTATTTTAAATACCAGCAGGGTTACTCATGGTGGACAGGTTTCAGATGAGCTTCCAGACTAAGAAAGACTTGGAAGAAGGAGAGATGAACTACTTCC
>NW_006408571.1:6301688-6303339 GCF_000296735.1 Chrysochloris asiatica
CTATATCATCAGCCAAAACAAGACCAGGGGCAGATTGTGGAACAAATCAATTGCTCATATGCAAATTCAGAATGAAGCTGAAGAAAATGAAAACAAATCCACAAGAACAAAATATGACTTTGAATATATCCCACCTGAATTTAGAGATCATCTGAAGAACAGATGTGATATATTAGACACTAAAGACAAAAAAACAGAGGAGTTGTGGGATGACATCAAGAACATTATACAGGAAGAAAGCAAAAAGTCATTAAGAAGACAAGAAAAAAGGAAAAGATCAATATGAGTATCAGAAGAGACACTGAGGCTTGCTCTCCTGTGTAGAGATGCTAAAGCAAATGGAAAAAAAGATGAGCAGGTACAAGGGCTGAAGAGAAAATTTAAAGGTCAGCTAAAAAAGACAAAGTCAAATATTATAACAAAATGTGCAAAGATCTGGAGTTAGAAAACCAACAAGGAAGAACACTCTCAGCATTTTTCAAGTTGAGGGCACTGAAGATAATATTTAAGCCTCAACTTTCATTATAGAAGGATTCTCTGGGCAAATTATTGAATGATGCAGAAAACATCAAAAGAAAATGGAGGGAGAATGGATAAACAAACTGTGGTACATACACACAATGGAATATTATGCTACCTTGAAGAATATCAAGGAAACTGCAAGCCACTGCATAACATGAATGAAACTTGAGGGCATTATGTTGAGTGAAATTAGTCAGTCACAAAAGAAGAAATACTGCATAGGATCACTACTGTAAAAGACTAAGAAAAAGAATCCACACTAAAAGTGGGGGGATTCTTTTGCTGGCTACTGGGATGTGATGGGGTGAGATGAGGGGAGGGAGGGAACGTGGAGAACAGGGTAGGGAACAGACACAGGAGAGGTTGGGTGCTAAGAAGGGGAGCAATATACAAGAAGGGGGAGAGTAATGGAAGAACAAACCGGATGGAAGAACAATTAGGCAGGTTTGCATGGGCTAAGTGGGACAGAAGTAAAGAATGATGTATGCATAATCTTGGAACAACAGGGCTCTGAGATAGATGGATTGAGACACGGTTGGAATGGAGAAAAGAGGATTAATAATGTTAAGATGTTTGGCTGTCTTATGAATCTTGGTTTCCCTGGAAAACCATTATAAAATAGACACTGCAGGAGGAAAGAAAGGAATAGCCAGCAATATCACCATAGAAAGGTTGTAAGTCTGTCTTCTGACTAGAACTGAATGGATACCTAAAATGGGGCTCCAATGTGCCCAGTGAAGGAGACTTCCTGTGGAGCCTCTGCATTACATAAGACCATAGGTGGAATCCTGAACAGTATTCAGAATCTTCAGAGGAGGGAAATTTCTACTTGAAAGGATGGGCAGACCAGCCTGGAGCAGCTAGCAGAACAAAAGATACTTCTTGAAAGAAATACCTACAGGAAAAATACAAAACAATATAGGCAGACTGATCGATTACTATAAGAACAAGCAAGTTGCTCACCAAGGAGACATCAAGGCAAGTGTTCGAGTCCCCTCAGAGCAAACCCCCTTCGAAGACTAAGACTCAATGGGAATACATGCTCTGATTGACAAACACATTCATCACCGATAGGGAGAAGTGAGGAAAAAACAGCAATGAAATTGCAAACTAAGCCCTACAACATTCA
>NW_006408571.1:6303524-6309246 GCF_000296735.1 Chrysochloris asiatica
CAGATAATACCCACTTAACCTGGCTCCAATGACTTGATGATCAGAGCTCAACTAGCAGAAGAAAGAAGAGGAAAAAAAAAGAGTAATCTGATACAATTTGATGAACTTAACCTACATCTATGGATGCAGTAGTTCAAAAGAAGGAACACATCTTTACAGCAAGGATCATTCCCACCCCTCCATACACAGGGTAGACAGGGGTGGGCAACTTGGACTACTCAAAATGGCTACCCAAAATGGGGGGATGGGGGACTTCAAAGCCAAGAAGTGACTGACTTAAAAGCATTCAAGAGAGAATCTAGGTCCATAGGATGTGAAGGAATGTAGAATCTCCACTGAGTAGTATCCAATCTGTTTAGGCATGGCTGATGAAAGGAAATGTGGATAGTTCTCTTGTGATACAATAGCAAATAATTATTATCAGGACTAATTGTGAGGGTTGGAAATGTAAAGGTAGACATTTTGTAGCAAAGAGTGGAGTGATTAACTGTGTGGTCTTAGATGGAGGTCCCTGGGACCATCAAAGGAGAAGAGCGGAGAGTGGGACCCTACCCAGAGAAGCAGTGACACCTGAGATGGAAGCAGAGATGATGATTTGGAGAGATGGAGCATCTGGGGGCTTTAGACCCATAGAGGGATTGGGGTTGTGTGCTGATGACCGGGAGTTGGGGCAAGCTTGCAGGTTATACCCTTTGGTTGGTTGATGATGCATGGAGGGGATTGTATCCATGGCAATGAAACAATATATGATAGGATCAATGTAAAACTAATGTTCTCCCATGTAAACTATCACATGATTCACAATAAAACATTTAAAAAAAAGAAGATGGAAGGAATACACAGAGTCTCTGTTCCAAAAAGAAATGGCCAATAGTCAACCATTTTATGAGGTAGCATGTGACCAAGAGTCAATGGTACTGAAAGAAGAGGTCCAAGGTGCATTGAAGGAATTGGCAAAGAACAAGGTACCAGGAATTGATGGAATAAAAATTGAAATCTTTCAAGAAAGTAAGGTGGCACTGGAGGCACTCACTCATCTATACCAAGAAATTTGGAAGACAACTATCTGGTCGACTGATTTGAAGAGATCCATATTTGTGCACATTCCAAAGAGAGGTGACCCAACAGAATACAGAAGCCATCGGGCAATATTTTTGATATCACATATGAGTAAAGTTTTACTAAAGGTAATACAGAAAAAGCTGCAAGCATACATTGACAGAGAACTTTCAGAGGCTCAAACCGAACTCAGAAGAGGACGTGGAACAAGCAATATCATTGCTGACATCATATGGATCTTGGCTGAAAGCAGAGAATACCAGATAGATATTTACTTGTGCTTTATTGGCTATGCAAAAGGCTTTCAACTGTGTGGATCATGACAAGTTATGGACAATGTTGCAAAGTGTGAGTATTCCAGAACACTTAATTTTGCTCATAAGGAGCCTGTACATGGACCAAGAAGCAGTTGTTCAAACAGAACATCTGAACATTGAATAGTTTAAAATTTAGAAAGGTGTGTGATGGCTGTATTCTTTCACCATACTTATTCAACCTTAATGCTGAGCAAATAATTCGAGAAGGTGGGTTATTTGAAGAAAAATGTGGCAACAGAGTTGGAGGATGACTCATTAACAACCTGTAATATGCAGATGATAGGACCTTGCTTGCCGAAATTGAAGAGGACTTAAAATCTTACTGATGAAGATCAAAGACCACTGCCTTTGGTATGGATTGCATCTCAATGTAAAGAAAACAAAAATCCTCACCACTGGGCCAATAAACAAACTTTTTAACAATGGAGAAAAGATTGAAGTTGTCAAGGACTTCGTTCTTCTTGAATTAACTATCAACACTCTTGGAAGCAGGAGTCAAGAAATCAAAGGACGTATTGCATTAGGCAAATCTGCTGCACAAGATCTTTTTAAAGTGTTGAAAGAAAAAAAGATGTGAGCTTGAGGACTAAGGTGCACCTGACCCAAGCCATGGTATTTTTAATAACTTCATATGCATGAGAGAATTGGGCAATGAATAAAGAAGATCATAGAAAAATTGATGCATTTGAGTTATGGTGTTGGAGGAGAATATTGAAAGTACCATGGGCTGTCAAAAAACAAACAGATCTGTGTTGGAATAAGTGCAGCCAGAGTGCTCATTGGAGGCTACGATGGCCAAACTTCATCTCTCATACTTCGGATATATTATCAGGAAAGACCAGTTGCTGGAGAAGGATATCATGTTTAGTAAGGTGGAGGGTCAGAGAAAAAGAGGAAGATCCCCATCAAGATGGATTGGCAAAATGGCAGCATCAATGAGCTCAAGTGTGGCAACAGTTGTAAGGTTGGTCCAGGACCAGGCAGTGTTTCATACTGTTGTGCATAGGGTCAATATGAGTCCGTACTGACTCCATGGCACCTAACAACAACAAAAATAGTTATTCTAAATTCTGTCCCCTGATGGTTCAAGCCAATTGAAGTGTGAATTCCTCATTAGAGCCTTAACTATGTTAAATGGAACAGATTTGGGGGTTGTACTCAGACTAAAATCTATGAAAACTGAACAAATTAGTTATTCCTTCTTCCAAGAGATAGCAGCTCCCTTCTAATAAGTCTTGAGTGCCTTTAGGTACCTTGCAACCCCTGAATTTATAGTTGCTATCTTTATGACAATATTTTAGTAGAAGCTACTCAATCAAATTAAAAAGTAAAATCTCTGATAGTATTTAAAATGAAAATGAAGGTTTGTTATCCACAATTAGCATCCATAATTGAATTAAGAGCTTATTTTTAATCATATGAAATGTATTATTCCTTATATTCCAATCCTTTCACACTCTATTGACAGACTTTAAGAAAATATTTTCATACATAATACTTCTTATAAACTAATTTCTAGAACATTAATTAAAAGATAATGTTCATGGTTATAACCTAAATGATTTATGATTTGCTTCATTTGTAATCTACTGAGTTTAAAGGATTTAAGTTCCTTCAAAGTATTCTCTTAATAGGAATGGAATTTGAATGATTTTGTATTGCTTCTTGAAATATGCCCCTCCTTACAAGGCATTGCATTTTAAAATGACTTTTTTTAGTGTTAGTGAATACACTCATGTGTGGAAGAAGGTAAAGAGGGAAAAGAAAGACAGTATTTTAAACGTGATTTTTTTTTTCTTTTATTGGTTAGTGCATGCAGCTTCCATTATGCATACAGCTGCTGCAGTCTTTCAAAAATTTAATTCTGATTTTTTTTTTTTTCTGTTTCCTCAGGATTTGGGAAATAATTGATGTAGGAAAGAAAGTCTCATATTTAAGTGTTGGGCACAAATGATCACAATAAAAATATTGTAAATTCTAAACAAAGAAGGATATAGCTAGTCAGCTTCTCTTCAGACTAATAAAAGCTTTGCAGACAAAGCATAATCTTGTGAATCAATATGAAAAATAAATCGAATTCATGCCTAAATTGAAAAATTGAACACATTTGTCTAAAGTGCATGTGCTATTGCATTTCCCTTGATGCATAACCAAAATACAAAGCCACTCCCATCAGTTGAGTGTTGTTGAATCGGTTTTTAACTCATAAAGATCTTGTATAGGATTTCCAAGGAGTGGCTAGTGAGCTTGAACCCCTCACCTTGCAGTTCAAACAGAGCTTGCAGTCCAGCGCAGTATCCTAGAGTGTCACACCAGGACTCCTATAATACGGGATAGAAATGTTCCAAAGTGTTTCCAATTTGTGAGTCTTCATGGAAGCTGAGTGCTACATCTTTCTCCTGCAGAGTAGATAGTGGGTTTAGCCACGAACCTTTCAGTTAACAACCAAGTGCCAAATCACTATGCCTCTTGTTTGTAATACAAATCATAACTTATCAATAAACACATTACTTATTCACACTAATATTTATGTGAAAAATGTTCTGTATAGCTTTAACAGACTAATTTATCAATATATACAGAAAAGCTAGCCAAAATTCTATCTTTATTTTATATATTTATAATTCTATAATATTCTATTGTTATTTTCTTGTTGAATTACATATGTCTTGTACTTCTTAATTTAAATCAAGTTTCTTTTACAAAAAATAGTTTGTGGTATATATCATTATCTTATTTATGATTTTGATGAAATGAAATAAAATATCACCATGTCCTTGAATCATCAAACATTGCATAAAACCAATGTAAAACATAATCACCAACACCATTTAAAAAAATATTTTGTCTGTGAGCTCCTTAAAGTGATGTGCATATGATATGCTAAGTTCACACAAAACATATGTTACACATGGCTCTTCTTTATGTATTTTTAGTAAGTTTATGTCTGGACTTAATTGGAAATTAAACTTGTTTCATTTGCTTGAAGTAAGTATTTTCTATTCCTAATATATTTTGTTCCTACAACGTTGTAAAAATTTGTATTTATTTACACTAATACGTGTTAATAGACTCAGTATGTATTCTTACAATAACACACATATTTATTTGGTAAGCTTTGTAAAGCAAAGAGATTCTGAAAACTATAGAAGCCTTGACCCAACTGTTGATGTTTTGTTGTACAAGATAATAATAATTTGTTTTTATGAAGAATTGGACAGAAAAATCAGTGTATACAAGACTTACAAATATCAATGCTGTCTTACAAATTTTAGAGTTTATTTATTTAAAAATACACCAGCCCAGAAGTAAAAAAAAAAATCCTCTTATCTTTTGTAATGCTTATGTTGCAAATAATCACAGAAGTTATTGTTTTACACTCTAATCAGCTTTATCCTAGTGGGCTTAACAAAAATTTTAGGATTGCCTTTTAAAACAAAAATATAGCTTTTATTTATGTGATTATACAGTTTTTGAAAAATATCATTTTCTTAATTTTCAAAAGTGACAGTGGTAAAAGATATTTTCTTATACATAATTGTCCTCTAAAGAAGAAATCTGGACACCACAGATTAATGATTAGACACTGAGATTGCCATTTCCTTTTTCCCTAACTAAAAGGAAATGCATATAAAAATGAAATGTTTTTATTTCATTTGTCCAAGCTAAAGAAGGTAAGTTTCCCTCCCAAATTCAAATAGTGAACACATGTCCCAGATTGAATTAATAAAATAATTTGCTTATAAGGCAGTTTTCTCTTTTGGAAATCAGAGAAACACCCACAGAAAACAAATCTGCCCATTTTCTTAATCTATTTGTTCTTTTGGTAGATGGTTTGTTGCATGCTATTAAAATCATTCTTAACTAATGTACTATATATAGGAGTCCTCGTGTGACTCTGTGGGATAATGCACTAGACCCAAGGTCTATTTGAACTTCATGGTCAGCAGTTCAAATTCATCTGCTCTGATGAAGCATTTGTCTCTTTAGCAGTCACATAACCCACAAACAATACATCAGACTATGGTCTGAATTTAAAGATATATGGTCAGAGAAACAGAGAATTGGTTCCATGATACACCATGTATTCTAATAAGAATGAATGTTTAGGGTCAAAATTTATTCAGCATAAGAACCAGTGTCAGATTCCAACTGATGGTGAATTATGGCATGCCTTAATATTAGATGTGTGTTTGGGTGGATGTTATTTCAGTCTCCATAAAGAGCAACCTACCACTTGCCTCTGTTTGTTTTACTGTGGTGACTTACATATTGCTATGCTTCTGGAAGTTATGTCACCAGTATTTTAAATACCAACAGAGTCACCCATGATGGACAGATTTCAG
>NW_006408571.1:6309429-6312952 GCF_000296735.1 Chrysochloris asiatica
ACACCGAAAATAGGACAAGGGAAGAGCTGCCTCCTCGTAGTAGAGTGGACCATGATAGCGTGACTAGAGTAGAGTTTATGGGAGATTTATTTCCTGGTGGGGAATAACTAAAAATTAGAAGAAATGGCTGTAAACATCCATTAATAATCAGAAGATGGAATAGATGAAATATGAATCTAGGATAATTGGAAATTGCCAAAAACGAAATGGAACATATAAGGAGTGATGTCCTGGCCATTAGTGGGCTGAAATGGACTGCTATTGGCTATTTTGAATTGGACAATCATCTTGTTTACAATGTCAAGATGACAAATTGAAGAGGAATGTCATCACATTCACTATCAAAAAGAACACTTCAAGATCTATTTTGAAATATAATGTTTGTGATAGATAATATCCATACACCAACAAGGAAGACTAGTTAATACCAAGATTATTCAAATGTATGCACCAACCACTAAAGTCAATAATGTTGAAATTGAAGAATTGTACCAACTTTTTCAGTTTGAAATTGATCAAACATTAAATTAAGATGTATTGATAATTGCTGGTGATTGGAAGCAAAGAGGAAGGAGGAGTAGCTGAACATATGGCTTTGGTGATAGAAAGGATGCGGGAAATTGCATAATAGAATTTTAAAGACCAATGATTTATTCATTACAAATACCTTTTTTAAACAACATAAAAGATAACACTCTTGGGCCTCACCAGATAGAATATATAGAAATAAAGTTGACCACATCTGTGGGAAGAGATAGTAGATAAGCTCAATATCATCAGTCTAAAGAAATCCAGGGGAAGATTTTGGAACAGACCATCAATTGCTCATATGAAAGTTCAGGCTCAAGCTGAAGGAAATTAAAATCAATATATTAGATCCAAAATATGGCCTAGACTATATCCCACCTAGATTCCAATACCATCTTGAGAACATATTTGATGTGTTAGACACTAATGACCAAAGACCAGATGAGTTGTGGCTTGACATTAAGAGCATCGTACAGGAAGAAAACAAAGGTCATTAAAAAGAGAGGAGAGAAAGAAAAAAACAAAATGCTTGTCAGACAATAATCTGAAACTGGCTTTCCAGTGTAGAGATGATGAAGCAAATTGAAGCAATGAGGAGGTAAAAGAACTGAGCAGAAAATTTCAAAAGACAGTTCGAGAAGACCAAGTCAATTATTATAATGAAATGTGCAAAGACCTGGAGTTACAAAAACAAAAGGGAAGAATATGTTCAGAATTTCTCAAGCTGAATGAACTGAAGAAATATTCAAGTCTTGACTTCCAATATTGAAGGATTTTATGGGCAAAATATTGAATGATTCAGAAAACATCAAACTAATATGGAAGGAATATAAAGTCACTGTAACCAAAAGAAATGATTAATGTTCAACTATTTCAAAGGGTAGCATATATTCAAGAGCCAATAGTACTGAAGGAAGAAGTCCAAGGTGCATTGAAAGCATTGACAAAGAGCAAGACTCCTGGAATTGATGGCATATAAATTGAAGTCATTAAACAAACTGATGCAGCACTGGAGGCACTCACTCATCTATGCCAAGAAATCTGGAAGAGTTAACTGGCCAACTGATTGGAAGAGATTCATATTTGTGACCATTCCAAACAGAGATGATTCAACAGAATGAAGAAATAATTGAACAATGCCACTAACATCACATTCTGGATTCAGATGAGGAAATGGAACAAAGAATATCATTGCTGACTTTAGATATATCTTTGCTTGAAACAGAGAATATCAGAAAGATATTTACCTGGGCTTTATCAATTATACAAAGGTTTTCTAATGTATGGATCATGACAAGCTATGGATAACATTGTAAAGAATTGGCATTCCAGAAAACTTAATTTTGCATGTGAGGAACCTGTACATAGACCATGAGGCAGTCATTCAAACAGAACAAGGGGTTTAAAATTAGGAAAGTTTTGTGCCAGGGTTATATCCTTTCACCATATTTATTCAATCTGTATAGTGAGCAAATAGTCCAAGAAGCTGGGTTATGTGAAAAAGAAAGTGGCATCAGGATTAGAGGATGTCTCATTAACATTGTTTGATATGTAGATAATAAAACCTTGCTTGCTGAGAGTGAAGAGGATTTAAAATAGTTATTGATGATGGTCAAAGACCACAACTTTCAGTATGGGATACACCTCAATGTAAATAAAACAAAAAATTTCACAATTGGATCAATAAATCACATTGGGATAAATGTAGAGAAGATTGAAGTCATGTACTTCATGATTTCTTGGACAGACTATTAACACTCATGGAAGTAACAGTTAAGAAATCAAATAATGTATTGCATTAGACAGATCTGTTAGAGAAGACCTCTTTAAAAATTCAAGAGCAGATATTTCAGTTTAGGGACTAAGGTGTACCTGACCCAAGCCATGGTATTTTCAGTGGCTTCATACATGTGAAAGTTGGACAGTTAATAAAGGAAACCATAAAATAATTGATGCATTTGAGTTTTGCTGTTGGAGAAGAATACTGAAAGAGCCATGGACTGGCAGAAGAACATACGAATCTTTGTTGGAATAAATGCAGTGAGTTATGCTCCTTAGAAACCAGGATGGTGAGACTTCGTCTCTCATACTTTCAGCATGCTTTCATGAAGAAACAGTCCCTGGAGAAGTACATCATGATTGGTACAGTGAAGGGTCATGAAAAAGAAGAAGACCCTCAACCAGGAGGACTGACATAGTGGTGGCAGAATTGGGCTCAAGTTTAACAGGACTAGGCAATGTTTGTTTCTTTCTTCTGTGCATAGGTTCACTAAGAGTCAGAACTGACTCAAAAACATCTAAAAACAACAAAAGGTAACTCTATGGTAGATATCCTTATTGCCCAAGACTAAGTATGATTCAGGTTTTTGACAGAGTCATCTTGTGATAATTTGAATTATTTTCATTAAAAAATGTTCTTATTCTCTCTTATAAGAAGAATTTTTTAGATATTTGAGATGACATGTTTATTGTTATTATTGCTAGGTGCCTATGAGTCAGTTTCTATTTATATCAACCTCAACTACAACAGGAAAACAACAACAACAACAACACTGCCTGGCCTGCACCAGCCCCATAATCATTACATTTGTGCCTATTGTTGGAGCCACTGTGTTAATCCATCTTGTTGGGACTTTCCTTATTTTAAAATGACCTCTTCTTTACCAAGGATGACGTCTTCTACAGGGACTGATTCCTTTTAATAGCATATCCAAAATACATGCGACTAAGTCTCACCAGCGTCCATTCTAAGAAGTTTTTTGGCTGTACTTTTTAAAATACAGATATATTTGTTCTTCTGGCAGTCTTTTCTATATTTAATATTCTTTGGTCACACCATAAAACAAAGGCATCAATTCTTCAATCTTCCCTATTCATTGCCCAGCTGTCCTATGCATACAAGGTGATTCAAAATTTCTTGTCGTATATAAAATATATCTCAGTCTTCAAAATGACTTCTTTGCTTTGTAATACTTTAAAAGATTCTGTTGTGGCA
>NW_006408571.1:6313152-6333391 GCF_000296735.1 Chrysochloris asiatica
CCGCAAACTTTGAGGTTCACAGCAACTTTGCAGTCCAGAGCATTAACCCATAGCCCCACACCAGGACTCTTAGCTTTAAGCAAACAACGTTGTGGCATCTGCTTATCTCAGGCTATTAATGAATCTTCTTCCAATAGTGATGCCATTCTCTTCTTCATATAATGTAGATTCTTGAATTATTTGCAAAGCATACAGGTGAAATAAGAATGTTGAGTGGATACAACCCTGATGCACACCTTTCATGATTTTAAACCATGGTATATCCCTTGTTCTGTTCCAATGACTTCCCTTTGGTCTAGGAGCACAATTAAGATTTCTATAATCCCTATTCTTCACAATGTTAGCCACAATTTATTATGATCCACACAGCTGAGTGCCTTTACATAATCAATAAAATACAAGTAACATCTTTATGGTATTCTCTGCTTTCATCCAAGATATCTCTGAAATAAACAGTATCCTTTGTTCCATGTCCTCTTCTGAATCTGGTTTGGATTTCAGTCAGTTCTGTTTCAATGTACTGCTGCAATCATTTTAAAATTACCTTCAGCAAAACTTTACTTGTGTGGGGTAAGAGGGTAAGTAAGAAAATATTGTTATAAAATCATAGAAGTCTCTACTAAACAAAATATCAAAATGTAAAACCATGTTTCCATCAGATGTCCACCATCTAGGTCTATACACTTCTGAAGGTTGTGTTTCCATTTCTCTGTCCCTTCCTTAAAGAATTCTGTGATCTTCAATCTACACCAAGTCAAACAGCAGTTTTGGTATCCTCTAGGGACTCACATCGTATTCCTTTGAAATGTTCTTTGAATTTGGGGAACAAAAATAAGTCTAAAAGAGTAAGAACAATGCTGTAGGGCGAATGGGGCAAAGCTTCCAATAAGGTTCTCCTGGGAAAGTCCTTACTACTCTTGAAGAATGAGCAGATGAGGAAAACATCCTCAGCACAACTTTCCTGACCTTTTTCTCACCAATGCAAATTTCAAATTTCTTAAAACTCTTTTCATAATAAACTCCCATGATAATGCTTTGTTGTCCAATATAATATATCCATAATACCATTTGGAATGCCCCCAAAACAATTATATTAACTTCTGAAGTGGCCTCTTTGCCTTGGAGTCAACAGGCCAGTAGAGTCACTCTGAAGCCACTGTTTTGATTAGACCTTTCTGAAAACAACAACATTTTTTTTTCTAGATTCCTGTTTCTTACATTCCACATTGTGATTATTAATGTATATTTGCAGTTATTTCTTCTCATTTTAATTATTGCCATATCAGTAAGTGAAGGTCTCTAAAGCTTTACTCTGTACATTTCATTAAGGCTAACTCTCATATTCCAAGGAACCAACCCTCCCCCAATTATATTTTGAGTGTCTTCCAATCTGAGTGGCTCATCTTCCAGCACTATATCAGATAATGTTCTTCTGCTATCTGTACTGTGTTCTACTGTTTTTGTTTTTCATTCTAAATATATTTTACCTGTATATGAGTGGTTCAGAAAGTTTGTAGAAAAGTTACATTATCTTTCCCCAGTTTTTGACAAATTATTTTTTAACTATTTAAAACTATAATTAACTGAGGGAAGTTATTTAGAAATAAATGTGTATTCCTTTTATTAACATTGTAACATATCCCTTTTGTATGCCAGTTCTTTCATTATTGTAGGCTTTGACACATTGTATGTTGTTGTTGTTGTTTAGTGCCTTCCAGTCGTTCCAACTCATAGCGACCCTGTATAGGGTTTTCTAGGAGCAGCTGGTGATCTTGAACCACACAACTTTCATTCCAGCACATTAACCCACAGTGCCATTATACACAGTGTAAAGATTAATATAATGCAAACATTTCAAATGTATCCCAAGAACTCTCCTTTGAAAAAGAAAAGGGAGCAACGTTGGGTTTATCCATGTAGGAAATCCCAAATATTAGGAATTTAGGAAATCCCAAAAAATTTTAAAGGATGAATTGTTTGTATTTTTTTCCTTCCCTTTTAACTAAGCTAATGTGTCTACCATCTAGTTAGTGATTTACTCCCTCTCCCCTTCTTATTTGTGGTAACTGTTAGTGTGAAAATTTTTACTTCACTTTTTATTACAGTGGTCTCATACACACTCTGTCTTTTTGTGGTTGACTCATTCACTCAGCATAATGTTCTCCAGTTTCATTTCATATTATGAAGAATTTTGAAAGTCCCTCTTTATTCTTTAAGGTTCTCTGCGTTTCCATTGTGAATGTGTATCATAGTTTGGTTTATTGACTCTTCCGCTGATGGACATTTAGATTGTTTCCATTTTTCATAAGTGTTTTCACTGACCAGTTTCTTCAACAGTAGATCATTATGTCTTTGTTTTTAGTCTGTCTTACTTAGTCTATAAACTCCACCAAAAACTGTCTACCTGGATTGACCCTGCTGATATTTGAATATCAGTATCACAGCAATACACAAACCACCACAGTATGGCAAACTGAAGACAAGAACTGTATGGGAAAGTTAGTATTAATGATATCATTATGATCACTGGACAACTGGATAGTGTACTTACAAATCTAATTTTTATCCTATTCATGAGGATGTTGGGTTTTAGGATACTTCTTGTAATCACCTTAAAGCCAATAAACTGATTATATCTATATCTATATCTATATAGATATATAGATAGATATAGATCTATCTATCTATCTATCTATCTCTCTATATATATATATCACAAAATTCCAATATCTTAAGAAAGTTGGGTAGGATCACTGGAGGGACTTAGAGGGAAACAATTATAATTTCAGAACTATTTGCCTTTTAATAACTCCATTACTAATTATGAATTTTGATTATTCAAATGACTGTAAAATAATGTCTGATATATTTTGATATCAAAATATTTTAAATTATTATTGATTTTAGCATTGCTATTTAGTTCACCATTACTTCCAAATTATTAAAATGAAAGGGAAAATATACAGCAATATGATCACAAGAAAGTAGAGAAGAAGCAACATAGAGTAAAGACAATGCTTTTTCTTACTAGGAGGGTCAAAGGGCATAATTTTCTAAAGAAATTCTCAAAAACTAATCCTTTGGATATATAAGCAATGCATCCTAAATCATTTAAATTCCAGGAACAGCAAAACAGGTTTGACATTTTTAAATAATATATGGAAGCAGAGATGAAGGGGAATTCAAACATGCCCCACTGCCTGCCAGAGCATCCTGCTAGAGAATGAGTCAAAGGGAAGCCTCAACAAGTGAATCAATGTGAGTGCTACGTGTTCCTCTTAGAAATGTCATTCAAAATTGATGATAAGATTTCTGGCCAAGATCTATTTTGGGCTAGCTTTTTGTCAGGCCCTTTCTGACCTTACACGTAATGGCTCCTTAACCTCTGTTGCAGACATCTGAAATTAGAGATGAAATGTTAATGACTGAGCTACACAAACAGGCTGGCTTGTCACTCAGTAGCAGTGAACTTAGAGGCAACTCCATGGAAAATATAAGGGTTGCTTTGAAAAACAACCCTGAAAAATATAACCCTGCTCGATAATATCCATTATTAAACTTGTCTGGTCCTCTGCTTTCTACATTCTTGGTAATGATCAGAAATTTATTAACTATAGTTGGCAGGACATGGATGATGGAAATCAGCTTATCAGGATTGAAAAAATGAAGACCTGGTATTAATATTTTCTTGCCAAAGTGAACAGAGTGTGAAATCCATACTGTCTATTTTATTTTAATAACAGGAAGTCTTTCCCTTGAAAAATTTGGTTATTATTATTATTCCTATTTCAGTAAGGGAAAATAGGTGATCCATGAACACCTTTTTAAAACTCATTGTTATTTCATTAATTTATACAATTTGGTGCACAAGCACTCACACAGAATCAAGAACATTCCTGAATATATGTGATTACCAGAATACGTTGGGCATGTTACTAAATAACTTAGTAAACTATTAATATAGTTTATATTTTAGACTGACTCAGACACTCAAAGCCATCAAAGTAGGTCAACACACTATAAAAAGTTGGGGTGAGAAAGTATTTGTGGAATTTCAGATTACTATCACGAGCAGGTCAAAAATGATAAATTCATCTTATTTATAGGATCTTGACATTAATTAATTTAGAAAAGAAACAGCATGATCATCTCAATTGATATAGATAATGATTTTTGAAAAAATATATTTTATGATTAAAACATCCAGAAAACTATAAGTAAAAAGGAAATGATTCATCATGATAAAGGACATTGATGGAAAAGCCCTCAACTAACATCCTACTCAATGGAGAAATACTGAACACAATCCCTCTAAGATCAGGAATAAGACAAAGATGCCTGCTCTCACTGCTGCTCTTCAATATTATGTTAGAGGTTCTAGAGCGAACAATTAGAGATGAAAAGAGGAAGAAGGAGGAGGAGAAAGAAGACATTCAAAATGGAAACGAAGAAGAAATACCTGTATTTGAAGACAATATGACCCTATCTATAGGAAATCCCAAGGAACCAAAGCTAGTATAGCAATAAATTAATTCACCAAATTCACTGGACACATGATCAACATGCAAAAATAAGTTGTGTTTCTATAGACTGGCAATGAACGATCAGAAAAAGAAACTAATTTACAACAGTTTTTAAGTGCTGTCAAGTTGGTTCCGACTCATATTGACCCAGTTTATGTTTTCTGAGGAGCTACTGAATGGTTTGAACCATCGATCTTGTGGTTCAAACTGACTTTGTTTAATGCTTATCCTACAGCACCACATCAATAGCATCTAAAAGGGTAAATACCTATGGATAAGCTCAAACAAGGAAGATTCCAATTTCTTATTAAATTGTTGGTTATTACAGACAATGAGTATATCTCATTTATAACATTAATATTTGCTTCTGAAATGGTCCAAGTTAGTTATTATCTAAGAGGAATCTGCTTCACAATACTAGTTTGATGATTTATTTAAGAAAAGAAATAATTAATTTGAGGAAATCAGTAATTCATTTGCAAAGTTGAATTACCCTTCAGTAACACCACTTTCAAGTTTAAATAATACCTGAGAGACCAGGATCAAAATAAATGAAAGTTTAAAAGTGAATGTTTACACGGTCATATGACTGTATGATTTTATTGTTTAAGTCTAGATCTAGGAAATGATCCAATGTTATAAAAATCATTCTTGAAACTGCTAAGTAAGTGCATAGTTTTGTAAAAATGTACATTTTATCATAAATAGATACTTTGCCTAATCAAATAACAATTTTACAAAATAATCCAAATAGTATTTTTGCAACAATGTTGGAATATTGAGAAAATGAAAATTAAAATCCTTCAGAATAATTTCTAATATATATCATTACTCATTCCATGATGATAAATTTTTAATGATATACTAAAAGCATTCTGGTCAATGATGAGGTAAATGATGAGGTTCATTTGATTTTACACCCCCCACCCCCCACACTTCACCAACATTTATTTCAAAATAAACAACTTTGTCATAATATGACAGTAATATGAATGTTATTGCAGTAACATTTCTTATTATATTCATTTATTTTGCATTCCTATTCCTCAAAGTGTTGTAAAATAAATGCACTAAAAATGACTTTCTTGTCTTCAGAAAAAGAGCAGTAATTCCTAGCCTGGAGCAGTAATTTCTGAAGCCTGGCTGCACACAGTAATCATTGCTGTTATTGTCAGGTGTCCTTGATTGGTTCAGACTCCTAGCTACCCTGTATACTAGAGAAGGAAACACTGCCCTGTCCTGTGCAATTGGTGCAGCCACTGCCTCCATCCATCTCTTTGAGTTTCCCTCCTTCTCATTGACCCTGTAATTTAACAAGCATGATGTGCTTTTCCAGGTACTGATTTCTCCTGATAGCATGCCCCAAGTGCATGAGACAAAGGCTTGCCATATTCGCTTATAAGAATCATTTGTCTGGCAGACCATGGCATATTCAATATTCTTTGTCAACAGCATAATTTAAAGACATCAATTTTTCTTCAGCATTCCTTATTCATCATCCAACTTTTATATGTATTTTTTGTTGTTGTTCCTAAGTGCCGTTGAGTTGGTTCCAACTTAGAGAGACACAGTATAGAGTTTCTAAAGAGTGGTTGATAAGTTTGAACTATCAACATTGCAGTTCAAACCAAACCTTCAGTCCAGTGCTTATCCTATAACACCACACCAAGACGTACATTAGGCGGCAATTGAAAATACCATGGTTTAAATCTAGCGTACCTTGTTGTTGTTGTTAAGTGCCGTCAACTCGGCTCTGACCCATAGCGACCCTGTGTACCGTTTCCGAGAAGCAGCTGGTGAGCTTGAACCACCAACCTTGAAGTTCAAATGACTTTGAAGTCTGGCACATTAACCCACAGCGCCATACCAGGATGTTCCTTAGTCTTAAGTCATTTCTTTGTGTGTGTGTGTGTGTATTTTTAACACTTTAAAGAGGTCTTTTGCAACAGAATTTCCCAATTGATGTGTTGTTTATTAATAATCACAATAATCATTAGTGGATTGGAATTCAGATTCAATAAATTTGGGGTGACACAAATATTCTAGAGAAATTTCTTTTTATTGATAATGTTTCTTCCTTTCAAAAGTGTTTATATTTATTTACAGTATGGAATAGTTCAGGACTTCTGGTGTGGTGCTGTGGATCAGCATTGAACTGCGAACCACAAATTGGGTTCACACTCAACAGCTGCTCCTTGGAAACCCTATGCAGGGTTCCTATGGGTCAGAAACCTCTCGATGGCACTTGATAACAACAGGGAGTAATTCAACTCATAATATATGATTTTGCTATATTATTTCTTAATTTTTCGGGTCAGCATTTCTTTTCTTGGAGTCCTGGTATGGGTCAATACACCAGACTAACAAGCCATTTGAACTGCAAGACAGGCAGTTCAAACTCACCAGCTGCTCCTTAGAAACCCTATGCAGGGTCGCTGAGGGTCGGAACCGACTAGATGGCACTTAACAACAGCAACAACATGACTTTTCTTTAACTTTTGTTGTGACTTGGGTGGAGGTTTTCAGAGCAAAGCAACTTTCCATTCAATAATACATACACATTTTATTTCATGTCACTGGTCATAATCCCCAAAAGAGACGGGAAATTCTCCACTTGAAAGGACAAGCAGACCAGCCGGGAGCAGCTAGAAAACCAGAAGATACTTCCTAAAAGAAGGACCTACAGGAAAAATACAAAATAATAAGGGCAGTCTGACTGTTACCACAAGAACATGCAGGTTGCTTGCCCAGGAGACATCAAGGCAAGTGGTCAGGTCCTCTTAGTGCAAATTCTCTTCCAAGACTAAGATGCAAGGGAAATATACACTTTGATTGGCAACCACGCACGTCACCCAGAAGGGGAAGTGACTGAAGAACATCAATGAAGTGGTGAGCTAAGCCCTACATCGTTCAGCAAGCCACTGTGAACCCGGGTGGAGTCCTGGTCGGCCAGCAGCGAGGCAAGACCTGGGAAATCATGGGCTCAGAGTCAATGACACAGCCACAGAGGATGAGAGTGGAGAGCGGGGCAACCAGCCGATAAAAAGAGGGCAGATAGATGCAAGAACACCCACACTTGCAGATGATACCCACTTGAACTGACTTCAATGACTGGATAAACAGAGCTCAACCCAAAGAAGAAAGAAGAGGAAAAAAGCATCATCTGATACAATTCGATAAACATGACCTACACCTATAAACACAGTAGTTCAAAAGAGGAAACAAATCCCTGCTGCAAGAACTATTCCCACCCCCTCCACACAGAGGGTAGACAGGGATGGGCAACTTGGACATTGGCTACCCAAAATGTATGATCTTTTATCCCACATTTTCATTGTGTTTCTCATTTCCATTCCTCTTTCTTACCTAACCCATCTAAAATTTGTCCTTGGGCCAATGCTACTTTTATATTTTAATCTCAAATGGCTGATTGTTGTAAGAAGTTCATACCTCCCTAGAGTTATTGCTCCCCTCATAAACTTGTCTATTATTTGACTGAACATTGAGCCACCAAAGCAAGTTCAGTTCCAGAACTGAAGAGTGACTGAGGGCTAGAATCTCAGTGTTCTACTGGCCTCTATCTGACCAGGAAGCCTAATGATTGTATTATGATTTTCAGTTTTGTTCCACATTTTTCTTCCAATAAAACAATGCAGTTATTTGAAAATTCAGCATTTCTAAATCTCAGCATAGCTCCCATGACCTCAGAGGAGATAAAATAGACACAAGAGAGGCATCTAGGGCAGAAGAAAGCATCACAGGCCTACTTCCCATGGCCTTGGAAGAGATAAAACAGACACAAGCTCCTCAAATGGTGTTTATTGTATCTGCTTTTCCAGGCATTCTTTAAGGTAATCGACTTAACCCTATACCTCAGGGACCCTGACACTAATGTAACTAATTTGCAGTTTTTACTAGTCTGCCTATGTAAGGATACTAGTTTTGTTTCTCTACCTATGTAAACTGATTTGCAACTTCATTGCCCTGGCCTTGTTGTTATCTAGTCTCCCTTTTAGCACTAACCTGCTATTTCTGCTTTTGTATTCTGGCTTCAGCACATTCCTTTAGATGAGCACCTAGACCTTGAGCCAGAATCACATCATATATAATCTAACAGTCAGCTCCCCAAGGTACTGCAGACTGAGGAGAAGCTGTTATCTCCCTGCTGTCCAGCTATAGCTGTCTGTTGTGCCAATAAAATTTCTCCAAATTGGACATTATAGTGGTCATCATCCTTCTTTGCGACATGAACCCGTAACACCAATCTCTCCAGAACCCTATGTTGTGATCCCTTTTAGAATTGTCAACAGTGGTAACCAGGCCCCACATAGTTCTGGTCTCAAGGAAGCTGAGATTCACATGGTGCATTAGTCGTTTGGACTAATTGTTTCTATGCTTATTTAATTTTCTTCATTCTTCTTTGAACTAGACACTGAGAGAACAATAGTTGCACCTAAGATAAACTCTCACACACTGTTAATGCCCCAGTTGCTGCACACCAAATTACAATGTAGAACATTGTCTTTGTGAATTATCATATCAATTAAACTTGATGCCTCCCAAGACCCCAGACCCAGAAGCTCATTCCAACAAAGCATTTGGTTATGTGTAAGTAATTTTCATAACTCTGTACCCTGTATGCTGTACTGGGTCATGGATATATCTGCAGCATACATAAATACATATGTGGAAGTACCCTCTCTCAAATCTTTACATGTATTAGTGGGAACAGTCCAATTCTCCTTCCCACACTTATTCAGCTTCCATGTCCATCTGAACATTCACTCCCAGATTACTATTATTGAAGGATTGTGGATCAAATACCTCTGCTACCTTTGACATTTACTGCAGACACATACTCCTCACAGTATCGTCTTTTGCCGTCAGCATTTTTTTCTGACCTTACTTTCATTCTACATAGTCTTACCATTCACCCACTTATTAGAATACTGACGTGATGTAGGGTAAACACTGGATTACTAACTACAATGTTGGCAGTTCAAATCCACCAGCTGCTCCTCGGGAACCTTATACAGGCTTGCTATGAGTTCGATTCAACTCGAAGGCCTGTAACAACAACCTTCTAGTGAGTACAGTCTGTGTGTGTGGCATAGCAATTAATTTTGGAAACCAGTTACAAAGTGGAGAGTGCTATGGAAGGAAGGGTTGGTGTAAAAATTTATAGAGAAGGTTGGAGGATGAAGACATGTATTTCCTTTGCCTCATAGAAATTGGTCTTAGACTGATTTTGATTTAATTCTCCTTCCCCCTAGTATAGTGAAGGCAGCGGAGGTCAGACACACTTCTACAAATTATTTCAGGTACCTCCTTGTGATGTGGTGCTGTGGGTTAATGCGCTCCACTGCAAGGTTGCTTTGAATCACAAGGTTGGCGGAGTTGGCCGTTGGCTGTTAGTGGTTGGTGGTTCAAGGTCACCAGTAGCTGCTCCTCAAAAACCCTATATGGGGTCGTTGTGGGTCGTTAAGTACTGACTAGATGGTACTTAACAACAACAACAATTGTTAACAGTGCTTATTGTTAACAGTTTATTGTTAATGGTGTTGCAGGTTAATGTGCTGGACTGCAAGGTCAGTGATTCAAGTTCACCAACTGCTCCTGGGAAATCCTATACAGGGTTGGTATGAGTCTGAACTAACTTGATGGCACTTAACAACAACAACAACAATAGTTTTTTTGTTTTTTTTTGTTTTTTTAGTCCCAGTGTGGCGTTGTGGGATAATGCTAGGGACTGCAAGGTCAATTTGAACGGAAAGGTCAGTGGTTCAAGCTCACCTGCTGCTCCTTGGAAAACCTTTATAGGGTCGCTAAGTGTTGAAATCAACTCAAATGCACTTAACAACATCTTGGCCTTAATTTGCATTTCCCTATGATAGATGGGAAACCCTGGTGATGCTGTTAATTCCTAAACTACTAGCCACAAGTTGGGCGATTTAAGCCCACCAGCTATTACACGGGCGAAAAATGAGGTTTTCTGTTCCCATAAAGATGTATACCCTTAAAAACTGTGTGCAGGGTTGCTATGAGTCAGCGCCGACTTAAGGGTACACAACAACAACAACAACAAAAAACCCACTAGTTAATAACTTGCCCTTTTACCCTGTTAGCCATGAAATGATGTTCTTTTTGTATGAAAGCCTTATCTTGTCTTCCTATAATAGTAATTTCATATAATATGTGTCCTTTTGTGATTTACATACTTTACTCAAAATAATGTCATCCAGGTTCATCTATATTGAGGTGTTTTGCAGATTTCATTGTTTTTCTTTAGTATTGGGTAGTATTCCATTGTGTGTATATATCATAGTTTATGAATTCTTTGGTTGATGGTATTTAAGTTGTTTGCATCTTTCTGCTAATGTGACTAGGACTGTCGAGAACATGAGCATGTATGACATCTCTCTAATGGAACATCTTGTGTAATACAGAAATGGGGATATTGTAGCTTTTCATCTTGATTCAAGGATAAAAATTAATAGAAATAATTTATTTTCCCCCACAATCTTTCTCTAGGTCAATTGGAAATATATTGTTTTTCTGCCTATGTATTTAAACAGTGATTTTAAATTTTAAATAATTTTTATCTTTTTATTTGAACATAAATATCATTTGAATATACAAGAGAGAATTCAAAATATTCATGGAAAAATGGAATGACAAGATTAAGGACTTTTCCCATAACTTTTTGAATGCCTCTTGTTTATATCTTTAATTGATTTTCACATTTTGATTCTATGAATAATGAATCACCTTTACCATCCTAATGAAACAAAGAAAATACACATATTGTACTGACTAATCTTGTTTTCATAATCATTGTTTGAAAAGGAAGGGAAATCATAGAAGAGAAAAGGGTTTAAGGACTGTGGTATTTGTAGACATGATATGCCTATCTCAGTATACTGGGTTAACTCTATCTCTCCATCTGTCTATTTTCAGTGTTGGAATAACAGGGCCTTTTGTAATCATGCATTGGCAGTATTTGTAATGAAAAGCAAAAACTCTAATTCAGTGGGACTGCATTAAAATTTAAATGCATGTCTGACATCTCTGAGCTTCATTTTCCTCACCATTACAAAGCTATAATTGCACCTTCTTAGAAATAATTGATCAAAAGAGGGATATACTTTATAAAAAGAATTGCTAGAATAAATGCCCAATGCTCTTCAGTAGATAAGAGGTCGTGTTAAATTAAGAGATTGGAATGAAGCAGGGTTTTCAGGAAAGAAAGTTTGTTCTTGAAAAGAAAAACAATCCAAGAATCAAGATGTGATCTTCATTTAATTGCCCAAAACAATGAGGAAAGTCAAAATCATTGTATGAATCTCAAAGATCACTGTTCAAGTGGTCCTGAAGAGTCATTATTTCAAGTGACCATGGCAATCTACATTATGATGTGAGCATTATGTTTACATAAACTATTTAAATAGAATAAACAATTATTAAGGTCAGCGGTTCGAAACTACCAGCCGCTCCGCGGGAGAAAGATGAGGCTTTCTACTCCCGTAAAGATTTACACCCTCGGAAACCCTGTACAGGGTCGCTATAGGTCGGACCCGACTCGATGGCACTTAACAACAACAACAACAACATAGATGGAATAATGTCTAGTCCCATTTAAGGATGATTTGGACTGATGTTTGTGACTCACATAGTTCTATCTGTGTTATAATGCTTTCTTCACTTAATACTTTTTTATGTCAAATATGTTTCTAAACTACTTAGATTTGAGGACTTTTTAATACTCATAGTACAACTATAAATTAAGCATAATCTACAATTTGGAGATAAGAAATCGGAGACAAAAAGTAATTATTTTTCCAAAATCACATAGTTTGTGTGCAGAAATTTACCACTTGACAAAAGTGATACTATGATTGTTGTTGTTGCTAAGTGCTGTAGAGTCAGTTCCTGACTCAAAGTTACCCTATATAGGGTTTCCAAGGAGCAAATGGTGGGTTTGAACTGCCAACCTTGTGGATCAAAGCCAGTGTTAACCTATAGCGCCATACCAGGAGTCTGATAGTATGATCATAAAAGGTAAAATAAAGTATTTGATACATTGTAAGTTTATAAATATTTTCATAAAGTTCTAAATCGTCTTTCTCTTGGATCCCTTGGGATGGAGGAATCACTAAAATCTGAGCTCTGTGGAACTAGCGTGGTCCTATACAGAAAATGTATACTCGAGTATTTAAAACTTACATTGTAAAAGTGAATATTTTGTGTATTGACAGAAAATAGACTTTAAAATCTATTTAATAGGTTATTAAATATAGTGTAAATTGGTAGAAAAGTTTTATTTCTTGAAGCCATTCATCAATATGATTTTGTCATCTAAATAGATTCAGTCTTTACTATCGATTTTTCCCCAGGTAGAACATGCTTTGATTTATTTAAACCTGTGCTATTTTTAAAGTATTTTTTCCCCATTTTCTTTTTGTTTTCCTTGCTCACTTCACAAACTAGTCAAGATAGGAATCATGGTAAACATGCTGCTTTTGCCTTTAGGATAGACCATAGACCATACGGTGAGCAGACACTCTTTTTCTCTCTACAATTAGCTGAGATTTTTAAGATTTTTAACTAGTTAGAATGTGTAAGAGGGGAACTAATTTACAGGGCTTTCTATTTATAGTTCTTACATATCAGCACATTATAGAGCATTGCTCCACAGATATAGACACCCTGCAGATGGGGTCCCATCTGTTCAGCCTGATTTTGTTACATGCTATGAACAAAACCCAGGCATCGACCTTTTGAATTTGATCCTGCCTCAAAAATTCACAGCATTTTTTTTTTTTTGCGATATGGTAGACTGTGAAGTTTTCCTTAGCCTGAGTACCATTTTATTTAACCTACAAAATAATTATTTTACTGGAAGATTAGCCTTCCCTCCACATTAGCTTCTGTGCAGGTATTACTGGTTACATATTTTATAAATATTTGAAATGCAAATTTATTCATTAAAATGCCTCCTATTTGCACTAAAATTCTAAAATAGTATATTTAAAATCAACACAAAAAATACATAAATATCACCCCAATAACTATTTGGTTACTTTAATTAAAACTATATTTTCTCCAAACAGCCTTTCAGTTCTGATTAAACTAACAAGATGTTGAATTAAACACAGGATGGCAAAAGAGTGACTTAAATCTTCAGGACACATCAGCATAAACATATCTAAGCAAGACACAGTGTTTCAAGGTCTACAGTCCTAAGAAACAGAATCTAATGTCAGGGTGGATGATTTCTGGGCACCCACTACAATCTCACCCTCCTTCTTTCAAAGTGGTTAAGTACACAATAAACATAAAACAAATAAAATTTTTTAAAAAATACCAAGAGATGGTTGGAGAAATCCTATTGTCTTTGCCTTTACCAGAGGACCTAGTTATTTGGGGAAAGCTCATGATTTCTGAAACTAAGCCTTCATATCTCCTATATCCCTCATAAGTAACAAACCTTTCTGTCCAATTGTTTGTGTGGTACAATCAAATGCACTATACTGGAGTAAAGTGCAAAAACATATGCTGTCACAGGGTAGCCAACTGCTGTTACAGAGAAAAAACACAAAAATCACTGTTTAGCTTTCCAGTTCAGAACTTTATTGCTTGGGAATTAATCATTTTACAAACCTCCATTTGAATTTAAAAGAATTCTAATCTCTCATTTCTCCATACCCTCTTTCTGTATCTATCTCTTTCTTAACCAGTACATTTTCCCCTGGGAGTTCATATAGAGAATTTTTGAGCCCTTGTCTTCTTCCTATATAGACACAGCTATTTGGTTCAGGAAAAATATCATTTGCCACCATGCAGTCACTTACACACACACACACACACACACACACATCCTTCATAGTTTATCACCTGGCAATATTTCAGGGTGATTAAATTCCATCTATTTTTCTCTTGCCTGGTCCTTAAGTTAGGAGCTTAGGGACTTTGGTCAAGGGATATTTGATTTCAAAGAGACAATTTAAAGCTCTGTGGAGAGAAGTACATCTGCCAAGAAGATGCAAAGAACCAGCATTATGAGTGGTGATCTTCATGGCTCAACATTTCTATGAAGAATCAGTCCCTCTTCTAGATAGGTATCACGCTCTCTAATACATTTCATTCCACAATTTCAGTCAAACAAAGATGTGGAAACAGCATAGACTTTGAATCCAATGAATCCTGTACTTGAATCTTGGGTTTGTCAAGTGCTTGCTTTGTTTATTAGTTTCTTTCTTAACTTCCTACACATGCAAACCCTGTTTTTGCTTATGAGTAACCTGAACTCCCTAATAACTTCTGTAACACTCTTTCTGTTTTCTTTATATCTTTATTTTTCAGCCACATAACTCTTATTTCCCACCACTCATCTGTCAGTTTGCCATAATGTGGTGGTTTGCACGTTGCTGTGATGCTGGAAGCTATGCCACTGGTATTTTAAATACCAACAGGTTCATTCAAATTGGACAGATTACGACAGAGCTTCCAAGTTAGGAAAAAGTCAGACTAGGAAAAAGGAAAGGCAAGTTACTTGGAGTGTTTAGCCACTGAAAACCTTGTGAATAGCGGCAGAACATTGTAAAATATAGTGTTGGAAGATGAAAACATCATGTATAGCACCAAAATATTGTTCAATATAAGTCAGAAGATGAGGTCCTAAGGTTGGAAGGCACTTAAATATAATTGGGAAAGAACTGCCTTCTCCAAGTAGAATTGATGCTGATGACATAAATGTAGAAAAACTTACAGAGCCTTCATTTGTCTATGGAACAACTCATCAAAAGAAGAAGAAACTTCAAACATTTATTAATAATCAGAACATGAATCTAGAAACAGGAGAAGTTACCAAAAGTGATACGTAAAGCATAAATCCTAAACACTGTTGTTGTTGTTGTAACAACAAAACTAACTGTGCCCTTCAGTTAGTTCTGATTCATAGCAACCCTTTATAGGGTTTCCAAGGTGCAGCTAGTGAGTTTGAACCACCTATGTAGTGGTTCTAACTGACCTTACTGTCCAGTGCTTTACCCCACAGTGTCATACTGTTTGGAACTGGCTATTTTGATTCTGAAAATCATATGGTTTATTATGTCAGGAATGAAAAATTAAAAAATAATATTGCAAGACCTATACAAAAAATACAATGCTGTCTGTAATAGTATAATATCCTTACACCTATATAGAAGACAAGTTAAAAGTAGTGTTATTCAAATTTACACACCATCCACAAAATCCAGGGATGAAATTTAAAAATTCTACCAACTTCTTCAGTCTGAAATTGATCAAACATGCAATCAAGATATATTGATAATTGCTGGTAGCTGAAATGCAAATGTTTTTTTAAAAAAAGTGGAAGGATCAATAGGGGGAAAATATGTCCTTGGTGATAGAAATGATGTTGGAGATCGCATGATAGAATTTTGCAAGACCAATGACTTATTCAATGAAAATACATTTTAAAAATAACACTAGAAGTGATTATACACAGGGATCTTACTGGATAGAATACACAGAAATCAAACTGATGATTTTGATAGGGATAAATAGTGGAAAAGTTCATCAGCCAAAGCAAGGCCAGGGACAGCCTGTGGGACAGACCACCAATTGTTCATATGCAAGTTCAGTCTGAAGAAGAAGAAAATTAAAACAAGTCCACGAGAGCCAAAATATGACTTTGAACAAATCCCACCTCAATTTAGAGACTATCTCAAGACAAATGTTTATGCCTTGGACTCTAATGACCAAATACCAGAAAAACTGTGGAGTGACATCAAAAATATCATACAGGAAGAAAGCACATGATCATTAAAAAGTTTGGAAACAAAGAAAAAACCAAAATGGATTTCAAAAGAGACTGTGACACTTTCTTTCCAAAGTAGAAATGCTAAAGCAAATAGAAAAAAAATGAGGAAGTAAAAGAGCAGAGCAGAACATTTCAAAGGGAAGCTTTAGAAGAGAAAGTCAACTATTAAAATGTAATATGCAAAGACCTTTAGTTAGAAAGCCAAAAGAGAAAGAAACACTCAAAATTTCCTTCACTGTCAAAGATCTCATTAAAGTTCTAAAAGGCAAAGATGTCCCTTGGAAGACTAAGGTGTCTTGAACCACAAGATTGGCATTTCAAACTAACTGGTTGCTCTTTGGAAACCTTATACAGGGTTGCTGTGAGTTGGAAACAACTCGATAGCACTTAACAACAAGAAACTTCCAAAAACGCCATGGCTTGGGTCAGGCACATCTTAGTCCTCAAATTGATCTCTTTGTTCTTGAACACTTTAAAGAGGCTGTGTGCAGCAGTTTTGCCTAATGCGATACATACTTTAATTGCTTGACTGGTGTGTCCATGAACATCGATTGTGGAACCAAGCAAAACAAAGTCTTGATGATTTCAATCTTTTCTTCATTTATCAAGATGTAATTTATTGGAGCATTTGTGAGATTTTTGTTTTCTTTGTAGCAAGGTTCAATCCCTATTGAAGACTATGGTCTTTAATCTTCAGCATTAAATATTTAACGTCTTTTCAGCTTTCAGCAAGTAAAGTTGTATAATTTGCATACCACAGATTTTTAATGAATTTTCCTTCAGTCTTTATGCCATACTCTTCTTCATATAACCCATCTTCTTGTATTATTTGCTCAGTATGCAGGTCGAATAGGTATAGTGAAAGAATACAATCTTGGCATACACTTTTCCTGATTTTAAACCAGTTAGTATCACCCTTGTCTTGTTCGAACACAAAACATGCAATAAAATTGTACTAAACGTAAAGGAGCTCTGGTGTGGTGCTCTGGGTGAATGCGCCAGACTGTAAAGCCATTTGATCACAAGGTCGGCAGTTCAAACTCACCAGCTGCTCCTCAGAAACCCTATACAGGGTCACTGTGGGTCAGAACCGACTTGATGGCACTTCACAACACAACAACAGAGGTAATTTAAAAACATTTGCAACAGTACATCACCAGAGTTTCAAACTAGATTCAGATGAGGTTATGGAATGGAGGGTATATTGCCAATGTCACATTGGCTGAAAGCAGAGAAAACTAGAAAGATGTTTTCCTTTGCTTTACAGACTATCCAAAGGCTTTTCATTGCATGAATCATGACAAGCTATGGATAACATTGCAAAGAATAGATATTCCAGAATAATTAATTGTGCTCATGATGAACCTCTACATAGACCAAGAGACAGTTGTTTAAGCAGAGCAATGGGGCACTGACTAACTTTAAGTTAGGAAAGGTATGTGCCATGGTTGTACTCTTTCACTACACTTATCCAATATGTATTCTGAGCAAATAAGCAAGAAGCTGAAATATATGAAGGAGAATGTGGTATTAGGACTGGAGGTAGACTCATTAATAATCTAAGATATGCAGATGATACAACTTTGTTTGCTGAAAATGAAGAAAACATAAAATACTTACTGATGAAGATCAAATACCACAGCCTTCAGTATGAGTTTCACTCAATGTAAAGAAAACAAACATACTCACCAGTGGACCAGTAAATAACACCCATATAAATGAAGAAAAAATTGAAGTTGTCAAAGACTTCATTTTGTTTGGATCCACTATTAACATTCATGGAAGAAGCAGTCAAGAAATCAAATGGCTTATTGCATTAGGCAAATCTGCTGCAGTAAAGCCCTTTAAAATATTCAAGAATGAACAGATCAGTTTGAGGAGTAAGGTGCGCCTGATCCAAGCCAAAGCATTTTCAATTGCCTCATATACATGTAAAAGGTGGATAATGAATAAGACTGTAGAAAAATTTATGTTTTGAGTTATGGTATTAGTGAAGAATATTGAGAGTACAGTGCACTGCCAATAGAACAAGCAAATCTGTCTTGGAACAGCCAGAATGCTTTTTAGAAATGAGAATGACAAGACTTCATCTTTAGTACACTGGACATTTTGTCAGAATGGGTCAGTCCCTGGAGAGGAACATCATGCTTTGTGAAGTGAAGCTTCGATGAAAAATAGGAAGACCCCCAACAAGGTGGATTGACCCAGTGGCAGCAACAATGGGCTCAAACAGCAACTATTGTGGGGATGGTACCAAACCATGCAGTCTGTCACTCTGCTGTGCAGTCTGTCACTCTGTGGTATGAATTGGAGCAAAATTGATGGCACCTAACAACAGCATGATGTCTCACAAAATAGAGCCAATAAATAAGAAATAAAAAGTATAATCATGAGTCAAATAGAAATTCTGGAGGTTAAAAGTAAAAGAAATGAAATAAAAAAATAATTAAAAAATCAATAACAAGCTTGAATTGTTAGATTAGATTATTAGCAAGTATTAATCTAGTTGTAGTCCAGCTGTGGGTTTGGATAAGCACTGGACTACTAACCACAAAGTTCAAACCAACAACAACAGCTCCATAGGAACCCTATATAGACAAGGTCCTTATAAGGCAGACCTGACTCGCTGGCATTTAACAACAGAAACAATTTAGGTCAATAGAGATTATCTGCTTTGAGAAGTAATAGGACATAGGAAAAAATAGGAATAGGAAAATAGCTGAAGAAATATCACTGTAGATTTAGGGATAATGGTATGCAGAAGGGATCATGTGTACCATTACAGACATAATGAAAATTGCAGGAAAAAAAAAAAAATTGAAGCAACAATGGCCAAACACTTTCCAAATTTGATGAAGGAAATTAACACAAATTCTAGAAGCTTGAATAATGTAAAGTAGAAGAAATTTAATGAGCTTCACTACTTAAACCATTGTAGTCAAACTGATGAAATTAAAGACAAAGAGAAAATGTGGAACACCATGAGAAAAGGATTTGTTGTCTACAAAAATCCCTTAATAAAATTGACAACTGATTTCTTTTCAGAAACCAACGAGATTAGATAACAATTGGGTGAAATGTAAAGTATTGAAATAATTGCTAATAAACTTGCCCTATATAAAATACTAAAAGATTTTTCAATCTTAAATGATAGGACACTAGAAGGTAACTAAGATCCACATTATTTGCATTTCTTTTCTTGTCTGTTTTTTAAAGACAACTGCATAAAACAATAAGCATTTGAACTATAAAGAACCACATTTACAGCCATTTATTTTTTTTTTGGAGGTTTTGTTTTTGGTACATCTTGTTCTGGTGTGTTGCTGCCTACAGGTTAATGCATGAACTGCAAGGTCAGGTTTGAACTGCAAGATCACTGGTTCAAGCTCACCAGGTGCTCTTCGAAAACATACTTATCACACTTGGTAATAAGTACTACACACAATGTTCGTAAGTGTATCTGAAAGTTTATATATGATGTTTCCAACCCTCCACAACAAATTGACATCCAATTTATAAAGATGCCTACATTAAAGTAAATAATAATGAAAACTATAAAGACCCGATGCATGCAATTTAAAGCAGAAATGACTCATGACATAGTTATCAGAATGAACCCTGTTGTAAATTGACAATTACCTAGAATCCTAAAATAATGCTGAAAGAATTTTAGTGTATAAAAATGTACCTGTAATAGTAAGTAATTGTTATCAGGACTGATTGTGAGGGTTGGAAATGTAAAGGTAGATGTTTTGTAGCAAGAAGGGGAGTGATTAACTTTGCAGTGTAGGAGTGGAGGTCCTTGGAATCATCAAGGGAGAAGAGCAGAGAGCGGGACCTACCCAGAGAAGCAGTGACCCCAGAGATGGAGGCAGACACAATGATGTGGAGA
>NW_006408571.1:6333496-6339195 GCF_000296735.1 Chrysochloris asiatica
ATGATGCATGGAGGGGATTGTAACCATGGCAATGAAACAATATGTGATAGGATGAATGTAAAACTAATGTTCTCTCATGTAAGCTATCACATAATTCACAATAAAACATTAAAAAAAAATGTGCCTGTATGGCATTAACAATAAAAAGGGGAAAGATTAGTGGTATGTAAGAGCAATTTTTATATGCTATTAAAATATAGCATTAGTCTGAACTAGATTTTTAAATTGCTGATTTTAATCCCTAAAGCAGTCACTAAGAAAACAAGTCAGAAATATAATTTTAAAAAATGTAATTAAAATAGTACACTACAAAACACAAGGGAAAATCATAAATATTGCTACAAAATAATATATTATAATCTTTTATTATTGAAAAGTATCAAAATATAAAGCAATTGTTTTTCAGCATATCCATCATGTAGATCTATATACTTCTGAATGTGGTTCCCGTCTCTCTAACTCTTCCCTGATATGGCGCTGTAGGATAAACACTGGACTGTTAACTACAAGGTTAGTGGTTCAAACCCACCAGCCACTACTTGGAAACCCTATACAGGGTTGTTATGAGTCAGAACCAACTGAAGGCACTAAACAACAAAAACAACAATTCTTCCATGAAGAAGCCTCCACTTTTTTTATTTACACCGCATCAAAACAGCCGTTTTGGCATCCTCAAGGGACTAAAATTGTGTTCCTTGTAAATTCGTTTTGAGATTGGGTAACAAAAAGACGTATGGGACAGCAAGTTCAAGGCTATATGGTAGACAGGTAAGGTCTCCCAATGAAATTCTCATAAGACAGCCCTTGTGAAGCCCTTCTTCCTTCAGTACTATCATTTCTTGATAATATGCTATCTTCTGAAATATTTGAATGTTGATTGAAATTTATTCTCCATGTTCCTTCCATCTTATTTTGAAGCTTCATATGTTAATTGTTTTCTCCATAAAATCCTTTAATATTGCAACACAAGACTTAATTTCTTTCAATTCTTTCTGCAGTTTTCTAACTTTAAATTTTTGCACATTTCATTATAATACTTTACTTTGTCTCCTTGAGCTACCCCTTTAAATCTTCTGTTCAGCTCTTTTGCTTCATTATTTCTTCCATTCACTTTAGCTGGTGTCGCACTGTAGGTTAAGCACTGGACTGCTAAACATAATGTTGGCGATTCAAGCCCATCAACCCATCCTTAGAAACCCTATACAGGCTATAAATTGGAACTGACTCGACCACACTTAACAGCAAGAACAACTCAGATCAAGGGAAAGTTTCAGAGTCTTTTCTGACATTCGCTTTGATCTTTTCTTTTCTTTTTTCCTGTCTTTTAAATGACCTCTTGCTTTCCTCATGTACGATGTTCTTTATATCAACACAAAACTTGTCTGGTCTTCAGTCATTAGTATTCAGCTCATTGTCAAATCTATGCTTCAGATGGTCTCAAAATTCAAGTGGGATATAGTAAAGGTTGTACTTTGACTCTCACAGACTTGAAAATGAGTAACTGATAGTTTGCTTCACAGTCAGAATGTCTAGCCTTGTTCTGACTTAAGATAGTGAACTTCCTCATCATCTCCTTTTATAGATGCGGTAGATTTGATTCCCATATATTGCATCTGTCACAATCCATGTTTTGTTGCTGTTTATGTTGTTGAAAGTAGGTGTTTGCATTGACTTGGTGATTGGTCTTGCACAGTTCTGTTATGCTATCTCCAGTGTCATTTCTGTTATCAAATCCATATTTTCCACCTACTTCTTATCTGTTCCCAACTTTTATATTTTGATCACCAACAATTATCAATGTATTTTGATTGCATGTTTGATCAATTTAAGACTGCAAATGTTGGTAAAAAAAAAAAAAAAAAAAAACTTCAGTTTCATCGTCTTTGGTATTATCAGTTGGTAAGTGAATTTGAAGCATAATTATATTAGCTGATTTGACTAACAGACAGTCCATGGATAGTATCTGATCAGAGATCGCTTTGTACTTAAGGATAGATCTTAAGATGCTCTTGTTGATGATGATTGGGATACCATTGCTCTTCAATTTGTCATTCCTGACATAGTAGACCATATAATTGTCTGTTCAAAATGGCCAATACCAGTCCATTTCCTCACAGTGCCTTAGGTACTGATCCTGATGCACTTCATCTCATTTTCCTACATTCATATTTTACGCATTCATGTCCCAATTATGAATGGATGTTTCCAGCTGCATATTCTCATTGTGTGTTGTACCACATCAATCAATGGAGATTCTGAAAGCTATACTTCATCCATATCACTAATGTCAAACTTAATTTGAGGAGCAAACTCTTTCCTAGTTATATTTTGAGTGCCTTCTTTCTTAAGGGGCTCATCTTCTGGCACTTTACAGACAATGTTTCACAACTATTCATTAGGGGTTCACTGGTCAATTTCCTCAGGAGTTCAACTTATTTTTTTAAAAAAAATAAAAAATAAAAAATCAAGTAGATGGCCTCTTAGAAGATTTTAAATTTATATTTACTTTCCCAGGTCTCTCTTTTTTAGCGTGGAATGGGCATATTTTTATTTTTATTTTGGAGCTTACCTCTTAGGTTAGCATTTCACCACTGCCTGTCTCACTTCCTTCTTCCCCTCCCTTTCCAGTGTCCAATCCCTATAAATATGTACAGTCTTTTCCATTTCTTCCTTCCTTTTGAAATTAGTTTCTTGATATTTTGAAAGTATCTATCTCTATTATTTTCATGTTCTTTTTTCTATGTTCTAAGGGGGTTTTTTTTTTTTTTTTTTTTCCATTTTGTAATTAATTCCTCTAATATAATATCTGGTTTCTCAGTCAGTGTTTGATGTCAGGGTTTGAGATGTCTGTTGCCATGGAAACTGTTTTAGCTTCTTGCCCACAGGAGGGAGCCCTCTACCTGTTAAAAGGTAGGCTAGCAGTAGTAATGCTTTTGTTCTGAAAGAAGATAGTAGAGAAGGAACCAATTAATAACAGTAACACAAAATGTTTCATTTTCTCATAGATAGTGCACATCTCTTGTGCAAGTTTGGTGTTTGGCACATTCTCTAGACTCAAATATTGTGAACACTAGATAGTTACTTATAGGACACAATTTGAATGTCATCCAAAGGCTCATAAGCTTAATATTATTCTCTTCATTTTGACTTATGAGCTCTGCCCCTTGGCATTGAAATCTGAACATAACTAGCTATTAGACGCATATGGAATTAGACATCAGCTAATATAATGTTATGAAAATATAAGAAAAAAATCTGAAGGACTCATTTTGAAAGAGTCTACACTCTAAGTGGGGGAAATCAGTGTAGTTTCCTAGATAATTGTGATATTTTGCAACATTTTTTCTCAATTTAGAAGAGTAAAGTAATTTAAATCAAGGGAATTTCAAGATAATCTCTCTATGTTCTCATTTTTCTTTTGGAACAAGTATGCTAAGGTGAATATTTATCAGCTGACAAAGGGAGACTTCTAAGTCAGTAGACCTAGAGATGGTCTTTTATGGGTGTCTGACACCAGCAGCCCCACAGACACACCATGCTTGCTTTGATAATTTGAGATGCCCGAAGGCAAAATGAATCCTTCTCAGACTATAAATTCTTCTCACTCACTCCTGCTAATATGGCAAGAATTATTATGGGCTTTCAGCATAAAATTCTTTCTTTGGCTGCACATTTTCAATTCCTGGCCCACTAAAATTTGCTCTGGGGAGTGTGGTGTGTCTGTAGGATAAGCATGAGACTGCATACCACAAGACTGGTGGTTGGAGCCTGTCAGCTGCTCCACAGGAGGAAGATGAAGCTTTCTTCTCTTGCAAAGATGGAAAAACAAACAAAACAAAAAACCCTCAGAAATCTGATGCAGGGTCCTTATAAGTCAGAATCAACTCAACTGCACTTCACAACAACAACAAAAATTTGCACTAATAAGAAAAATCATGTTTAATTAAAACTAATATTGTTGTCAGGTGCCATCGAGTCCGAACCAACTCATAGCGACCCCATGCACAGGAGAACAAAACAATGTCCGATCCTGGGCCAACCTCACCACCGCTGCCATACTTGATGCCATCAATGATGCCACCTGGCTGATCCATCTCGTTGGGGATCTTCCTCTTTTTTTCTGACCCTCCATCTTATCCAGCATGATATCCTTCTCCAGAAAGACATACATATGTACTATCTCTTGTAAACTTAAGTACATAAAGGTACTAAAAAAAATCTAAAAATTGGTTTTCAGGTAAAAAACAAAGGATAGTCAAAATGGGTGGTGCAAGTAGCCCAATTCTCTTAGGAATGGTTAAGATTAATGACATCTTCCTTAAGAACCAAGCTAAATATAAAAATTAATTTGAGATGACGTTGGCATGAATATAGGAAAATGGAAATTGAAGCCCATTTGTATTTGAATCCATAAGTTCAACCACAAGCACGAATTAATCATAAATAAATTAATATCAATGATTATATTATTCATAGTAAAAATGTTTCATTTCAGAAATGATATAATAGATCTTTGGGTGAATAGAGATTTATTATGTCAGATTTATTCATGAATTTTCAATTGAGTTTCAAATCTAATTTTGGAGCATATATTAGGTGTAAAAAATAGGGTCCTAGCTTATAATTGTAGAGTCCTGGTGTGGCACTGTAGTGTAGGCACTATGGTCCTAACCATAAGTCAGTGGTTCAAATCCATCAGTTGTTCCTTGGAAATGCTATGAGTCAGAACCGACTTAAAGTTATTTAACAACAACAAGCTTATAATTGTCATTATAAAGGACACAAGCCAAAAGTAATTGATGGACCATGTACTCTGTTCATTCTCATTTTTACTTAGCTTCTCTTTAGTAGCTCTCTGGGATTTCTTATTTTCTGTATAGGAATTCTAATTCCAACAGTTTCTAATTTTAGTTATATTAATGTATAGGATAAGGAGCTCTGGTAGCGTAATGGTTACGAATCGGGCTGCGAACCTTAGGTCAGCGGTTCGAAACTACCAGCCACTCCGCGGGAGAAAGATGAGGCTTTCTACTCTCGTAAAGATTTACACCCTCGGAAACCCTGTACAGGGTCGCTATGGGTCGGACCCGACTCAACGGCATATAACAACAATGTATAGGATAATTTTACACGTTACAAAATCTATTTTTTACTGGTGTCTGAAAGTAATATAAGTGCCAGACCCTATTAGTAGCAGTCACATTCCTCATCAAAAAGAAAAACAGTCACTTATTTCCTATTATCCTAGCAGGAGTTAATGGGAGAATTCCTTCATAAAGGCAGAACCACTACGACTTTAGCCACAATTCCTGTATTTAAGTCTTCTATCTGTTCTATACCTTAATGGAGTCACAGACCGAATCCTTGTAAATCTTAGTTGGTGCTGGCAATCAGAGAAAAGCAGAATTTAAACAATAGAGGAGTCCTCTATTGTTTAATACAAACAGTAATACAAATTAACTGTGGGTTAATTTGCCAGACTGCAAAGCCTTTGAACGGCAAGGTCAGTGGTTCAAACTTAGCAGATGCTCCTTGGAAACCCTATACAGGATTGCTATAGGTCAGAATCGACTCAACGGCACTTAACAACAACAACAATTAAAACATAAATTTAAAAATGAATTTATGCAAATTAATCCAAGAGAACTATTCAGCTCATCATATCTATGTTTTCAGGTGAGGAGAAAGCCTTCTCTGTC
>NW_006408571.1:6339395-6342610 GCF_000296735.1 Chrysochloris asiatica
ACACCAGAAGTCTCTCTGTCTCTCTCTGTCTCTCTGTCTCTCTCTCTCTCTGTATCTATCTATCTATCTATCTATCTATCTATCTATCTATCTATCTATCTATATTTTTTTTTTCCCCCCACAGAGGGTGGATCCTGTTTCATACTGAATGCTATACGTGAGTCATAGAAACAAAACGAGGGCAAACAAGATGATCACACTACTGAAGGAAAATTGTCATATAACTTACATACGTTGATAAGTGCCATGTTGTTTCGACTCATAGCGACCTTGTATAGGCTTTCTGAGGAGTCGTTGGTTACTTTTAATTGCCAATCTATGGTTCAAAGCAACCTAGTGGTCAAGTTCTTATACTACAGCACCACACCAGGACTCTAACTTATAGATATAGATATAGATATAGATATAGTTATAGATATATAGATAGATATAGCTATATAGATATATAGATCTAAGGAGCTCTGGTAGCGTAGTGGTTACGAATCGGGCTGTGAACCTCAGGGTCAGCAGTTCGAAACTACCAGCTGTTCCGCAGGAGAAAGATAGGCTTTCTACTCCCGTCAAGATTTACATCCTCGGAAACCCTGTACAGGGTCGCTATGGGTCGGAACCGACTCGACGGCACTTAACAACAACAACATATATGAAGAAAAAACAATATGACCAGTAAAATGATCATGAAAATTTCCCTAGTGACACAGTGGCTAAGCACTTGACTGCTAACTGAAAGATCAGTGGTTTGAATACACCACTCTCTATGTGGGAGAAATATATGGCAGTTAGCTACTATAAGGATCACAGCCTTGGAAATCCTTTGGGGCAGGTCTCTATTATCTTCCATGGAGTTCCTATGAGATGAACTTAACTCCACAATACTGAGATGTTTATGGGGTTTTTTTATCAATTAAAATATTGATAACATTTGGAAGCTCGTTAAGAAAATATGCTTACAAGTGCTACCTAAAATGAGAAATACTTTATTTTTAATAATAATAAGATAATTTCACCTTCCCTGAGTGGAACCAGTGCTAAGAACTGATTGCATCTCTATGCACAATACCTAAGGATCCAAACTTACTTGGTGGTATTGATCTTTTATGAAATCTGTGACTAATTTTATTTTCATTGGATGCTGTTAAAATTGTTCAGATTTTAATTTTAGTTTAGACTACTTAAAACTGATGTACTCATCTAACAGGTGTCTTAGCCTGGATTTCCTAGAAGAACAAAACAATAGCATATTGTTGTTGTTGTGGCTTACATAAATCTAAGAAAATGGCTCAAATAATAGTGGGGACTGGTGAGGCCCAAATCCATGGGTCAGGCAACAGGTTAATGGCCTTGCTAGCTTATGGGATGGAAGAATCAACAATCTTTATGTCAGGTAGCATATGAGAGACTTGTACAGGTGATATCTCAAGAACTGGAGTTCAAGTAATAAGAGTCCAAATGAACCAAAAAAGCACACTGGGCCAGAACATCCATTTGTATACTAGAATCAGTATTTCTGGAGGAAACACCCCTTTCCCGAGGCAACACCCCTTTCAATTGATTGACAGTTCACATATTACATCAGGATATGCTATGGAAGAGGATTGCATAATGAATACCAAATGCTGAGAATCATAGCCTAGAGAAGTTGACTGCTGCTGTTGTATGCCTTTGAGTAATTTCTTACTCATAGTGACCCAGTGTAAGATTTCCGAGGCTGTAAATCTTTACAGTAGCAGAAAACATCCTCTTCCTCCTGTGAAGCAAGTGGTAGATTTGAACTATTGACCCTGCAATAAGTATTGACACATAACCCACAAGGATACCAAGGCTCCAAGTGAAGTGTACACATAACATTAAGCATCACAAGATGTGAGTAAAAATATAATTTTAATGAAATTATTTTATAATGATCTAACTTATCAAAGTGTTTTTTTTAAGAAAAAAATAGTTGTTTGCAAAGCTGGGCTTAAAGACGAGTGAATAATTGGCTTGATCTTTTTGTTATTTTCTAGACTAAACATCAATTAAATATCTGGCTTTTGAAAAGTAAAGTGAAAACCTAAATTACCAACAGATTTCTCACTTGGCCTATCTTAACTTTGCTTTTACGCTTTAAAAAAGTTATTACACATTTAGATAAAAATCATTTTGCTAAGCTATCTTTTAAATCAAATTTGTTTACTTTTATTGATAAGTTCAAGATTGGAATCCTGGTGTGGCTCTGTAGGATAAGTACTGGACTTATCCTTGACAATTTCAAAACTTTCATTTTAACTGGTTGAACAACCAATGTTCATGGAAGCAGTACTCCATAAATCTAATGGCATAATTCAAGGCAAATCTGCTTCAAAAGACTTCTTTACAGTCTTAAGGGAAAAAGTCACTTTGAGGATTAAAGTGCACCTGACCCAAGTTGTAGCATTTTCAATTGCCTCATATTTATAAGAAAGATGAACAGTGAATAAGGAGAATCAGAGAAGAATTGATGCATTTGAATTGTGGTGTTGGCAAGTCAATTTGCATTGCCAACCTTATGGTTAGCAGTCCAGATCTTATTCTATGTCACCACACCAGATTCATTAGCACATTTTAAGGCAAGAAACTCATGACTGGGTAATATTAAGTAGCCAATTCAAACCTCAAGTAAACTTAACTTTCATGCTTGCTCTGTTTATCCTTAGATTCTGTTTACATCATCATAGAGCTGTACTATAGCATTGTTGTTGATGAAGTTATTGTAGTATTATCCCTCATACAAACTTTAAATAGAACATAATGAATTTTTTAATATAATGAGAATGATTTGCTCTAGGTTTTCTGAATCTGGAGGATTGTAATTTAGGTGAGAGATTAAACTGATAGTAAATACTGAGAATGATAAATTCTATTTTTAAAATTGGAGCATGTGATCTTAGCCACACTATTATTAGAAAGAAGAGGGGGGGAAATGTTGAAATTATCTAGTAAACAGGATTATTTGTCCCACAGGAAACACTCCTGAGGCATTTACTGGAACTGAATCAATGGTTTTACTTTGCGGCTACTTCTGTTGCTTTTCAAAACCCTTCAAAAAGTGGCTATTGGGAAAAGTTACTACAATTTATTCAATTTCAGATGGTTTTCATTAAAGGCTGATCAGTCAATGTCATCTGCCTGATATATTTCTGTACCATTTTCTGAATTGTATATTCTCAAATAACATTTTCATTTTTAATGTATAT
>NW_006408571.1:6343000-6346532 GCF_000296735.1 Chrysochloris asiatica
CTTGGAAGCCCTGATGGCCTGTTCTTGTTGAGCCTTCCTAACTTCAGCCTTCTGATTTCTCTTGACCATTATATCAGCAAGAGATGTGCCAGTGATGGCCCTCTGGAATTTGACTGGAATAAATTTGAATTTATTCCAATTGTCTTTTTTTGTGCTTTCTTCTGTAAAGGACAGACCAGTTTATCTGCCTAGGATTCCTCTAAGAAATGAATGCAGACTTGCATTTTGCATTGTTGCTGTTTGTTGTTAGGTGCCATCCAGTTGGTACCAACTCACAGTAACCCTATGCACAATAGAATGAAACACTGCCTGGTCCTGGGCCAACCTCACAATTGTTGCCACGATTGCTCCCATTGATGCTGCCTTTTTTCAGTCCATCTTCCTGAGAGGTCTTTTGTACTCACTGAGAGGTGTAGTTTGTACCTGTTGAAGGGTATATTTTGTACCCACTAAAACTGCACAGTTTGACCTTCATGGCTGCAGCTACAGAGGAACAGGGAAGATCAACATTTTTAATTTCTTTATCAGTGATAATCACAAATAAACTTGTGAACTTGATAAGAAGCATTGAACGTTCATATCCTCAAGCACTCTTGAAAATAAAGGAAATTAACTTCCTAGGGAATGCCATAAGAGGAGAGTCCTGTGTGTATAATATGGGTAGTGGTCGGGACTGGCAAGCCACCTGTCAACAAACTTCAGAATAAGATGCTGACACAGGCACGGTAGTTTGATGAGTTCTAGCTTAGGACTTTTATAAGCATATAAAGCCTCTTTCACTGATGACTACTACTAATTCTTCCTTATATGGACCCAGGATTTTTGAGGATGTTGCTATTATAGAAATAATGCCCCAAAATACATATTGGTAAAGATACTGAGTGAGAGCTAAGTGGATTTTTGACCCTCATCACAGAAATTTGTGTAGAAATAAAGATTTCTTAAATCATATATAAAATTGTTGATGTTTAATAAAGAAATCTGAAAGAACTCACACTTATATGTTTGAATACATTCTTTTCCTACCTACCCCCTCAGTCTTTCTCTCTTTAGGACTTCTTTTTAGATAATAGATAATTAACAACCACAAGCAAAAATTCACTAAATATATACACAACTTATGTTTATTTCTGAAAACACTAAGCCAGAGTCAAAGGAGTTAGAAAGAATGGGTCACTGCATGGCAAGAAAGTGAGTGAAAAATTGGGGGAAAACATATTCCCACTGCATCAAAAAGGAAAAAAAAAACCAACAACAACCAAGTAATGTCGGTGATAGATATAGATTTAAAGTGCTAGTTTCTTAAACTACTGATGTTACCTCAAATCCATTTAGCTCTAATCATTACATTTACACTATATAGCAAAGTTCTTATGCTCTACATTTTTACATTTAAAGTGCTTTCAAGATGGATTAAAATATTCTTTCCTCTATTTTCTAAGATCATGATGGACTTTCACCTTAACATATTAAGTATAAAACTTCTCTGATGCATATATACTAATTTTCAATATTTAAAGAAAAAAATGTCTATTTACTTTGAAAAGACCTATGGAAAGCCCCTTTTATTTAACCCCTTAGTGGCATTTTTTAAATGAAAAATATAATAAATTCTTTATCAGTTTCCTTTTTTAAAAAACATTTTTGCTTGCATTGAATCATCTGTCCTGTCTACTTGCACACATACACACACACAAACACACAAAGAGTTATTTGAAATCTATGACCTACTGATATTTAAAATGGCATTACAAAGAACACATTTGAATTTGAATGTGAATCAGACATTTTCACAATGGTAAACTTGGTTTAATTATTTATGTGGCTATATTGTTATTGATGAATGCTGTTGAGTTGGTTCAGACCCACAGTGACCCTGTATAAGGTGTCTGAGGAGTGGCTAGTGAGCTTGAACCACCGACTTTGCGATTCAAATTGACCTTGCAGTTCAGCGCATTAACCCACAGTGCCACACCAGGAATGTTGGTTGAAGTATATTGTGTGTCTTGGTATATTTGTGCTTAATTTTGTATGTTAATATATTAGCAGAAGTATGTTGTGTGCCTTAATATAGGAAATGTATCATTAAATTAGTATGTATAGTCTGTTTGAATGGTAATCAATTTGATTTAAGCTTAAACAGATTTAAAAAAATTAAAATTTTCTAAAATTCAAACTAATGATTTCTAATACATCTGACTTAAAACTATGTTCAACATTCCTATTTTTAATAGTAGCTTTATTGAGGTAATTCACATGCTATACAATGCACTATCCCACACCAAACATTCATCAAAGTATCATTGAAAAGTGCTATAATTAAATCTATGACTATAGGCAGTGATTTTATTTTCTCTTACCATGATTTGAACCTAAACATAGAGTTATAGATGAAAGATAACATGATAAGCCAGGATGCTCTATATGTTCTATAGTCCCCTTGTTGTTGTTGTTGTTATGTGCCGTGGAGTCGGTTCTGACTCATAGCGACCCTGTACAGGGTTTCCGAGGCTGTAAATCTTTACGGGAGCAGAAAGCCTCATCTTTCTCCCGCGGAACAGCTGATAGTTCCGAACTGCAGACCCTGAGGTTAGCAGCCTGATAGTCCCCTAATAGTGTAATAAAATGGAAGATGAATAGATTATTAAATGTTAAGCAGAAAATTTTCATAACACTGGATTGCCATTATTTTGTCAGTTGATTTAGATAGTTGTTGTTGTTAAGTGCCATCATTTATATAGTAGACTGCTAAAATTTCAGTTTTGAATCAGTCTATCCAATCAATAATATTACAATAGTGTTTATTGTACTACTAACCCATAGAGTACTGATGTGGCTGTGTATGAAAAGCACTAGATTACTAATGGAAATGTCAGTGGTTCAAAGTAACCAGCTGCTTTCAGAATCTCTACATGGTTACAACAAGTCGGAACTGACGTGACAGCACTTAAAAACAACAAAGGATAAAATTAGTTAAGTCTACACATAGTTTAGGGAAGATATTTGTAAGATGTACAGAAAAACGTATTTGAGTAGTATATTTTCTGACTCTCTATTTCCTGGGTCAAAATTTAGGCAATTTGGATCGTAAATAATTAATATGCATTTTCAGGTCTAAATATTCCTCTTAACATTTGGCTCAATAAACATTTCTTTTATAAGTTACCAAAAATTAACAACAAAAAATTAGACTAATATCTCTGGTTATGTACTGAAGTAAAAACAGTTATTTTATTGAAAGCAGATCCATGTGCTTTGGATGCATCTTTCAACATTCAATCACAGCAAAATCTTCCTTGATTTGCTGGTTGCCTTAGAAACACATGGGAGATAATGCCCCAGGAGACAATTCTCAAACATTGTGGACCACAGGCTGTTCGTTAAGTACTCCAGCTTCTTTTGTATATATGCTGTGTTGTTGTTGTTAAATGCCATCAAGTCAGTTCTCACAGCAACCCTGTCTAGGGAATGACAATCTACCAAGTGCGTAGTTCAAACTGAACTTGTGGTCCAGTGTTTGTCCTACTGCACT
>NW_006408571.1:6346655-6347195 GCF_000296735.1 Chrysochloris asiatica
AGAGAGAGAGAGAGCTCTGGTAGCATAGTGATTACGAATTGAGCTGCTAATCTCACTGTCAGCAGTTTGAAAATACCAGCTGTTCAGCAGGAGAAAGAAGAGGCTTTATGCCATATTCTGTAAAGATTTACAGCCTCATAAACCCTATAAAGGGTCACTATGAGTCAGAACTGACTCCACAGCACACAACAACAATGTTGTTAAGTGTCGTGGAGTCGGTTCTGACACATAGCCACCCTGTATAGGGTTTCCAAGGAGCAGCTGGTGAGCTTGAACCATCTATTTTGCAGTTCAAACGGCTTTGTGTCTGGCACATTAACCCACAAAGCCACACCAGGACTCCATATGTATATATAGATATAGAGATAAAGATAGAGATATATACATATATATACATTCACAGTTTGGAGTCCTGTGTAGTGTGCTGGACTACAAAGTCAGTTTGAAACTGCAAGGTTCAAGCCCACCAGTCACTTCTTAAAACTCCTATACAGAGTTGCTATTGGTAGAATCAACTCAACAGCACTTAACAAAACACAG
>NW_006408571.1:6348270-6349366 GCF_000296735.1 Chrysochloris asiatica
ACCTCGGGAAGTTCTCAGTCATTATATGGTTGTAGCCATTTTTGTGTTATCTTTAGTAAACCTTTACTCACATGGGATATCACTGATTTTGTCCGATGATTTCTGCATTCCATTGGATCACCTCTCCTTGAAATGGACACAAATATGGATCTCTTCCAGTCAGTTGGCCAGGTAGTTATCTTCCAAAGTTCTTGGCATAGATGAGTGAGTGCCTCCAGTGTCTCATCAGTTTGTTGAAAGATTTCAATTAGTATTCCATCTATTCCCAGTGCCTTGTTCTTTGCCAGTTCCTTCAATGCACCTTAGACTTCTTCCATCAGAATCATTGGCTCTTGATAGTATGTTGCCTCTTGAAATGGTTGAACATCGACCATTTCTGTAGTTGTTAAAGTGACTCTGTGTAATCCTTTCATCTTCCTTTGATGCTTTCTGCATCATTCAATATTTTGTCTATAGAATTCTTCAATCTTTCAAGTTGAGCCTTGACTTTTGTCTTCAATTCCTCAACTTGAGAAATGCTGAGTGTGCTCTTCCCTTTTGGTATTCTAACTTCAAGTTTTTGTACATTTTGTTGTAACATTTGACTCTGTCATCTTGAGCTGACCTTTGAAATTTTCTGTTCAGGTCTTGTACTCCCTCACTTCTTCCATTTGCTTTAGCATCTTTGTGCTGGAGAGCAAGTTTCAGAGCCTTTTCAGACATTCCATTTTGATCTTTTTATTTTTATTTGCCTTCTTAATAATCTTTTTCTTTATTGCTCTATGATGTTCTTGATGTCATTCCACAATTATTTTGATCGCCAATCTTTAGTGTATAATGCATCAAATCTGTTTTTGAGATGATCTCTAAATTCAGCTGGTATATATTCAAGGTCATATTTTGGTTCTTGTATACTTGTTTTAATTTTTTTCAACTTCAGCCTGAATTTGCATATGAGTAATTGATAGTCTGTTCCACTGTCTTTTACTGCTATTGTTTTGGCTGATGATATGGAGCTTTTCCCTCATGTCTTACCAATGATGTAGTCAATTTGATGTATGTGAAGTCCATGTGCATTGTCATCATTTATGTTGTTTAAAAAAGGTATTGTAATGAA
>NW_006408571.1:6349635-6351167 GCF_000296735.1 Chrysochloris asiatica
TGGATATGTTCTTTTTGATGATGAATGCATCACCATTCCTCTTTAATTTGTTATTCCTGGCATAGTAAACCTTGTGATTGTCTGATTCAAATTGTCTGACACCACTCCATTTCAACTCACGAATAGCAGTGATTATGGTAAAGAAGAGCATAAACAACATCTTTTGCAGAAGTAGTAGCAGATACAAACAAAAGTTGTTGTTGTTAGGTGCTGTTGAGTCACAGTTCACAGCCCTTCACTATCCTCATAGGTTGTTACATTTGAGACCATTGCTGCTGCCACTGTGTAAATTCATCTTCTTGGGGGTGTTCCTCTTTTTCTCTGACCCTCCTCTTTACCAAGTATGATGTCCTTCTCCAGAGACTGAACTCTCTTGATAGCATGTTTTGAGTTTGAGAGACTTGTGGTTATCTTATCTTACAGTGTCACGTCAGGGAAGGTTAGAGATATAGAAATACCACATTCCAATGTGTATAGACCTAGATGCAAGATATGTTAAAAAAACAATTGTTTCATGTTTTGATATTTTTTAAAATTAATGTTTCTATAATTTTGTACAGAGCTGAAGTATTACAATCCTTGTTTCTAAGGAGAATTCTAGCTGTGCTTCTTCCAAGACAAATCTGTTTATTCTTCTGGAAGCTCATAGTACTTTTAATATTCTGCTACAAATCATAATTCAAATACACAAATTGCTCTATAGTCTTTCTTATTCATTGTCCAATTTTCACATGTATATGAGACAATTACAAAAGCCATCACTTGGGTCAGTAACTCCTTAGTCTTCAAACTGATATCTTTGCTCTTGAACACTTTAAAGAGATCTTTTGAAGCAGAATTGTCTAATGTAATACACCTCTTTACTTCATCACTGCTTCTTCCATGAGTGTTGATAGTAGATACAAGCAAAATGAAGTTTTTGACAACTGCAATCTTTTCTCCATTTATCATATTATTTATTGGTCCATGTGAATGCTTTTGTATTTTTCAGCATTGAAGTACAATGCATACTGAAGGCTGTAGTCTTTGATTTTCATCAGTATTTTAAATCCTCTTGTTTTCAGCAAAGTTGTGTCATCTGCATACTGCAGGTTAATGAGTTATTCATTCTCTAATATTGATGCTACAAGTTTCTCTTCATATAGTCCAACTTCTCAGATTATTTACTTTGCAGACTGAATATAACCCTAGTGTACATAATTTCCTGATTTTAAACTATTTAGTATCCTCTTGTTGTGTTGTAACAACTCCCTTTTGTTCTATGTACAGGTTCCTCATAATTGCAATGAAGTGTTTTGGAATACCCATTGTTTGCAAAGCTATGCATAGTTTGTCAGGACCCACCAGTCAAAACTCTTTGTATTATTAATAAAGCACAAGTAAGCATCTCTCTTGTATTCTGTTTTTAACCAGTATCCATATGATATCTTTTGTAATTTTAAACCATTCAGGTTTTGCATGTTCTGTTCGAACAACTGCCTCTTGGTCCAAGTACAGATTCCTCATGAGCACAATTAAGTGTTCCGGAATAC
>NW_006408571.1:6353319-6354002 GCF_000296735.1 Chrysochloris asiatica
TGTGGCTGGTGGTGTCCACTGGTTCAGGCACCCCCTCTAGTCACCAGAATGGAGGTGCACAAAGAGTGGGGGGGCCAATGAACATATACCCCCCCCAAAAAAAGAAAATCAGAACAAAAATCAACAAAGTGTATTGTCCACCTTTGCTCCGAGGTTCCTGCAGCATTTTTCTGTGGTGTGTCTGCTATCCCGCTTAATTTTGCTGTTTGGTCTCGTACAAGTTGTTGGCTCCAGGCCACCTAGCCAGGCACATTCAAAAGTACACCATTTCTTACTTTTGCTACAAGTTCCACTAACTGTAAGCCTTCAAACCTTTTAAATATTCCTATCTATGTGGTTCTGAGTTTTGGAGCTCTGCCTTGGATCTGCTTTGCCTGGTATTCTGTGGTATTGCTGATGGCAAACCTCACTGCACCTCCACCCTAACCACCATCTAGCCCTACCTCTCATATCATCTTTAAATAGAGAGATATTTACTTTTTATTTGCCAATTAATATACATTTAATTTCCCTTTTTTGTTTTGTAGCACTGGCAAAGCTTCCAACACTCTACTAAATAGGAGTGCAGATAAAGGTCATTCTTGTCTGGTTCCTTTTCAACAAGGATAATTTTTTTCAATTTCTTTCCATTGAGAGTAATTATGTCTATTGGGTTTGTACATATGCACTTACTTATGTGGAGA
>NW_006408571.1:6354880-6356471 GCF_000296735.1 Chrysochloris asiatica
GGCATTTTTAAGGGTGAAAGATTGTTGTCATAGTGACATTGTATAGGGTTTCTGAGGGGCAACCGGCAAGCTTGAATAGCTGACCTTGGGGTTCAAACCAATCTTGCAGTGCAGTGCATTAACCAGCAGCACCACACCCAGCACTCCACAGTTGTTTTCCTTTTTATCTCCATTGGTTCTGTTGTGATGTTACTCATGCTGTTTCTTATGCTTGTTATTTAAATCTTTTTTTAATTTGATATGTTTGTCAATTTTAGTAATCTTTTCAAAGAACCAACTTTTTGACTTGTTATTCTCTCTTTTGTTTTTCTGTTTTCTGTTTATTATTTATTGTCTTCTGTTGGCATAACACAGTACACAAAAATATGTTCTACTTTCTACTTTGGTGAATAGCAATTAGGATCTTAAGAGTTCATGAGTGGTCATCTAAGGTGAAACTATTGGTTATTCCATTTGCAGAAGACAGAAGAGTGATGAAAAGTTGAGGATCCTTGATACCAACCAGTCCAATGGAATAGGTGAACATCAGTTACCACAACCCTGATATCAGAACTCGATGGTGCCCAGCTACCACTCTCAACCACTCTGAAAGGGATCATGTTAGAAGATCCCAGATAGAGTGGGAAAAAATGTGGAACATAAACCAAAGTTATATAAAACAACAACAACAACAACAACAACAACAAAACTGAGGAACCTGATACTACGGCCTTCAGCCACCTTTCATGTCTGGAATGAAACAGCCTTGTGGACCAATTTTCAATCAAGCTATAAATGGGCTATTTGTTGTTGTTGTTGTTAAGTGCTGAGGAGTCTGTTCTGACTGATAGTGACCCTGTATAGGGTTTCTAAGGAGTGACTGGTGGATATCAACCACTGACTTTGTGGTTGAAATCAACACTAGAGTACAGAGCTTATCTACCTATTTAGAGCACCACACCAGGACTTCAAATAGTTATACTGTTGTTGTTAAGTTCCATTGAGTCGGTTCCGACTCATAGTGACCTTGTGTAGGGCTTCTGAGGAATGGTTGGTGGGTTTTCTCCTAAATGGTTTAATCATAAAAATGGCCAGACTGGAGATATTCGTTGTAAGTTTCTTTAGAGATTCATATTACTTTCATTTTCCATAAATGATTAGTTGACAGAATGATTTCTTGTTTCCGTATTTTATTTGACACTTGCCCCTTTTATACTGCTTTAAATTAGGATTTCACCATAGCATGAGATTATAAATCAGCATCAGACATTATTATGCTACATTTAGGAATATGTAATATATAGCTGTCCTCACTTTCACATATCTTTACATTTACTATCCTATTTGGTCATGAAAACTATTTAATCGTGACAGATATATAGATAAAACTTTAGTATGCACACACAAATATATGCATGCACACTACCACAGATGAAATTCCTTTCTTATGACTAAAGCTGGCAAAATCTTTTCCCTCTATTTTAAAAACATAAAATAAAATAGACTTAAATTTTTATTGCTTTTTCTCCTTCTACCCTTCTATACGAAATTAATTTTACTCTTCTCATGTATTTTAACCTAAAATCTCCTTGTTGTCAGGTGCCATCGAGTC
>NW_006408571.1:6357571-6358723 GCF_000296735.1 Chrysochloris asiatica
TATTTGGTCTGTATCAGCAAGGCCATTATTCTTTATTCTGTCCTCTTTAATTACTTTGCTCTAATTTGAATACATATAATTTTTCATTGTTTAGACGCATGAGGAAAATGTCATCTCAGTATATCCTCTGATTTACACTTTGAATTTTTCAAGAGACAGGCTCTTTTATGACATTCTTAGTCTCTAGATTTATGCCTAGAGAGCTGGTGGCCCTATAGGATAAATACTGGTCAGCTAACTATAAGGTTAGTAATTTAAAGCTGCTTTGTGGGAGAAAGATGAAGATTTTTGCACCTATAATGATTTACAACTCCAAGAAGCCCAATACAGGGTCACTATGAGTAGGAATCGATTTAAAGACACCTAACAACAACAGATTTATGCCTGACTTATCAGAGAAATTCAGTTACTTCTTTATATATGATGAAAATATATTATTTGAGAGAATATGGAAATGTCACATGAAATTCTTTTGAGATTACACTTTTTTTTTCTGTTCTTGAATGATGGAAATAATACATGATGAAATTGCAATTTAATTAATATTATAATTTTAATGACATACAAACTACATGAACTAATGAGAATTCTGTAGAAATGGGGAGATATATAGGGAATTCTATCTCCCCACTTCTACAGACCATCACCATTAATAATTAGAAGTAAAATTATTCCAGACATTTTTCTTATGTAAATTAATTTTGTAAGGAAACTTGCTTTAGAGAATAAAACAAAAATATAGTTTTATGGCTACCATCTATCTTTCAGTTAGTTATGAAATGATGGTTTGTAGGTTACTACAATTTTAAATCTAATGTCATCAGCATTTCAAAACCCTGCTGGGCCATGCATAACCCTAGCATAATTTAAATGGAGTTTACACACTGGATTAAGAAGGAGGGCTGAGCAATCTATTTCTGAAAATTAGTCTCATGCAGGGTATTGTCTTACATAGAGCTAGATAAAACCGCTAGCTTTGAAGATACTGAAAATACACTTGTTAAATACTCATATACACTGAAGCCACAATAACAGCTATATATGAAGAATGTGGGATTAGAATTGGAAAAAGACTCATTAACAATCTATGATATGCAGATGATACAACCTTGGTTGCTGAAAGTGAAGGAGACTTAAAATACTTATTCATGA
>NW_006408571.1:6359178-6361240 GCF_000296735.1 Chrysochloris asiatica
CTTCATCTCTAATACTTCAGACTTATTATCAGAACAGACCAGTTCCTGGAGCAGGACATCACTCTTGGTAAAGTAGAGCGTCAGGGAAAAAGAGGAAAACACCCAACGAGACTTGCATAGTGGCACCAGCAATGGGCTGTAGTATACACAAGTGTAGTATCGATTGTGAGGTTGGCACAGGACGTCACAGTTTTTCTTTCTGTTGTACATAGTATTGCTATGGATATGTACTAACTCGATGGCACCTAACAACAATAACAACAACAACACTTCATATATTCCATGTTCGGATTACTGATGGATGTTTGCATCTGTATCTCCTCATTTTCAGTTGTACCTCATCATCAGATGAAGGTCCTGAAAGCTTTACTCCATTTGTGTCATCATGGTCAATTCTACTTTAGGAGGGAGCTCCTCCCCAGTTGTATTTTCAGTGAATTTGACCTAAAGTGATCATTATCTGGCACTATATATGATAATATTCTAGTGTTATTTATAATATTTTAATCTTCTCGCACATATCTGACAATGTTCCGACACTATTCAAAAAGTGTTCGGTGGCTAAATATTCAGGAATAGTTCATCTCTCATTCTTTCTGTTAGTCTTAATCTGGAAAGTTTAACTGAAAGCTGTCCACCAAATGTGACCCATTTGACATCTAAAATATTGGTGGCATTGCTTCCCGTATCATAACCACATGCAAGCCACCATTGTGTGATTAACTGACAGACGAGTGATGGAGATAGATAGATAGATAGATGATAGATAGATAGATAGATAGATAGATAGATAGATAGATAGACAGATAGATAGATTTCTGTTGATGTTAAGCGCCATCAAGTTGGTTCTGTCTCATAGAAACCCTGTATAGGGTTTTTGAGGCGTGGCTGGTAAGCTTGAACTGTCAACCTTGTGGTTCAAACCTACTTTGCTGTCTGGTGCATTAACCCATGATACCACACCAGGACTTCATTGATAGGTAAATAGACAGCTTTTGTTTTTAAGAGCTGCAGAGTCGGTTCTGATTCATGGTGATCCTGTTTCTAAGAAGCCGCTGATGCGTTTGAACCTTGGACCTTAAGGTTCAAAGTAACCATCCGGTGCAGTGCTTATCCTACTGAATCACACCAAGACTTCATATAAATTGGATCTGATCTGATGGCACTTAACAACACATATATATTGTTCTTGTTTTCTTGTTATGTGCTATAGAGTTGATTCAGACCCATAATGACCCTGTGTAGGGATTCCGAGGAGCAGCTGATGAGTTTGAGCAGGTAACTTCGAGATTCAAATGGAGCTTGTGGTCCAGTGCTTACCTTACAGTGCTACACCAGGCCTCTCTCTCTCTCTCTTTCTCTCTCTCTCTCTCTCTCTCTCGATAACTCAATATGGAGTTCTTGTGTGGTGCTGTGGGTTAATGCACTGGAATGCAAAATTGGTTTGAACTGCAAGGTGTCAGAGGTTCAAGCTCCCCAGCTGCTCCTCAGAAACCCTATACAGAGTGCCGCTATGGGTCGAAATGGTCTCAACGGCCTTAACTACAAAAGCATATATATGTATACATACATACACACACACACATATAATTTTTTCCTAATACCACACCTTGACTGATAAGCTGAAATAGGTGTTCAAACTACTCAGTGACAGCATGAAAGATACAACAAGTGTGATTTGCTTCTGTTTAGATTAGAGCCAAGAGAACCTATGGAGAAGTTCTAATCTGCAGCACATTGGGTTGTCAGGAGTTGGAGTCTACTTATCAGAAATTAACAACAGCACAACACATTCTGAGGAGATCTTGATTTTAATATAATGGAATACTTACGTTAAATATCAGGTGATTTTTTTTTTTTTTTTTGTAATGTACTTCTTGTGTTTCAAAATGAATTATTTGTTTTATTAAAGAATTTCAGCTAATTACATTGCAAAAAGCCAGTCCTTTTAAAAGACAATATGTTTCATTTATTAGGAGTCATTAATTACTTCCAATATGAACAGTACAATATTACTTAATCTGTGTTGATATTTTACTAATGACTTTGACACATTAAAGTT
>NW_006408571.1:6361680-6364414 GCF_000296735.1 Chrysochloris asiatica
AGCTTTCGCATCCATATGAGGTTATTGAAAATACCATGGCTTGGGTCAGGTGCATCTTAATTCTCAAGCTGACATCTTTGCTCTTCAGTTCCGATCCATAGTGACCCTGTATAGGGTTTCCGATAAGCAGCTGGTGAGGGGTGACCAATCTGTTTTTTACTCATAGGGACCTTATGCATAACAGAATGACACACTGGTCCTCTGCCAACCTTACAATTTTTGCTATGTTTTAACATATTGTTGCATCCATTGTATCAATCCATGTCATTGAAGACCTTTTTCTTTTTAACTGACTTTCTACTTCACGCAGCATGATGTCCTTCTCTAAGACTGGACTTTCCTGATAACATGTCCAAACTGTATAAGATGAAGTCTTGTTATTCCTGTTTCTAAGGATCACTCTGGCTGTACCTTTTCTAAGACAGATTTGTTCATTCTTCTGGCAGTCCATTTAATATTAAATATTCTTTGCCAACACACAATTTAAAGGCATCAATTCTCTTCCATACTTCCTTCTTTACTGTCCAACATTTGCATGCCTATGAAGTGATTGAAAATACCATGGCTTATGTCAAGATTAAAGTATTGCTCAAGTTTAAAATCGTGTTCATTCATTTAAACTCTCCAGGTTTCTAGGACTTGGCATCTATATAGTGCACTGACTTGTATCTCTCTACTAATTTCACTTTTATAGACAGAAAAAAGTCAGTGCACTATATAGGTGCTAAGTCCTAAAAACCAAAGAAAACAAAACAAAACAAAACAACAAATCTGTGTTGAAAGAAGTGCAGCCGGAGTGCTCCTTGGAGGCCAGGCTGGCCAAACTTCGTCTCTCATACTTGGGATATATTGTCAGGAGAGACCAGTCGCTGGAGAAGGATATCATGTTTGGTAAGGTGGAAGGTCAGAGAAAATGAGGAAGACCCCCCAGCCAGGTAGATTGGCAAAGTGGCAGCATCACTGGGCTCAAGGTTGGTAATAACTGTGAGGTTGGCCCAGGATCGGGCAGTGTTTCGTTCTGTTGTGCATAGGGTCATTATGAGTTGGTACCAACTCAATGGCACCTAACAACAACAACTTCTATTTGGTTTATCCTCCACACAAACTGACCAGCTCATTGTTATTGAAATACTCCTAGCATTTTCTGGCACTCTTGCTCTCAAATAGGTCTGTTTGTAAGGATTATCTCCTATTTGAATTCTACTTGTCAATGACTTTTTTTCCATTACCTATTTAAAATCTTTTCCCTTGTCTGTCTTAAAATAGCAACTAGTAAAATAAAATAAAATATCATCAATAATTGATTAGTTAGAAGTCTGAGGTAGGATGGTGGAGTAAGAATACACACTGTACTGACTCTTTTCAACAAAGACATGGGATACCAAGAGAAACAGATGCAGATAATGATCTTGGAACCCTTAACATTAGAGAATAGGACAGGAGAGTGGATTGAGCATGTACTGGAGGAGGACAGTGATCAGAAGTAGTGAGAGAGAAGAAAAGCAGGTGGGATGTGAGCTTAAGTGGCATAGTACAATCATCTTGAGTTTTTGTGAACTCTGTTGATGGTCTGCAAGCACAGGACATGGCTGTAGGCCATGCACTCTTGGTAGCCCAGAGCGTGGTTATTTTCCACGCTCATGAACCAAGCAGACAGTGACACCCCCTCCTCCATAGCCTCCGCTCTGCCTGGGGTTGGGCACCAGGCACAGTGCCCTCCTTCTGGACACATGTGAACCTGCCCTAATCTACACTATGCAAGTTGTTGTTGTTGTTAAGTGCCGTCGAGTTGGTTCCGACCCATAGCGACTCTGTACAGGGTTTCTGAGGGTGTAAATCTTTACGGGAGTAGAAAGCCTCATCTTTCTCCCGCGGAGAGGCTTATAGTTTTGAACCGCTGACCTTAAGGTTCGCAGCCCAATTCGTAACCACTACGCTACACTATGCAAGTAGTGAACAGAAAACTAAATATGTTCAGTGTTCATACTTCCACTCTCTGCTGCATCTTAGTAATTATCTGATAGAAGAACAATCAGAAGAAAGAACAATAAAATTAAAAGAAAGCATAATTTTATTGATGACTGCTTATTAAAAATATAAAAGGCAGAAACCAGGTACTTTAAAAAAAAATCTACTTTGTGTCTAAGATGTAATTTCGCTGTTGTTAAGTGACAGCTAGTTGTTTCCTATACGTAGCAATCTTGTATATGGTTTCTGAGGAGTGGTTGGTGGGTTTGAACCCTCAACCTTGCAGTTAGCAGTCCAGTGCTTATCACACAGCATTACACCAGTACTACGTAACATACAAAAAGCACTTAATAAATGCTGTGTAATAATAAATTATTATACAAATGTCATTGTTGCTTTTTGTATTTACTATAAATCAGATATATGTTGTAGATACACACATTCAAGGAAAAATCATCAAATTAGTTTAACCTGTTATATTAATTTAGTTTTCTATAATTAAAAATAGTATTTTATGAAAATTGCATGTGCAAAGATGCTTACTTTGGCTTTCTAGAAAGCAACTTGCATCTGGAATTATTATTCAACGATTAAGACAAAACTCCATAAAGAGCTGTCATGAATTGGGACCCAAAGAACTTTCATAAAGACTTAATTTGAAACTTTAAAAATAACATGTACATGCAGATGATACCCACGTGACCTGGACTGGATGACTGGATGATCAGAGCTCAATCAGGAGAGGAAAGAAGAGGGGAAAAAAAAA
>NW_006408571.1:6365069-6367128 GCF_000296735.1 Chrysochloris asiatica
GCACAAATAAATGTATTATCAGCAGACCAAAACTGGACAAAGCACTGGTCAGAATAATGAGATGTCTTAATTAGTTACACAAATAATGGACTTTGGTGCTCCATTGAGACATTCAGTGCAAATAATTCCTTTTTGTTTATACTTTAGCTCTAAAACAAATGAACAAACTGGGAGAAATTAGTATTTTCTGTTAATTTTTCTGAGTCTCCCATTGATGAAAGTGCAAGAATATAATCTATTATAATACATCTTATTCATGGTTTTATTCAGCATTTTATGCCTTTGCACAGATATCTTATCTGCATGGAATATATGTATATATATATATATATATATATATATATATACATACACACACACACACACACACACATATATATATATATCTATATTATCTCTGCTGTGAATGATACAGATGTTAATCAGTATAATCCCTCTGTTAAATCACCCTGTGGCAATATAAAACTTATACAAGATGCTTACATATTAGTACATCAATGTTTAATAACTAAATTGCTTTACAAATCATATTTTCCTGGTTATTTTCATAGTTCAATGTGTTAAAACATTCTTTATACATGAAGAAATAGGGAATATCTCTCTTAAAAAGTGCTCAATCATGATCTTATTCTGTTTAGAAAGTAGAGTCCCCTTGCCATAAAAGACATAAAAGTGAATAGAAAATAAAAAACAGCATACCACTTTCTATTGTCTTTATTTTGAGCAATATGACATGGGATTGAATGTTATTTAAATTAAATAATGTGGAAGAACCTCTCTAGGTTAGAAGGAATTTGTTAATGTGGATGGAGTACAGCTAATGAAAGGTAATGATCTCATAACTTCATATTCATTTGAATGATACAAAATGAAAACAACTCAAGATAGTTGGAATTTTAAATTAGTAGAAAAAAGAAATTGACTTAGGAAAATAAAGATAGTGACATTAGCAAACAAATGTGGCAGTATTGATTCCTAGCATTTAGAGTGTTGGCCCTCCAATCTTAAGTGAAAACTAATATTTTGCTTTGGAATGCAAAGTCCTTGAGAACCTTTGTTAACTGGCAACTCTTTTCTTCATTGAAATTCCAGACATTGGGTATACACTGTCTAATAAACACAAATCCAAGATTTAATATACTTCTTCCAAAACAGATTTGTTAATTCTTCTGGCATTCCATGGTATATTGAGTATTCTCCAACACCATAATCCAAAGGAATTAATCTACTTTGGTCTTCCTTATTCATCATCCAGCTTTTGTACATATATGAAGCAATTTAACGTTTTTTCTTTTTTTCTCTTGATTTTGCATTACTACTATCTGGTCTTTTTGTCTTTTATTTAAACCTCTTACTAATAGTGTTTCATTCTTTTTCTTTCTTTTTATATTCTGTCTTATTTTCTCATCTGTAATTCTTTCCCTTCATTTTTCCTTTCTCTTTTTAGATATTGTATTTTTCTAGACATTACATCCATTTTGTTTCAAGTCTTCTAATTCTTTGTTCTGCTACTCTATTTCCTTTTTTGCTGTTGTTGTCATGTGTTTGTTTTCACTTTTAATCTCATGTGTGGATTTTCTCTTCTTGCCTCACCCAATGAGGGGCAATAGTCATGCCTATATAACCCAGTCACCACCATACCATTTAAGACCCCACCTACTGCACAATATCTAATACCAGTTGCTATACAACTTATCAGTGACAGAGAGGCTCAAACAATTGTAAATAATTTGAAGGTACCTGAATATCATTATTTTGAATTATTGTTCAATAGTTCCAATGACTATTTTGCCTTAAAAAACTTTTCTTGCTGTGCCTCTGGCTCAACTGTGTGAGCCACTGTTTTGTTTGTGCATGTGAACAGAAATTGTCTGTTGCTTCTGAGACATGATGGTGTCATTGTGTTTGTATTTTATTAATGATTACATGTTGGTGTGTTCTTGGGTACTCGCCAACTGCCTTCTGATAAGTGTGATTAGAGAATAGAAGCATGTGCACAGTTCTCTGTTCACCCCTCCTGAAGTTCAGTTTAAGATAGTTTTGGCTAATGTTAGTTGGC
>NW_006408571.1:6367840-6369539 GCF_000296735.1 Chrysochloris asiatica
AAAAAAAATAGCAATGAAGAAAATGAACTCATCACTGTAAATCTTGTGTAACAAAGAAACCAGCAGCATTACAAAATATACACAGCAAAGTGAGAGCAGTCAATTCATTGTTGTAATTAGGTGCCTCTGAGTCATTTCTCACTCATAGTAAATCTATATACAACAGAAGAAAACACCATAGTTGTTACTCTTGAGCCCTTTTCTGATGTCACAGTGCTAATCCATTTCACTGAAGGTCTTCCTATTTTCTGCTAACACAACATTTTACCTAGTATTATGTCCTCCAAAGACTTTTCCCTCCTGATAACATGTCTGAAGTATAAGAGAAAATCTTACCATTGTGGTTTATAAAAAACATTCTGATTACACTTCTTCCAACACAGATTTGTGTGTTTTTCTGGAAGTTCAGGTTTCTGTCAAAATTCTTCTCTAAAATCATCAATTATTCTATGGTCTTCCTTATCCATTGAACAGCTTTCATTCACATGCATAAGAGACAATTAAAAATATCATGGTTTAGGTCAGGTGAACATTTGTTCTCAAACAGATATGTTTGCTATTGAACACTTTAAAGAGATGTTATTCAACAGATTTGCCTAATGTAATATGTCATTTGATTTCCTCCAAATGTATTAATTATGGATCCAAGCAAAATGAAGTCTTTGATAACTTCAATCCATTCTTCATTAATCATGACACTATTTATTAATACAATTTTGAGAATTTTTGTTTTCTTTACATTGAGGTGGAATTCATACTGAAGGCCGTTTGATCTTTATCAGTAAATATTTAATGTCTTCTTCAGTTCTGCTGACAAAGTTATATTATATGCATATCATAGGTAATTAAATCCTTCCTTAAATCTTGATTCCATGATTTTCTTTATATAATCCAATGTATTGCATTAATTGCCTTGTTGTTATGAGGTATCTGTTCCCTAGTTGTAATTTCAAGGCCTTCAAATCTGAGGAATTCATCTTCTGTCACTATATTCTGCTTCTATTCACACAGTTTTTATCTACCAGCACTATATCTGACAATATTCCACTGCTTTTGATAATATTTTCAGTGGCTAAACATTCATAAGTAATTCACCTCTCCTTTGTCCTGGTCTGTCTTCATCAGGAATCTGTTGAAACCTGTTTGTATTTATAATTCTGGTGGCTTAGCTTCCAGCATAACAGTAAGATGTAAGCCACCACAAAAGTGACAAAATGATGAGAGACAAGACTATTGATACATATTGATTATTATACTGAGTGACAAGGTATTAAATGTACCAGATAAGATATAGAGAATAGCAAAATGATAAGAAAATAGAAGTGTTCAAAAAGCTATGTAAAAGAGATACATCTTACAAACAAAGACAAAAATAGGCTAAAAATGTTTAAATGACAGAAAAATACATCCATCTAATGGCAGTCAAAAATGAGCAGGAGTGGCAATAATAATTTCTTATAAAATAGACTTTAAGGCAAAAACTGCATAAGAAACAAAGAAGGATGTTGTCTTATGATCAAAGGCTTAATTTAACAAGAGGACAGAAACATAATAAAATGTCTATACTCCCTATTACAAAGTCTTCAGAAATATCAGTCATAACACGAGTAGATATATGCACACCAATGTTCATAGCAGCACTATTTATAATAGCAAAAAGATGGAGACAGCCAAAGTGTCCATCAACTGAAGAATGGAT
>NW_006408571.1:6370453-6372221 GCF_000296735.1 Chrysochloris asiatica
CAAATCCCCTTCCAAGACTAAGAGTCAATGGGAATACATTCTCTGATTGGTGACCATGTTTGTCACCGATAAGAAAGTGAGTGAAAAGCAGCAATGAAGCTGTAAGCCAAGCCCTACAATGTTCCATAGACTCCTGTGAACCCAGGCGGAGACCTGAATGGCTAGAAGTGTGGCAAGGCCTGGGACTCCTTGGCCCAGAGTCAGTGACATAGCCACAGAGGACCAGAGTCGAGAGTGAGGCATCCAGCTGATAAGAAGAGAGGGTATATGCACAATAACACCCACACTTGCAGATAATACCCACTTGATCTGGCTTCAATGAATGATGGTCAGAGTTCAACTGAAAGAAGAAAGAAGAGGAAAAAAAGAGTAATGTGATACAATTTGATGAACTTGACCTACACCTATGGATGCAGTAACTCAAAAGAGGGAACAAATCTTTACAACAAGGATCATTCCCACCCCCTCCATACACAGAATGGATAGGGATGGGTAACTTGGACATTAGTTACCCAAAGTGGGGTGGGGAGGCGACGACAAAGGCAAGAAGTGACTGACTTGCAATCTTTCAAGAGTGAACCTAGATCCAGATGGCATGGAGGAAGGTAGAATCTCCTCTGAGTAGTATCCAATCTGTCTAGGTAGGGCTGATGAAAGGAAATGTGGTTAGTTGATAATGCATGGAGGGGATTGTAACCAAGGCAATGTAACGATACACAGCAGGATGAATGTAAAATGTAAAATTAATATTCTCTCATGTACACTATCACATAATTCACAATAAAAACATAAAAAGAAAAAAAGAGCTAATGATACTGAAGCAAGAAGTTCTAGGTTCATTGAAGGCATTGCAAAAGTACAAGGCCCAGGGAATTGATGGAATCAAAATTGCAATCTTCCAACAAACTGATGCAGCACTGAGGCATTCACTCATCTATGCCAAAAAATTTGGAAGACAGCTACCTGGGCACCTAATTCGATATTTTTATAAGTCTGATATTAGAGAAAGTGAATTTAGTTTGCAGAGTAGCTGTGGAACTCCCTGCTGAGTGGGAAAATATGATACGGAATTACAGCATGTCCCTATGACATGTTTTTCTCTTTCTGAGTATTTTCTGCTACAGGGAAAATTCTGGCAAGTTAGAGGGAATGCTCAGAGTGCTAATTAGGTGTATAAAAAGCTTTTCAATAGCTTCTCTTTAATAGAGTCTAAGTATGAAATTAAAGGCCTCTCTTCTTAGATGAAGGAAAACGTTAACACAAACAGCCATCCAAGATACTAGACACCAACTAGTTTTGGATCTCAGACACATTGAAGCTGGGAACACATATGTCTCTGAAACGCCTTTACTATTATCTGAGTGTTCTGGCTGAGCTAAATATCTGTTTCCTACTTTAGATTATGGGGAAGATAGTAATAGCAAAATAGGTTGTGTACCCAAATTAAGTTTACAAAAGTCTTTCTATCACTGATTGCTAAGAATTAAAGTTTAACAAACAAAATTATCAAAAAACATTAGTTGTTTGTTCATTACTTTTCTTTTTATGCATTGTATTTTCTTTTAAAATATGGCATGATAATTTTAGTGAATGCTGCAAATTTGAAAGATTTATCAAGGAAGATCATTTCTATGGGAGGAATGTAATTGAGGTAAAAGATCAGTTTTGTGTTCTTGATTGATTTATCCAAAAATATCTTACAGCTTCAGTTTAAAACACATAAACTTTGTATTAAAACAAACTATATAATAACCACTACACTACCAGG
>NW_006408571.1:6378321-6385896 GCF_000296735.1 Chrysochloris asiatica
AACAGCTAATATTACTCTCAATGGAGGGAAATTGAAAGTCTTCTCCTTGAGAATGCTGTTGTTGTTGTTGTTAAGTGCCGTCAAGTCAATTCTTACCCATAGCCACCCTGTATAGGGTTTCCAAGGAGCAGCCGGTGAGCTTGAACTGCTGACCTTGCAGTTCAAATGTCTTTGAAGATAGGGAAATTAAAGGCATCCAAACTGGCAAAGAAGAAATAAAACTCTTCTATTTGCAGATGATATGATACTATACATAGAGAAAACCCCAAAGACTCAGCAAAAAAACTCCTGGAACTCACTAGAAGATTCAGCAAAGTGGCAGGGTACAAGATTAACATAAAAAAAAAAAATCAGTGGATTCCTCTACACTAATAATGACAAGGCTGAAAAGGAAATTAGGAAAGCAATACCATTTACAATAGCCACACAAAGGATGAAATATTTAGGAATCAATGTAACCAGAAAAACAAAGACCTACATAAAGAAAACAACAAAACACTTCTACAAGAAACCAAAGGAGACTTACAAAAATGGAAGAATATACCATGCTCCTGCCTGGGAAGACGTAACATTGTGATAATGTCAGTAATGCCCAAAGAAATGTACATATATAATGCAATCCCAATCCAGATTTCAAGGACATTCTTCAAAAGACGGAACAAAACAATTACAAAGCAATCTACGTATATAATGCAATTCCAATTCAGATTCCAATGATGTTCTTTACAGGGATGGAAAAAACAATGAAAAATTTTATATGGAAAGGAAAGAGATCCAGGATAACCAAAGCACTACTTAAGAAGAAAAACAAAGCTAGAGGTTTCTTTACTCCCTGATTTCAAAATTTACTACATGGCTACAGTAGTCAAAACAGCCTGGTACTGGTACAATGAAAGATACATAGATCAAGGGAACAGAATCGAAAATCTAGAAATTAACCCATCCACATACAGGCAGCTGATCTTTGACGGAGTCAAAGTACATTGAGTGGGGAAGACATAGTCTCTTCAACAGATGGTGCTCGCAGAACTGGAAATTGATATGTGAAGGTAGAAACAAGACCTTTAGCTCACACTAAATACAAAAACCAATTCAACATGGAGTAGACACAGAATTATAAAGGTCATCAATGGAAAAATAGGGACAAATTTAAGGACTCTAATCCAGGGCACACACAGACTATCAAACATTGTGAAATTACACAAACAAAAGAAGACAAAATAGATGATTGGGACATTCATTGTAACACTTTTCACAATAACAAAACAATGGAGACAATCTAAATTCCCATTAATTGAAGAACATATAAACACATTTTGGTATATAGGTACAATTGAATATTCACTTATTTATTAGTGTATAGAAGACTATTAATGTATATATGGTTTGTAAACTTGACTTTCTAGTAGGCCCTACTCTATCTGTACAATATAGATGATAATCACCTCAGAAGGTTTCCTTAACTTCAAAGATGTCTGGATTACATTGAAAAATTATAATAGATTGTTGTTAAAATAAGGGAACAGCTTAGACTTAGAAATGTCTATTTCCTTTATTTTAACCTTCCAACATGAGATAATGTTAAATCATGTTATCATAGCATGATTACAAGATGGGTGGAGAGTAGGGGTAAACAAGATACGGAAATTAGATAACTGAAGACATTTATGTAGTGAAAGATTATCTTCATGTCATACCTCATTCTCAATTCATACATGGCCTAGTTGGCTAAAATTAATTTCTTATTGTCTTTGAATCATAGCAATTCTTAGGCTGAGTAGAATTGCCCCACAGATTTTTCAAGACTATAAAGCTTTACTAAGAAGCAGATTGCTGTATCTCTCTCATGGAGTAGTTGGTGGAGCTTTTGGTGAGCAGTTCAAAGTTTAACCACTGTGTCAACAGTGTTCCTTTAAAATGGCCTGTCTCTGTTAGATACTGTTGAATCAGTTTCACTCATACCAACCCTATGCACAACAGAACAAAACACTCTCAGGGACTGCACCATTCTCACAATTGTTAAGTGTGAGTCCCTTGTGGTTGCCACTGTGTCAGTCCATGTTGTTGGGATTCTTCTTAGTTTCTGATGACCCTCCATTTTCCCAAGCACTTTCTCCATAGACTGGGCCCTCCCAACAATGTGTCCAAAATACTAGAGACAAAGTCTCACCAATTTCATTTCTAAGGAACATTCTGACTATACTCTTCCATTACAGGTTTTTTTGGTAGTACATGGTACTTTTAATATTCTTCTATAACACCATAATTCAAATGCATCAATTCTTCTACAGTCATCTTTATTCATTATCCAACTTTCACATGCATACGAGGCAATTGAAAATACCATGGCTTGGAACAGGAACACCTAAGTCTTCAGTTATCTTGGCTTCTTAACATGTAAAGAGGTCTTTTGCATGAGATTTCCTAATGAAAAGTGTCGCTTGATTTGTTGCTGTCTGTTTCAATGAACATTGATGGTGGCACCAAGCAAAATGAAATCTTTAACAACTTCATTTTTTTCTCCAATTATCATGATGTTATTTATTCATCCAGTTGTGAGGATTTTTATCTTCTTTGTATTGAGGTGTAATCCTTATGGAAGGCTGTAGTCTGATCTTCATCTGTAAGTATTTCAAGCCCTGTTCACTTTCAGCAAGCAATGTTGTGTCATCTGTGTATTGCATGTTGTTAATGACTCTTCCTCCAATCCTGATGCAATGCTCTTCTTCATATAATCCAGTTTCTTGGATTATTTATTCAGCTACAGTTTTGGAAAACTAAAGTCAAACTGATGGGATATGAAACTGAAAATCAAACCTTTCTCTTTCAGTGTATCATTTTACCCAACTAAGCTTAAAAATTATTGGATGAGAGGAATTATTGGATGAGAGGAATTATTGGATGAGAGGCTCTTTTATTGTTACTTGCCATGTAGTTGCCTCTGATTCATGGTTACCTGATGTATAATTGTATGAAAGGTGCCTTGTTACAATAATCAGTCAGTCACAATCAGGTCTGCCATTTTAGGCTGTACCTTCCGGGTTCTTCCCTCTCCCCTCCCTTCAACTCCATTTTGTAATCTTAGGTTTCTGTTTCCCCACCCTAAACTACAAGGTGTGCAGTTTAAAAGGCAACATGGCTTTTGATAGGCCAGAGTTAAATCACCCCAGCAATGACCACTCCCTTCCTGTTGAACCTATATAAGACCACTCCTTTCCCGTTGACTTCCTCTTCTTTCTGCCTTCTCTTCTTCCTCTCTTCTTCTGCCTCCTGCCTTCTCTCTCCAACAGAGGTCACCTTCCTCTTCCTCACTCTGAATAAAAATCTCTAGATGGGCAGTCTGGTGTGTGGTATGGTTGATGAGTGACACGGTTGTTTGTTTCCCTTTCATGCCTGGTCCTACACAATTCTCACAACTATTGGTATTTTTGAGCAGATTACTCCTGCCATTGTATCTTTCTGTTGCACTGAGGATTTCTTTCATTTTCTGTGGCTCTGTACCACATAGGAGTTTCTCTTCTAGTGAGTAACTGGCCTTTCCGGATGAATGTAAGTAAGATGAAAATTCTCTATCTTCACTTCCAAGGCACATTCTAATTGTACTTGTTCTAAATTGATTTGTTTGTCTATGGTATATTCAATATTCTTCACCAGTGCTACAGGGCACTAATCATGATGTTAACAGTTTGTCTATATGGCTTATATATACATATTATTTAAGAAAACAGTAAGATTGGTTTTTATGAACTGAAAGGTAATCTCTTCTCCTGACTCAGGTTTTAATAACAGGGTTTTATGCTTTTTATACTTTATTTTTAGTACTTGTCCAACTTAAAGGATAGTAAATGCATTTCCTGTACATCAAATGATATAGCCAATAATGTCATTGCTACAGATGTAATGAGAGCGTCACTCATGTTTGCACAGCTACTTTATTTTTAATTGCCCTCATGTTCCAGTTAGTATTCCTTAATGATCCAATTCATAGTAAAGTAAATCTCATCTAAATGGGGTCTAGGTGGGTGCCAAGTACACCATCCTTAGAGCAATACAGGACTCTTCTTTCTGGTTCCAATGGAATTTTCACCTGTTTCAAAGTAGCAATTCTCCATCTCTTTTGTGTGTCTGTGTGTTTTGAGGTGATACTAACTTTTTTTATTTAAAATAAATGATGCTGAAAACTGTGCAGCAAATTATTTGTTCATTTCTAGTGCAATGGTGATACTACAAAATGGCCACTCTGCAGCCTGCTGCAAGGAAAACCAATTACTCCAAGATATGCTTAATTGGTTTTGCTCCTCTCAAGAACTCAGACTAAGATAGCATGTAAAGACTTTTCCATATGTTTGTATATTCTTTATTTTTCTACTTCCTCTCTTTTAGATGTTTGAATAACATGACTCAGGATTTACCAATACATCCATTTCTCACTTGTGTGCATGGTTAGGTTACAAAGATAATGTTTTATGTGAGATCAGTATTATTCAAAAATGGAGGATGACAGCATCAGGTCACAATATGGAGGGTTACAACATCATGGCATAGCTGCCAAATTACATCATTCCATAACTGACAAACCACTGAGATTCATAACCAAGCCAAGTTTAAACTTAACCATAACCAACACAGCCATTGTCACTTTGCATCACATGTTGGTGCTCCATAGGAAAAAGATATTGAAGCATGTTTTTATAAAAATTACAGTCTTGGAAACTCTATGGGACAGTTCATCTCTGTTTTATAGAGTTGCTATACCTCCTCTGAAACCCTACACAGAATCACTATGAATCTGAGCCAATTTGATGGCATTTAACAAGGACAGCAAAATGAGTTGGAATCAATTCTACAGCAATAGATTTAGTTGGGTTGCATCAATATAAATAAATAAGACTAGGTTTTGGATTTTGGTTTACAGAGATGTTTAAATTCTTAGTTTGACCTGCAGGCCCCCATGCTCCATTTTTTTTACTTTGAGCTATGAAATACATACCTGTTGTTGTTAGGTGCCTTCAAGTCTGCTGAGTCATAGTGACCCTGTGCATAACTGAATGAAACACGGCCAGGTCCTGCACCATCCTCACAATTGTTGTTACGCTTGAGCCCATTACTGCTGTCATTATGCCAGTTCATCTTTTTGCTGACTCTCCGTTTTCCAAGCACAGTGTACTTCTCCAGGGATTTTTCCTTCCTAAAAACTTGAAACATGAGAGATGAAGTCTTGCCATACTGGTTTCTAACAACTATTCTGGCTATACTTGTTCCAACACAAATTTGTTTGCTCTTCTATCAGTCCACAGTACTTTTAATATTCCTCTATACCATGATTCAAATGCAACAATTCTTTCTTATTTACTGTCCAACTTTTACATGTATATAAGGCAGCCTAAGAAGGAATTCAGTAGAATGATATTAAGATACATCCAAACACTGCACAGAGGAGTTGAGAAAAATAAGGAAGAAGTCAGGATAGCACTACGGGAACAATCAAATAAGATAGATAGAGCATTGGGTCAGGCGCACCTTAGTCCTCAAACTGATACCTTTGCTCTTGAACGCTTCAAAGAGGTCTTGTACAGAAGATTTGCCTAAAGCAATACATCATTTGATTTCTCGACTGCTGCTTTCATGAGTGTTTATTTTGAATACAAGTAAAATGAAATCTTTGACAGCATCAATCTTTTTTCCATTTAACAAGATGCTATTTATTGTTCCAATTGTGAGGATTTTTGTTTTCTTTACATTCAGTATGAGATACAACTCATACTGAAGGCTGTGTTCTTTGATCTACATCAGTTAGCATTTCAAGTCCTGTTTGCTTCCAGCAAGCAAGGTTGTATCATCTGCATATTACATGCTATTTATGTATAATGCCCTCCAATCATAATGCCACTTTCTTCTTCATATAACCTATTTTCTTGGATTGCATGCTTAGCATACAGATTGCCTAAGTATGAACCTTGGCAAACACATTTCCTGATTTTAAAGCTTTAAATATCCCCTTGCTTTGTTCGAAGAGAGCCTCTCAGACTATGTACAGGTTCCTCATGAGCACAATTAAGTGTTCTGAAATATCCATTCTTTGCAATGCTATCTATAACGTCGTTATTGACAGATCAAAAACCTTTGCAAAATCAATAAAGCACAAATAAACATAAACATCTTTCTAGTATTCTATACTTCTAGTCAAGCTCCATCTGATGTTAGTCATAACAAGCCTCTTTCCATGTCCTCTTCTAAATACAACTTCCTTTTATGGCAGTACCCTGCTGATGAACGTTTGCAATTGTTTTTGAGCTATTATTAGCAAAATTATACTTGCATGTTATATGAATGATATTGTTTGGTGATTTCCAAATCTCATTGGGCCGCCTCTCTCTGAAGCCACACAATTATGGATCTCTTTCAATCAGTTGGCCAAGTAACTGTCTTCCAAACTTGTTGTCATAGATAACTGAATGTCTGTTGTGCTGCATCAATTCATTGAACAATTTTAGTTGGTTTTCTGTCATTTCCTGGAGTCTTGTTTTTCACCAGTGACTTCAGTGTATCTTGGACACCTTCCTTTAGGACCATCAGTTTTTGATAATATACTACCTCTTGAAATAGTTGAAAATAGCCTATTTCTTTTTGGTACAGTGAGTCTGTGTACATATTCCATCTTCTTTGATGCTTCCAGCCTCATTCAATATTTTACCCATGTTGTTGTTGTTAAGTGCCATCCAGTCAGTTCCAACTCATAGTGACACTGTACAGAAAGCCTTATCTTTCTTCCTCAGTGAGATTAGTGACTTTGAACCACTGAACTTGTAGTTGGCATTTTAGTGCTTATCATATGGAGCCACAATCCTGCAAGTCAAGGCTTGAATTTTTTTTTCAGTTTTTTCAGCTTGAGAAATGTTGACTGTGTATTTCCCTTTTGGTTTTCTAATTCCAGGACTTTGCATACTTCATTATAATATTTGACTTTGTCTACTCTGTTACATATTTTCAGGAGGGACCAGTCGCTGGAGAAGGATATCATGTTTGGTAATGTGGAGGGTCAGAGAAAAAGAGGAAGACCCCCCAGTGAGATGGATTAGCCAAGCAGCAGCATTAATGTAATCAAACGTAGCAACAGTAGTGAGGTTGGCCCAGGATCGGGCAGTATTTCATTCAGCTGTGCATAAGGTCACTATGAGTTGGTACCTACTCGATGACACCTAACAACAACAACAACTCTATATGCCCTTTGAAATTTTCTGTTAAGGTCTTTTACCTCCTTCTTTCATCCATTTGATTTTATTCTTTCCACTCAAGAGCAAGTTTCAGAGTCTCTTCTGACATCCATTTTGGTCTTTTCTTTCTTTTGTGTCTTTTTTTTTTAAATGTTTTATTGTGAATTATATGATAGTTTACATGGGGGAACTTTAGTTTTACATTCATTCCATTGTGTATCATCTCACTGCCATGGTTCCAATCCCCTCCATGCATCCTCAACCACCCAAAGAGTATATCCCAGAAACCCTCTCCCTACACTTCCCCCTTCTCCCCCCAGTTTTTGGCCCACAGTCCCTTTCCCTCTCTGGGTCCAAAGTC
>NW_006408571.1:6386357-6417407 GCF_000296735.1 Chrysochloris asiatica
CTGCTCCATAGGTATAGGTCAAGTTCATCAGACTGTATCAGCTCACTCTTTTTTCTCCCCTCTTCTTTCCTCTCCTGATTGAGCTCTGATCATCCAGTCATCTGGTCCAGGTCACGTGGGTATCATCTGCAAGTGTGGGCCCTCCTGTGCATATGTCTCCTCTTTCCATTAGCCGGTAGCTCCACTCTCCTCTCGAGTTCTCCATGGCCACACCACTGTCTCTGGGCCCAAGAGTCCCCAGGCCTCTTCACACTGCTTGCCAACTATGTCCCCAACTGGGTCCACAGAAGTCCACTGAACATTGTAGGGCTTAGCTTGCCATTTCATTGCTGCTTTTACCCCACTTCCCCCCATCGGTGATGTGTGTGGTCACCAATCAGAACGTGTATTTCCGTTGAGTCTTAGTCTTGGAAGGGGGTTTGCATTGAGAGGACCTGGCCACTTGCCTTGATCTTTTGTGTCTTTTTAATGATCTTTTTCTTTCTTCCTGCATGATGTTCTTGATGTCATTCAACAACTCTTCTGGTCTTAACTCATTAGTTCTTAAATCATAATCTGTTTTTGAGTTGCTCTTTAGATTCAGGTGGGATATATTCAAGTTATATTTAGACTCTCATGAAATTGTTTTAATTTTTTTTTCCAGCTTTAGTCTAAGCTAGCATATGAACAATTGATGGTCTTTTTCACAGTGGGTCCTTGGTTTTGTTTTGGTTTATGATATTGAGTTTTTCTACCATCTCTTCCCACAGATTTAATCCACTTGACTCCTGTGTATTCCATTTGATGAGTTTCAAGTATATTGTCCACATTTTATATTGTTTTAAAAAGTGTCTGTAATGAGCAAATTTATAACGACTAATAAGAATTGGACAGTGAATAAGGAAGATTGTAGAAGAATTGATGCAATTGAGTTATGGGGTTGGAGGAGAATATTAAAAGTACCTTGGGCTGCCAAAAGAACAAATTAATTTGTGTAGGAAGAAATACAGCCAAAATGTTCCCTACAAGTTAGGATGGCCAGACTTCGTCTCTCATACTTCAGACATATTGTCAGGATGGACCAAGTTACTGGAGAAGGATGTTATGTTTAGTAAAGTGGGGTGTCAAAAAATAAAAGGAAGACTCCCAATGATATTGTTACACTGGTAGCAGCAATGGGCTCCAATGTAGCAACAATTGTGAGGTTGGCATAGGACTGAACAATGTTTCTTCCTGTTGTGCATAGGGTCACTATGAGGTGGTTCTGACTTGATGGCACCTAAGAACAACAACAAATTAATAGACAATTCTTGTTGTTGTTAAGTGCCATCGAGTCAATTCCGACCCATAGCGACCCTGTACAGGGTTTCTGAGCGTGTAAATTTTTATGGGAGTAGAAAGCCTCATCTTTCTCCCACGGAGCAGCTGGTAGTTTCGAACCACTGACCTTAAGGTTAGAAGCCCGATTCGTAACCATAAAATTCTATCATGTGGACACTAAAGTGGCCAGTGAATATGGCTGTAGGGCCAGAAATCCCATTGCAGAGACTTGACTAAACTTTAGAGATAAAGGTTCAAAGAATATCTCATCCATCCATTTCCCTTTATCTGTCTGCACACCATCACTTGGGTGACTAGAGAGTGCCTGGATCTGATCATCTGTGAACTCTCTCCCATTAAGAGAGAAAAACTAGACTATCTTGATACAGTTTTTGTTTTATTTATTTTTTCCTTCTTTTTGCCCCCTTTTAAAGTGGAGTGGGCTCTTTCTCTCCCTACACTACCCAAGAAGAGACAGCAATTGCGGTCATAAATCTAAGTAGCAATCACACCCTATAAAATCCCACCATCCAGGCAAGAACCAGTACCAGCTGCTATGCACCATATAGGCAGCCAACACCTGATACAGTTATTCTGAATTTAGTAATAAGAAAAGGATAAAGGGAAGCCCATCTCCTGATCACATCTACCTGGAGGCAACCCGAAAACATAATAATACATCAACATACATTCATCTATTTGAAATAATGCCTAATTATTGAAGATGCCCAAGAAAAAGCTGACCATATCAGCACATGTTCAGAAACAAGATAGAGTAACTGAGGCAAGTGAGCTGTAGGCAGATTTAGACCTCACATTGGAAGGAGGGCAGCCTTTGGAACTGCCTGAGAAGGAATTCAGTAGAATGATATTAAGATACATCCTAACACTGCATAGAAGAGTTGAGAAAAATAAGGAAGAAGTCAGGAAAGCACTACAGGAACAATCAGATAAGATAGAGGATTGGAAACAATTCACAATCTGCAAAAATACAACCAAACAATAAATAATAAAGTATCAGAAATAGACAATACACTGAAAGGGCAAAGGAATAGAATTGAAGAGAGGGAAGCTAGGACCAGAGAGCTGGAAGACAATATCGCAATACTGCTAAGATAGAAGAGCAAGCTGAAAAAGGCATTAAAAAAATCTGAAGAGAGTCTAAGACTCATGTTGGGCAACATGAATGTTGTTGTTGTTAAGTGTCTTTGAGTAGATTCCAACACATAGCGACCCTGTATAGGGTTTCCAAGGAGCAGCTGGTGAGCTTGGACCACTGATCATGCAGTTCAAATGATTTGCAGTCTGATATATTCGCCCATAGCACCACATGAATAGGAATAACTTAAACATCATTGTCATTCCAGAATAGGAAGAATCACACAAATCCACAGAGAAGATAGTTGAAAAGCAACTAGATGAAAATTTCCCCAATATTTTGAAATGTGAAAAGGTAAGCATTCAAGAATCTCAACGAACCCCAGAAAGGATAGACCCCAAAAGAAAATCTCCAAGAAATCATAATCATGCTCTCCAAAATCAAAAACAAGGAGAGAATCCTGAAAGCAGCTAGGGGAAAGAGAAGAGTTACTTACAAAGGCAAGCAAATCAGATTAAGCTTGGCTCTCTCAGCAGAAAACATGCAGGTAAGAAGGCAAGGGGAAGATATATATAGAACCCTGAAAGAAAAAAAAAAATGCCAACACATAACCATCTATCCAGCTAAGCTGTCAGTCAAATGTAATAAAAACATTCCCAGATAAACATACGCCAAGGGATTTTGCAAAAGCCAACCTCAAAACATCCTAAAGGGATGGGCTGATAACCAACAAGAACAGATAAAACCAGAGATTGATATACATGGCAGATCCACTCAGAACTCAATCAACAGAGAGAAGAGTTCAGACAAGAACAAAGTTCTAAGAACAAATTTAGAGAATCTGGTAGGTCTGTCTATGATCAAAACAATTACAGTATGAAAGAAGGTAAACACATAGGTACAGAGATCCAGGTGGTGAGGAGGTCAGGTAGACTGCAGGATAAAATTGTTGTTGTTGTTGTTGTCAGGTGCCATCGAGTCGGAACCGACTCATAGCGACCCCATGCACAGCAGAACGAAACAATGCTCGATCCTGGGCCAACCTCACCAACGCTGCCACCCCCGAGTCCATCAATGATGCCACCTGGCCGATCCATCTCGTTGGAGGTCTTCCTCTTTTTCTCTGACCCTCCACCCTACCCAGCATGACATCCTTCTCCAATGATTGTTTCCTCCGGACTACATGTCCAAAGTATGAGAGACGAAGCTTAGCCATCCTGGCCTCCAAGGAGCACTCTGGCTGCACTTCTTCCAAAACAGATCTATTGGTTCTTTTGGCAGTCCATGGCACCCTCAGTATTCTCCTCCAACACCACAACTCAAAGGCATCAATTCTTCTACGATCCTCTTTATTCACTGTCCAGCTTTCGCATCCATATGAGGCTATTGAAAACACAATGGCCTGGGTCAGGCGCACCCTAGTCCTCAAGCTGACATCTCTGCTCTTCAATACTTTAAAAAGTTCCTGTGCAGCAGATTTGCCCAGTGCAATACGTCGTCTGATCTCTTGACTGCTACTTCCGCGAGTGTTGATAGTTGATCCAAGAAGAATGAAGTCCTTGACAACTTCAATCCTTTCTCCATTGATAAGAATGTTGTTTATTGGCCCAGTGGTGAGGATTTTTGTTTTCTTGACATTGAGATGCAATCCATATCGAAGGCTGTGCTCTTTAATCTTCATAACTAAATGTTTCAAGTCCTCTTCACTTTCAGCGATCAAGGTTGTATCATCTGCATATCGCAGGTTGCTAATGAGTCTTCCTCCAATCCCGATGCCACGATAAAATAGACTGTTTTAAATGGAGGAAAAAGTTAATAGAATATAGGGTAACCTCAAAGAAAATTAATACTTCACAAAATACCAAGAAAATGAAAATCCAATAAGAACATATAAACACTAAAACTATGAAGATACTGACAGGAAAGAATATAAAAATCATGAACACAGCACAGGAAGGAATGAAGAACAAAATCAGCAACAACATAAAAAAATAAACAAAATGACAACAATTAACTCATACCTATAGATAATTACACTGAATGTCAACAGACTAAATGCACCAGTTAAGACACAGAGAGTGGAAGAATGAATAAGAAAACATGATCCTTCAGTATGCTGTCTGCAAGACACACCTTACACACAAAGACAAAAACATACTAAAAGTTAAAGCGTGGAAAAAGATATACTAGGCTAATTGCAATAAAAAATGAGCAGGAGTGGCAATACTAATCTCAGATAAAATAAACTGTAAGGCCAAAACCACCATAATAGATAAGATGGAAATTATCTCGTGATTAAAGGGTCAGTTGAACAAGATGACATGACCATAATAAATATCTACAATCACAATGAAAGAGTTCCAAAATATATAAAGCAAACTCTAATAGATTTGAAAAAAGAAATAGACAATCTACAATAATACTGGGCAATTTTAATACACCACTTTTGAAAATGGATAGACAGTAGGTGGAATCCTGATCCCAATCCATAATCTTCTAAGGTGGGAAGTTTCCACTTGAAAAGATAACCAGACCAGCCTGGAGCAGCTAGAGGAACAGAAGATACTTCTTGAAAGAAAGACCAGCAGGTCTTCAATAACAGCAGTCTGATTGACTACTACAAGAACAAGCAAATTGTTCACTGGGGAGTCATCAAGGCAACAATCAAGTCCCCTCAGGACAAATCCTCTTCCAAGACTGAAACTCAAAGGGAATACACGAGCAGTCATGTAATCCTGCTGGTGACCACGTTGGTCTACCAATAAGGGGAAGTGGGGTAAAAAGAGCAATGAATCTGTGAGCTAAGTCTGACCATGTTTAATAGACTCCTGTCAACCTGGATCATGACCTCGATGGCCAGCAGTACAGAGAGACCTGGGGATTCCTGATCCCATGGACAGGAACATAGTCACAGAGGACTAGAGCAGAGAGTGAAGCATCCAGCTGATATGAAGTGAGGGGAGATGCATAAGAATGCCCATAGTTGTAGATAGTACCCATTTGACCTAGCTTCAATGGCTAGATGACTAGAACTCAACTGGAGGAAGAAAGAAGAGGGAAAAAAGTGTAATCTGCTACAATTTGATGAACTTGATCTAGATTTATGGATGTAGTAGCTTAAAAAAGAGGGAATGAATTTTTACAGCAAAGACCGTTCCCACCCCCTCTGTACACAGGGTTGACAAGGATGGGCAACTTAGACATTGGTTATCCCAAAATGGGGGGGGGGGGGAGAAAACAACAATGGCATGAAGTGATTAGCTTACAGTGTGGTTTTCAACCTCTCTAGACAGTACTGGTGAAAGGAGATGGTGATAAGACTCTTATGGATCAATAGTGATTGTGAATGTCACAAATGTAAAGGTAGATGTTTTATCAGGACTGATTGTGAATGTCACAAATGTAAAGGTAGATGTTTTATAACAAAAGGAGGGGAGTGGTTGATCTTTCAGTCCAGGAGCCGAGGACCCTGGGACTATCAAGGGAGAGGAGCTGAGTGCGGGACCCTATCCAGAGAATCAGCAATGACATAGGTGGAGGCAGAGATAATGATGTGGAGAGACAGAGCAGTTAGGGACTCTAGACTCAAGGAGGGAGAGGTGCTGTGTGCTGGAAGTTGGGGGGGGGGGCGGCGCTGGTGTGCAAGGTATACCCTTTCATTGTTTGAATGGTTATATTTTTCTGAGTGCTTTGGTGTACATCCAAAATAAAACAAAACAAACAAAAACCAGTGGGATTGGAAGCATCTGCTGTTGAATGATGATGCATGGAGGAGATTGTAATAATTGCGACGAAACAAAATGTGATAAGATAAATGTAAAGCTAATGCTCTCCCATGTAAACCATCACTCAATTCACAATAAAAACTTAAACAAAAAAAGTAAGAAAGAAAAGAAAATGAATAGAACAACCAGAAAGAAACTTGACAAAGACACTGAGGAACTGAAAAACACAATCAGCCAAAGGGATCTCATAGATGTATATGGAGCATTCAACCCGACAACAGCACAAGACACATTCTTTTCTAGTGCACATAGAACATTTGCAGAATAGACCATTGTTAGGCCACAAAACAAGCCTCTATAAATTTACAAACATCAAAATAGTACAAAAGATCTTCTCAGACCACAATGCTATCAAATTAGAAATCAACAATAGGAATACTAAAGAAATGATGTCAAATACATGGAAACTGAATAACACCCTGCTGAAAAGCGACTAGGTAGTAGAAGAAATAAAATGTGAATTCACAAAGTACCTAGAAACAAATGAGAACAAAACCACAACATACCAAAATCTTTGGGACACTACAAAAGCAGTGTAAAGAGGACAATTTTTTGCAGTAATTGCACATATCCCAAAAGAAGAAAGAACTAAAATTAACACCTTAGGACAAAATCTCCAAAACTAGAAACAGACCAGCAAAGTAAACGTGCAGTCAACAAAAGAAAAGAAATAATAAAGATTAGAGCAGAAATAAACAAGATAGAAAACAGGAAAACTATACGAAGAATCAACAAGACAAGAAGCTGGTTCTTCGAAAAGATTGATAAAATTGACAAACCATTGCCAAACCAAAGAAAAGAAAAGAGGGAGAAGATATAAATAACACATATAAGAAATCACATGGATGATGTCACAAAAGAACCAACAGAAATAAAAAAGGATACTATAGGAATATTATGAAGAGCTGTACTCCAGAAAATTTGAAAATCTAGAGGTGATGGATACATTTTCAGAAAAGTTAGCTTACCTAAACTTACACAGAATGAAGTAGAAAACTTGAGCAGACCTATAACAAAGGAAGAAATCCACCAGGTTATCAAAATACTCCCAACCAAAAAAAGTCCAAGTCCAGATGGCTTCACTGGTGAGTTTTACCATTACATTAAGGGAAGAGCTGTCATCAATTCTACTCAAATTATTTCAGAATATAATAAAGGAGGGAAAACTTACTAATATATTTTATGAAGAAAGCATAGCCCTCAACAACCATCATGAACATAGATGCTAAATTCTCAACAAAATCCTAGCCAACAGAATTCAACAACACATCAAAAAAATAATACATCATGAAAAAGTGGGATTAATACTAGGGATGCAATCATAGTTTAATATTAGAAAAACAATCAATGTAATCTGCCATATAAACAAAAGAAAAGAAAAGAGCCACATGATGATATTGATTGATACAGAAATGGTATTTGACAAAAATCCAACATCTATTCCTGATAAACACATTCTGTAAAGTAGGAATTGAAAGGAAACTCCTAAACATAATTAAGAGCATATATACGAAAACAACAGCCAGCATCACTCTCAATGGAAAGAAGATGAAAGCCTTCCCTTTGAGAACAGGAACCAGACAAGGATGCCCCTTATCACCACTCTATTAAATATTGTTTTGGAAGTCTTAGCCAGAGCTATAAAACAAGATAAGGAAATCAAAGTCACCCACACTGGAAAAGGGGAAGTAAAACACTCTCTATTTGTGGATGATATGATCCTATACACTGAAAACCCCAAAGACTCAGTTAAAAACAAAACAAAACAAAAAATTCCTGGACCTCTTTGGAAGATTCAGTAAAGTGACAGGGTACAAGATCAACATACAAAATCTATTGGAGTCCTCTATTCTAATAATGACAGCACTGAAAAGGAAATAAGGAAAGCAATTTAAAATCGCCACCCAAAGGATGGAATACTTAGGAATAAATATAACCAGAGAAAAAGGAGGTATGCAAGGAAAACTACAAAACACTACTACAAGAAAACAAAAGAGACTTACAAAAATGGATGAACATACCATACTAAGGGATAGGAAGAAGCAGCATTGTGATAATGTCAATACTACCCAAGGCAATCTACACATATAATGCAATCCCAATCCAGATTACAACAACATTCTTTAAACAGATGGAAATAACAGTTGCAAACTTTATATGGAAAGTAAAGAAACCCAGGATAAGCAAAGCACTGCTTAAGAAGAACAATGCCGAAAGCTTCTCACTTCCTGATTTCAAAATTTACTACATGGCTACAGTGGTCAAAACAGCTTGGTATTGGTACCATGAAAGATATATATATCAATAGAACAGAATTGAGAATCCAGAAATTAACTCATCCACATACAGCCAACTGATCTTTGACAATGGGCCAAAGTACATTGAATGGGGAGAATATAGTCTCTTCAGCAGATGGTGCTGGCAGAACTGGAAATTGATGTGTAAAAGACTGAAACAAGACCTTTACCTCATTCCATATACAAAACCCAATTCAATATGGATTAAAGGCCTAAATTTGAATACCAGAATTACAAAGGTCATCAATGAAAAAATAGGGACAAATTTAAAGGCTCTAATATAGGGCATACATAGACTATGAAATATTTTGATAATTACACAAACATAAGTAGACAAAATAGATGATTGGGACATACTAAAATTAGAAATTTTATGTGCATCAAAAGACTTCACCAAAAGAATAAAAAGGGAACTCATAGAATGGGAAAAGATCTTCTGCAACGACATATCAGAAAAGGGACTAAATTACAAAATCTACAGGAAACTACAACACCTCTACAAGAAAAAGACAAGTAACCCAATTTAAAAATGGGCACTGGACATCAACAGACACTTCACCAAGGAAAAGATTCAGGCAGCCAACAAACATATGAAGAAATGTTCATGATCATTAGCCATTAGAGAGATACAAATCAAAACAACAATGAGATATCATCTCATACCAGCAATAACAATGAAGTTCAGAAAGTAGAGGACAATAAATGCTGAGGAGGATGTGGAGAGACTGGGACCCTTCTACATTGTTGGTGGCAATGCAAAATGATCCATCCACTTTGGAAAACAGTATGTGCTTCCTCAGAAATTTGGAAATAGAAATACCATATGATCTAGCATTTCCTCTACTTGGTATATATCCATAAGAAATATGAGCCACAAAACATAGTGTGTAGGGTCACTTAACAACAACAACAACAATAGAAATAAAATGGCAAACCATGGCATGGCACTGTGGATTAATGTGCACCACAGCAAAATTGGTTTGAACTTCAAGAGCTGTGGTTCAAGCTCACCGGCTGCTCCTTGGAAACCCTATACAGGATCACTGTGAGTCAGGACTGACTTGAAGGCACTTAACAACAACAATGCTTTTGTAACATGTACATAAATTCTTAAGTTATATAGCTTGAGTAACTAGCTGCCTGCTTACTAAACTGTCTGCTCTGCCAAACAAACAAGGCCCCTAAGGGCAGATAAAGTGTCTTTGATATGCTGATTTCTACTAGTATAGTACCTGTTGTTGTTGTTGTTGTTGTTAAGTGCCGTCGAGTCGGTTCTGACCCATAGCGACCCTGTACAGGGTTTCCGAGGGTATAAATCCTTACGGGAGTAGAAAGCCTCATCTTTCTCCCGCGGAGCGGCTGGTAGTTTCGAACCACTGACCTTAAGGTTTGCAGCCCGATTCGTAACCACTACGCTACCAGAGCTCCTCATAGTACCTGTTAGGGAATATATATTCAAGAATCATCTGGGAAATAATTTTAAAAAGATAATATTTTAAGACATATATTGCTGTACAATTTCATGCTGTAAAATTAGCAAGCAGATACATCCTAAGAAGTCTAGGATATATACATAATCCATAAAATATCTAATTTCTAACTAATCCTTCACTTTTTTTCATTCTGGGTCAAAAATCACTGTAACCTAGTGTTTATCTCTTCTACCTGATTTAATTTGTGTAATTCATTACCTATCTGAGCTATAAAGTGATGTATTTGTAATGGTAATAGTTTTGTAAGACACTGATTGTCATATATTTCAAGAGCTATTTGAGAACATACATACATGGATCAAATTTGACTGTTCATCCAGAATTTTTCACAGCAATAACATAAATAACCATACAGGGAGAAAAAGGATGGGATTAAAAATCTTTTAAAAATATTTTTCCAAAAAATCAATACTTATTATTAAGATAATAACTACTCTAGTTTATGAAATAGAAAAGAAAAATAATTGGTTAGTGATAATCAATGGCCCTATAAATTTGGTACAGGAACTAAAATGTTATTTGTATTTCTTACAATTCTGAAAATATGCCCTGGAAACTATTCTGAAATTATTCCAACAAAAAGTTATTGTTTGATTCCGAAAATCAAAACTATATAACCTAAGAGGAAAAAAAAAATAAAGTAAATACACAGTTTTATTTTTAAACATTTTGTTTTCTAGAATCACTTAAACAACAAAAAGTGCTATTTTAGTTTTTTAAAAAATGTCATAACTTATGAAATACAAAAGAATGATGTTTTGTTAGTCAAGATCAATGGTCTTATCTGAGCATGCTTGGTACAATAACTAAAATGTTATTTATATTTTCTAAAATATCAAGAAAATGCATAGTTGATATTCTTGGGAAAGAGTCTGGATTTATTACAACAAAGAGTTGTTATTTGATTCACAGAATCTTCTTGACAGCAGTCCCTTGGTGGTATACCTCCCCGAATGAAGCCGTACAGTAAACTGTGCATTTTCCTTCCCTTTCTTTAAGATAAGCAATGTGTTTAATTTATAGATGATATTTCAGTTCTAGTTAAAGTAAATAAATTATCATCTAGACTTCAGAAGATTTGAAGTAAAGAATATTTAGTTATTTATAGAGTTTAGTAATCATTTTAGAGAACCTAAATATTTTATTTCTTACCTTAAGTCACACAATTAGTTGCAGAATCAATTTACGTGCATTCAGACATACAATTTAGAAGATTTTTTTTCTTCTATTTCTTTGTATTTTCACCACAATGTCTAATACCTATAATAATTGTTTTCTTCTTTGTAGGATAAAAAAAAATCTATTTTCCATTAGATATTTTAGACATTATGAATGATTTTCTCAAGGACTGTCCAAAAGTCCTTTTTGACAATTTAATATTTGAATTTGGATCTGGATTGGGAGGAATAGGCAGCTAAGCAAATATTTAGGATAAAGATTCTCAACAGGAAACAAGAACCATGAAGGAAACAGGGAATGACCTTGAAATATCCCAGAATGGATATCATGGTAACTGGAGAATGCTGAAGTCGGGGAAAGTTGGGTGAGATAATGTTAGACAGGTAACAGGGGCCAGGGCATGCAGGGCCTTAGGCCATGACAAAAAGTTTGCTTTCATTTTGTTTTGCATTCAATACAATATGAGAGCATGAAGGATATTGAGAAGGGAAGTGAAATTTTCTCATTAAAAATTCAGAAAGCTTATTCCATAGATGTGTACTCTGTGCAGGATGAAAGAAGAGATGTCAGGTTTTTGGAGTAGCGCTGTGGCAATGGAGACTCATGGAGATAAAGCTGTGTTTTCCAGTATGAGTTTTGGAAGTAATGTCAAAGGGTTTATTGATAGATTGCCTATAAATTATGCAAAAGAAAACAAAGAGAGAGAGAGAGAATGAGGAATCAGACATCTCTTGGTGTTGTAGACTAAAAATCTAGATGTTATTGTGATTTACAGATTTGCACAAGAAAGTCAATTGTTGTGTTTTGGGAATGTGCAATTCCAGTTATATATTTCATTGGAATAGTCCATTGGACACATAGGTATTGAATCCAGAAAATAGACCTGAGAGGAAACATAAATTTGAGTGTCATTGGTATATATTCTTCAATCTTTCAATTAGATTAGATCAATTTCAGAAAAGATAAGACTAGGAAAATATCACTAGGAGCAGCTCGCTGGTACACTCCAACATTTAGAAATCTAAAAAAATACCATAAATATAGAAAAGATAAGAAGCTCGATTGTCCAGAAGGAAAACTCCTTTATAGACAACTGTAAAAGTCTACAAGCAACTGTTACAGTCAGTCAAGTGTTCTGGAAGTCATGTGAGATGAAGATAAACTGACCTTTGTGTTTACCAAAATAGTGAGAAGGTGAGGTTGAATGCATAAATGGAGAAGAATGAAGTAAGAATATTAGAAAGGAATAAGAGACAGCTATTTTATAATTTAATAAAATAATATTTCATTTTAAGTGTTCATCTGCTAACTGAAAGTTCAGCATTTTGATCTCACATGGGAGAAAGATATAGCACTCTGCTTTAATTATGACTATTGCTGCTTTTATGGGCCATGAAGTTGGTTCTGACTCATAATGATGTTGTACAGGGTTTCTAAGGCTGTAAATCTTTGCAGGAGCTGAAAGCCTCATCTTTCTCCTGTGGAGTATCTGGTGGATTTGAACTTCTGACCTTGTGGTTAGCAGTCCAGTAGTTATCCTATAGTGCCACACCTAGACTCATTGGAAATCCTTTGGGGCAGTTCTACGCTGTTCTATAAGATCACTGTTTGTTAGAATCACCAATTCTACATTGTACATCAGTGTACATCAAACAATGTACATCAGTGGGTTTGGTTTATTTTATGAGTCAAGTGCTACATGAAGCAGGGAAATGGGGACCTGTTGGAGTTATATGCCCAAGAATAAAAGCACATGTTGTTGTTCTTAAGTGCCATCAAACCAGTTCCAATTCATAATGACCATGTATAGGGTTTCCAAGGCTGTGCATCTTCATGGGAATAAAAAGCCTGATGTTTCTCCTGATGAGTGACTGGTGACCTCACACCATCAACCTTCTGTATGCAATTCCTTTGTGTGCTTGATTCTTCACAAAAATTCTATTTTTTTCTCACAATTTATAGATTAGGAATCAGTGGCTAAGTAACTTGACTGAAGTCATGTACACTATTAAAAGAGTTTTATTTCTGAAATCTACTGCCAGCAAAACATGGTTCAGTTTAGCCACAAATCAAGAGTTCCTGGGTGGCACACATGGAAGCATTCAACTACTAGCCCAAAGGTCTGATGTTGGAACTCATACAGACGCACATATTTGAAAGGTCACGATTGTACTTTGCTCTCATGTGGTACCATGAGTCAGAAAAGCAACTCACAACAACAGTGCTACAAATTGTTGCTTTGGTGTAATTTTCTAAATATATACAATTAAAAAATATATTTAAAAATGCTTTAGTATGTGACTTTTAATTGAAATTTGCATAAATTCTATGTGTTTTCATGTTCCATAGCATTCAGGTGGTTAAGCGCTCAACTACTAGCCATAAGGTCTGAGACTGAAACTCACATAAAGGCGCCTTTCTGAAGATTTTCAGACTTGAAAACTCTATGGTACAGTTCTGCTTTGTTCCCACTTGGGCACTGTACACTACTTGCGAATATCTATGTCTTTGTAACCTGCAACTAAAGGGCTAATATTCTTATAAGATATACATTCAGGTGTAAATTAAGTTTGTGACATGATTGAGACATGAAGGATTAGTTTGAAAAACATAAATAGATGTCCATCAGTGTTCTCCCTACCATAAAGAAGAGATATTATTTAAAGTAACTTTCTGGCCATAAGACTAAATTTTCTATCATTCTTGCATCTAGGAAAAATCACATAATTAGTTTTCACTAGTACATTATAAGTAGAGAAGAGCCAAACCTAAGTGATTAGAAAATGGATATGCATTCATCATGGATTCCCACTTCTCATTTCTCATGGACTTGATAAATGTAGAGAAATCTGAGACTCTACATGAAGATGGTCTGGAAACAATCTATGTCTTTGAGTCTTATTCTGGAAGGCCAATTACAGAGAAGAATTACAAGCATTTTATTTTGTTTGAACTTGTAAGTAGTCATCCATAGTGTTTAACCACTGAGATTTTAACATTTGGCTATTGCAAGGCTAGAGCTATCTTGACATATTCACAATTTACACTAAAAACCCAATCACATTTTTTTGGATGGGACATTCATTTAGATATTTGTGATGTCATGCTGACTAACGTAAATGTTGCTGAGAGTGTAAGAGCTTTTGCAAATTTCATGTATGATTTTAGTGCCTTCTGGAGGTCAAGGAGCAGAGAACTATCAGAGGAAGTTAAGAAACTGGTGAAATAATATGGGCTAACCTAGCTAGTCTTGGTGAGGTGTTGTAGGATAAACACTGCACTATGAACCACAGGGTTGGTTGTTCAAACCCACTATCTGCTCCTTGGAAATCGTATACAGGGTTATTATGAGTCAGAACCAACTAGACAGTATTTAACAACAACAACCGTAGCTACCAGTTGTTTTAACCTATATTTGTAAGAAAATTTTCCTTAGACCACCTTTGAGAGAACAAACAACTGATGTACATATTCTTCAAGAAACATAAATTTATAATTTATTTTACTATCTCTTCACTGTATATTGTTCTTAGGTGCCATCGAGTTGGTACTGACTCACAGTGACCTATGCATAACAGAACAAAACACTGCCTGGTCCTACACCAGTCTCACAATTGTTCCTACATTTGAGTTCATCACTTGTTGCAACTGTGTCAATCCATCTCATTGGGAGTCTTCTTCTATTCCTCTGATCCTCTACTTTACCAAATATGATATCCTTCTCCAGGGACTGTCCCTACTGATTATATGTCCGAAGTATGAGAGACGAAGTCTGACCATCCTGACTTCCAATGAGCATTATGGCTGCATTTCTCTAACACAGATTGGTTTCTTCATTTGTCAGTCCATGGCATTTTTAATAGTCTCCTCCAAAACCAAAACTCAAATGCATCCATTCTTCTACTGTCTTTCTAATTCACTGTCCAACTTTCACATGCATATGAGGTTATTGAAAATACCATGGCTCAGGTCAAGCACACCTTAGTCCTTAAACTGACATCTTTGCTATTCAACACTTTAAAGAGATCTTGTGCAGCAGATTTATCTAAGTAATATGTCATTTGATTTCGTGACTGCTGATTCCATGAGTGTTGATAGTTGGTCCAAGTAAAATGAAGTCTTTGAGAACTTCAGTCTTTCCCCCATTCATATGTGTGCTGTTTATTGTCCCCATTGTAAGAATTTTTATTTTATTCACATTAAGGTGAAACCCATACTGTAGGCTATGGTCTTTGATCTTCATCAGCAAGCATTTTAAGTTCTATTTGTTTCAGCAAGTAAAGTTTTATTATCTGCATATTGCAGTTTATTAATAAGTCTTCCTCCAATCCTGATGTCACATTTTTCTTAATATAATCCATTTTTCTTGGATTATTTTTCAGCATACAGATTAAATGAGTATGGTGAAATACTATAATGCTAGCACACACCTTTCCCAATTTTAAACCATTCAGTGCTCTCTTGTCCTGTTTGAGCAACTGCCTCTTGGTATCTGTACAGGTTCCTCATGAATACAATTAATTGTTCCAGAATACTAATTCTTCATAATGTCCATGTCTTGTCTTCATCCACACAATTAAAAGTTTTTTCATAGTTAATAAAATACAAGTCAATATCTTTCTGGTATTCTCTACTTTCAACCAAGATCCATCTGATGTGAGTAATCATATCCCACGTTCCATGTCTTCTTCTGAATTCAGCATGAACATATGGAAGTTCTCTATAATTATGTTATAGATAATGGCATTTAATTTACCCCTATTTATCTTCACTATCTGAAAAGGATGGTGTATATTGTTGTAGAAGTAATGGATTTTTTTTTCTGACAAGTGTTAATAAATTCAGTAAGATGAAGTGGTATGGATATAAATATAGATATTTGCACAGGCATATTATTATTAGGTGCTATTCTGTCTGTTTTGACTCATAATTACCCATTGCACAACATAATGAAACACTGCCTGGTCCTGTACCATCCTCACAATTGTTGATAAGTTTGAGCTCATTGTTAAAGCCACTGTATCAGTCATTTCTTTTCAGGGTCTTCCTCTTTTTCACTGAACCTCTATTTTGCCAAGCACAATAAAGATTTATTGCTCCAGATAACATGTCTGAAATATGTAAGAAAAAATTTTGCCATCCTTGCTTCCAAGGATCATTCTAGCTATACTTCTTCCAAGACATGTTTGTTTTAGCAGTCTATGGTGCTTGCAATATTTTTTCAACAACACCATAACGTAGTGCTACATTGAATGTATATGACTATGTTTCATATCTTTATCTGTTGAGAGCTGCAAACGCCATTACAAGATGGCGCCGACCTCAACTTCCTCCTTCTTACTTCCTTTCTCCACGTGTGCATGCCCTGAACTCCACTCGTTGTATGCTAATTAGGCGCACCGCAATCCACCCCTAGTGTTGGTGCACCAACTTATGCTAATCAGGCATTCCCCTGCCTACCAATCATGTAACTAGCTATGTTCCACCACGCCCTCCTCTGAGGGTATATATTCTCTTGTTTCTCCTTTGCCCATTGTCATCCTCCACCACCACTGAAAAGAGCTGTAACCACGTAAAGAGCTGTAACAATAAACTGCTGTCAGAAGGATCCTGATTGTCGCGTCCTTTATCGGCGAGGGCGCGCGACATTTATCAAAGGACTTTCTAATGGATTTTTATTCTAGAGATCCATCCTCCAATGACAAACATCTAAGCTTCAGAATAAAGGTGATGATTACCTTGATGTTGTGTACTGTTCAGTCAGTTTTGACCCTTAGTGACTCTGTACAGGGTTTCAAGGGTGCCTGGATGTTTGAACTACCAAACTAACATTTATCAGTCTAGTGCTTATTCTACTATGCCACACCAGGGATTTTGTTGTTGCTAAGTGCCATGGAGTTGTTTCGGACTCATAACCACCCTGAATAGAGCTTCCAAGGCTGAAAATCTTTGAGAAAGCCTCTCTAGTGGAGAGGCTAGTGGGTTTGAACTGCCGACCTTGTGGTTCTCAGTCTAATGCTTATCCTACAGTCACCACACTCCCCAAACTACGGATAACAGAACCCAATTTACACCCATATCATTTTCCACTAAAATATTTATGAAAATGAAGAAATATTGAACAATAAATTAAAATATACTTACATAAAAAACTCATGGCAGTAAAGCAGAAGCTATGAAACAGGACATAGGTATCAAAGGTAACACATAAACTTCACAGCTTTTGTTGTATTGTTCATGGGAAAAAGAAAAGTTACATGCCTTCTCCTTTGCTGTGAATAAGACATTTCTGAGGCAATTAGAGTCATGATAGGTATTCTGCCCTTTTTAGCACCATTCTTTCCATACTGATCCCTGTCTATATTAACTAGCATTGTGAAGATGGTGCAGGACTGTGTAGTGTTGTGTTCTGTTGTATATAGATAGTGTCTCTATAAATCAGAACTGATTCAGTGGCACCTAACAACAGCAATAACTAGCAATACAATACAAGGGGGTTTCAAAACATTCATGATAAAGAATGAAAAGATAATCAAATTTTCCCATAAACTTTTTGAAATTCCTTTGTGTATTCAGAAGGAGCCCTGGAGGCCTAGTTAAGTGTTGTACAGCTAATTGGAAGGTCAGTGATTTGAACCCATCAGCCACTCTGAGAAAGAAAGATGTGGTTGTCAGCTTCTGTAAAGATTTGCAGTCTCAGAAACCCTAAGGGGCAATTCTACTCTTGCTACAGGTGTGATATGAGTAAGAATTCACTCACTAAAGTGGGTTTCTATATTCAGGAGCATGTTGCTGTTAAGTATACATATTTTACTGTGGCTCTAAAATCAACTTAGAAGCTGTCTAAAGCTGAGTTTTCTAGAGAAGCAAAACCAGTGAAACATATATGTGTATATATTTTAAAAAGAAGTTTATTATCTTACAATTGTAGAGTCCCAGGTCCCCTGATCCTCCATTTTTCCAAGCATGATGTCCTTCTACAAAGACTGGATCCTCCTGATAATATATTCAAAATATGAGACATGAAGTCTCACCATACTCACTTCTAAAGAACATTCTGGGTGTATTTCTTCCAAAACAGATTTGTTTCTGGAAGACCATGACACTTTTAATATTCATCTCCAACACCATAATTCAAATGCATTGATTTTTATAAGGTGGTTTTTATTCATTGTCCAACTTTCATTTGCATAGAAGGCTATTGAAAATACCATGGCCTAGGTCAGGACACCTTAGTCGTCAAACTGATATCTGCTCTTTCACACTCTGTTTTGTGCAGCAGATTTGCCTGTTGCAATATGTAGTTTGAGTTCTTGACTGCTATTTCCTTGATTGTTGATTGTGAATCCAAACAAAATAATGTCTTTGACAATTTCAAAGTTTTATCCATTTATTATTATGAAATTTGTTGTTCCAGTTGTGAAGAATTTTGTTTTCTTTACATTCAGTACAATTTATACTGCAGGCTATAATCTTTTATATTAATCATCATACACTGCATGAAAGCAATATAAATATAAAGAAAATATAGTTCATATAAATGAATCTGTTTGATACGAAGTCAATGGGAGAAAGAACTGAGAGATTTCAAAGAAAATAAAATTTAATAGAAAGACATCTGAGACATTCATCAACTATATGAAATTAGCAACAACACATATGAAATAATTGGTAACATGAAACTTTGATGCTTGGGCTATGGGAAACAATGCCCTGGATTTCTCTCTAAATGTACTTTTTGGACTGAAGGACAGGGAATGGAGCACTAACAGAGTATAATAGCCTTACTAGATAGGGCACAAATCTCTGATAAACACGTTGATTGACATGAAAATATTGTTGGTAGGTGCCATGAAGTTGATTCTTATTTGCAATGACTCTATGTACAGCAGAATAAAACACTGCACTCTCCTGTACCGTCCTATCTCCAATCACAAACATATGTGAGTCCATTGTTGTAACCACTGTATCAATCCATCTCATTGAGCATCTTCCTCTTTTCACTAACCCTCTACTTTTCCAACAGGAATGCAGTGACTCTCTAGGATAAGCACTGCAACGCGAACCACAAGACTGTCTGTTTGAGGCCACAATCTGATTCGTTGGAAAATGATGAGGTTTTCTGCTCCTACAAAGATGTAGATTCTTAGAAACCATATACAGGGTTGCTATGGTCGATTAAACTGAATCAATGGCATTTAACAACAACTACTTTACCAAGAATGATGCCCTTCTCCATGTACTGATTCTTCCTGATATAATGTTCCAAGTATGTGAGACAAAGCCTTGACATCCTTGCTTGCAAGGCTACATTTTTTTTTCAAGATAGACTTCTTGTTTTTCAGACAGTCCACAGTATGTTCAATATTCTTAGATACCACCATAATTAAGGAGTCCTGGTGTGGCTCTGCAAGCTAATATCCTGGACTGCAACATCAGTTTGAACCAAAAGTTTGGTGGTTCAAGCCCAGCAGCTATCTGGTCACTGTGAGTCAGAACTGATTCAATGGCACTTAACAACAACCATAATTAAAATGCATTAATTTGTTTTTCTTTCTTGTTAATTGCCCAGCTTTTTAATTCATATGATACAATTTAAAAATGGCGAGGCTTGGATAAGAGAAACTTTTAATCCTCAAATTAACATCTCTTCTTCTTCTTTTTTTTTTTTTTTTTTTTTTAACAGTTTAAAGAATTTTTTTTTCTTTATAACATATTGGCCTAATGTTTGATGTTTTGATTGTGCTTGTTATATGAAGTTAAGTAGAAAACAAACAAAAAACAAACAAACAAACAACAAAACAACAACAACAACAACAACAAAAATATATATGGAAAGGAAAGAGAACCAGGATAAGCAAAGTACCACTTAAGAAGAAGAACAAAGGTAGCAGCCTCTCACTCCCTGATTTCAGAATTTACTGCATGGTTACCGTGGTCAAAACAGCCTGGTACTGTACAATGAAAGATACATAGATCTAGGGAACAGAATCAAGAATCCAGAAATTAACCCATCCACATATAGCCATTCCAGGCTTTACAGTCCCAGACAGTGATTGGTAGTGAAATGTATATATATCCACCACTCGTCTGTCAGTTTGTTGTACTGTGGTGGCATGTGAGTTGCTGTGATTCTGAAAGCTATGCCACTGGTATTTTAATACCAGCAGGGTCACCCATGGTGGACAAGTTTAAGATGACAAGTTTAAGACAAAGACACTGGGAAGAAAGAGTGGCAAACTGTTTCCAAATATTTAGTCATTGAAAACCTTATGACTAGCACAGAAAATGAGCCATTCAGGTTGGAAGGCACTCAAAATGTGAATAGGGAAGAGATGCTTCCTCAAAGTAGAGTTAACCTTGAAAACGTGAATGGAGTAAAGCCCATGGGCAAAAAGCTCATGAGACCTTCATTTACTAATGGAGCACAACTCAAAATAAAGAGAAACAGCAGTAAACATCCATTGAAAATCAGAACATGGAATGTATGAAGTATGAATCTGGGAAAATTGGAAGCTGTCAAAAATGAAATGGAATGCATAAACATTGATATCTTAGGCATTAGTGAGCTGAAATGGACTGGTATTGGCCATTTTGAATCTGACAACCACATGGTTTACTAAACCAGGAATAACAAATTGAAGAATGGTGTTGCATTCATCATCAAAGAGAACATATACTGATCAGTCAGAAGGTACAATGTTGTTTGTAACAGGATAATATCCATGTGCCTACAGGGAAGCCCAATTAATAATACCACAATTACTCAAATTTACACACCAATCACTAAAGCCAGTGAGGATGAAATAGAGGAATTCTACCAACTTCTTCAATCTGAAATTGATCAAACATGCAATTAACATATATTAATCATTACTGGTGATTGGAATACAAAGGTTGGGAGCAAAGAAGAAAATCAGTGGTTGGAAAACACGGTCTTGGTGATAGAAATGATGCTGGAGAACGCATGATAGAATTCTGCAAAAGCAATGATTGGTTTATTTCAAATACCTTTTTTACACAGTGTAACATACGACTATACACATCGACATCACAAGATGGAATACATAGAAATCAAATTTACTACATCTGCAGTAAGAGACAATGGGAAAGCTCCATATCATCAGTGAAAACAAGGCCAGGCGCAGACTGTGGAACAGACTATCAATTACTCATATGCAAATTCAAATTGAAGCTGAAAAAAATGAAAACAAGACCACGAGAGCCAAAATATGACCTTGAATATATCCCACCTGAATTTAGAGATCATCTGAAGAACAGATTTGATATATTAAACACTAAAGACCGAAGACCAGAAGAGTTGTGGAATGACATCAAGAACATCATACATGAAGAAAGCAAAAAGTCATTCAGAAGACAAGAAAGAAGGAAAAGACCAAAATGAATGTCAGAAGAGACACTGAAACTTGCTCTCCAGCATAGAGATGCTAAAGCAAATGGAAGAAATGAGGAGGTCCAAGAGCTGAACAGAAAATTTCAAAGATCAGCTCAAGAAGATAAAGCCAAATATTACAACAAAATGTGCACAGATCTGGAATCAGAAAACCATAAAGGAAGAACATGCTCAGTATTTTTCAAGCTAGGGGAACTGGAATAAAAATGCAAGCCTCGACTTTCATTGTTGAAAGATTCACTGGGCAAATTTTTGAAGGATGCAGAATGCATCAAGAGAAGATGGAAGGAATACATAGAGCCACTATACTAAAAGGAAATGGTTAATATTCAACCATTTCCAGAGGTAGCATATGATCAAGAGCCAATGATACTGAAAGAGGAAGTCCAAGGTGCATTGAAGGAACTGGCAAAGAACAAGGCACCAGAAATTGATGGAACTAAAATTGAAATCTTTCAAGAAAGTAAGGCAACACAGGAGGCACTCACTCATCTCTGCCAAGAAATTTGGAAGACAACTATCTGGTCAACTGATTGGAAGAGATCCATATTTGTGTCTATTCCAAAGAAAGGTGGCCTAGCAGAATGCAGAAATCATTGGACAATCTCTTTGATATCCCATGTGAGTAAAGTTTTGCTAAAGGTAATACAGAATCGACAACAATCATATATTTACAGAGAACTTCCAGAGGTTCAAGTCAGATTCAGAAGAGGATGTGGAACAAGGGATATCATAGCTGATGTCTGATGGATCTTGTCTGAAAGCAGAGAATATCAGAAAGATGTTTACTTGTGCTGATTGGCTATGCAAAGTCTTTTGATTGTGTGGATCATGACAAGCTATGGGTAACATTGCAATATATAAGTATTCTGGAACACTTGATTGTGTTTATGAAAAATCTGTACTTGGATCAAAAAGCAGTTATTTCAACAGAACATGTGAAAACTGAATGTTTTAAAATTAAAAAGGTGTGAGACAAAGTTGTATTCTTTACCATACTTATTCAACCTGTATGCTGAGCAAAGAATTGGAGAAGCTGGGTTATATGAAGAAAAACGTGGCATCAATATTGGAGGAAGACTCATTAACAACCTGCAATATGCAGATGATACAACCTTGCTTGCAGAAAGAGGACTTAAAACATTTACTGATAAAGATCAAAGAGCACAGTCTTAGGTATGCATTACATCTCAATGTAAAGAAAACAAAAATCCTTACCACTGTACCAATAAACAGTATTCTTATCAATGGAGAAAAGATTGAAGTTGTCAAGGACTTCATTCTTCTTGGATCAACTATCAATGCTCAGAAAAGCAGCATTCAAGAAATCAAACAACATATTGCATTAGGCAAACCTGCTACACAAGACCTTTTTAAAGTGTTGAAGAGCAAAGATGTCAGCTTGAGAACTAAGGTCCACCTGACCCAAGCCATGGTATTTTCAATAACCTCATATAAATGCGAAAGATGGACAGTGAACAAGGAAGACTGTGGAAGAATTGATGCTTTTGAGTTATGGTGTTGGAGGAGACTATTGAAAGTGCCATGGCCTGTCAAAAGAACCAATATATCCGTTTTGGAAGAAGTGCAGCCAGAGTGCTCCATGGAGGCCAAGATGGCCAAACTTCGTCTCTCATATTTTGGACATATTGTGAGGAGGGAACAGTCGCTGGAGAAGGATGTCTTGCTGGGTAAGATGGAGGGTCAGAGAAAAAAAGGAAGACCCCCAACGAGATGGATTGGCTAAGTGGCAGCATCAGTAGACTCAAATGTGGCAATAGTAGTGAGATTGGCCCAGGATCAGGGAGTGTTTTGTTCTGTTGTGCAGAATGTCACTATGGGTCGGTACTGACTCAATGGCACCTAACAACAAAAACAGCAACATACAGCCAACTGATTTTTGACAAAGTACCTAAATAAATCACATGGGGAGGGGGTAGTCTCTTGCACACATGGTGCTGGCTGAACTGGAAATTGATACACATATATTGAAACAAGACCTTTACCTCATGCCTTATACAAAAACCAACTCAGCATGGATTAAAGTCCTAAATGTGAATCCCCAAATTATGAAGGCCATCAATGAAAAAATTGGGACAAATGTGAGGGCACTATTTCAGGGAATACACAGACTACCAAACATTTTGAAAACTACACAAACAAAAGTAGATAAATAGATGATTGGGACGTACTAAAAATTAAAAACTTATGTACATCAAAAGACTTAACCAGAAGAGTAAAAAGGGAACCCACAGAATGGGAAAAAATCTTTTGCAATGACACATCAGGCAAGAGACTCATTTCTAAAATATATAGAAAAAAACAACACTTCTACAAGAAAAATACAAATAACCCAATTAAAAAATGGGTACAGGTCATGAACAGACACTTCACCAAGTAGGAGAACCAGGCAGCCAACAAACATATGAAGAAATGTTCATGATCACTAGCCATTTGTGGTGGTTATGTGCCGTAGGGTCAGTTCTGACTCATAGTGACCCTGTACAGAGTTTCCGAGGCTGTAAGTTTTTACATGAGCAGAAAGCCTCATCTTTCTCCCATGGAATGGATGGTAGTTTCAAACTGCTAACCTTGGGGTTCGCAGCCCAATTCATAATCACTACCAGAGAGATATCAAAACAGCAATGAAATATCATCTCAAACCAGCAATAATAGCAAAGATCCAAAAGTAGAGGACAGTGAATGCTTGCAAGAATGTGGAGACACAGGGATTATTCTGCATTGCTGGTGGGATTGGAAAATGGCCAATCCTCTCTGGAAAGCAATATAGCACTACCTGTGAAGGTTGGAAATAGAAATGCCTTATGATCTAGCAATTACCTCTACTTGGTATTTACCCAGAAGAAATATGAGCCATAACATAAGTAGCTATATGAACACCACTGTTCATAGCAGCACTATTTACAATAGCAAAAAGATGGAGACAGCCAAAGTGCCCATCAACTGAAGTATGGATAAACAAACTGTGCTACATAAACACAATGGAATATTATGCTACCTTGAAGAATAACAAGGAAGCTACAAGTCACCGTATAACATGGATGAAACTTGAGGACATTATGTTCAGTGATATTAGTCACAAAAGGAGAAATACTGCATAGGACCACTACTGTAACAGACTAAGAAAAAGAACCTATACTAAAAGGGAGGGGGGGGTTATTTGCTGGTTACCGGGATGTGAGAGGTAGGGTGAGGTGAGGAAGGGGAAGGTGGAGCACAGGGTAGGGAATAGACACAGGATAGTTTAGGTGCTAGTGAGGGGGGCAATACACAAGAAGGAGGAGGGGAATGGTAGAACAGGTGGATGGGAAAACAATTAGGCAAGTTTGCATGGGCTAAGTGGGACAGAGTTAAATAATGATGTATGCACAACCTTGGAACAACAGGGCTCTGGGATACAGGGATTGAGACCTGGTTGGAATGGGGAAAAGGGGGAGAAATAATGTTAAGATGCTTGGCTGTCTTTTGAATCTAGGTTTCCCTTGCATACCATTATAAAATAGACACTGGAGTGGGAGAGAAACAAATAGCCAAAAATATCACCCTAGAAAGCTTGTAAGTCCATCTTCTGTTTATAACTGATTAGAATACCTAAAATGAGGCTATAACCTGCCCAGTGAAGGAGGCTTCCTGTGGTGGAATCCTGAATTCTATCCAGAATCTTCTGAGGTGGGAAATTTCCACTGGAAAGGACAAGCAGACCAGCCTGGAACAGCAAGAAGGACAGAAGATACTTCTTGAAAGAAAGACCGACAGGAAAAATACAAAACAATAATGGCAGTCCAACTGATTACTACAAGAAAAAGCAAGTTGCTTGCCCAAGAGACATCAAGGCAAGTGTCTGGGAACCCTCAGGGCAAACCCCCTTCCAAGACTAAAACACAATGGGAATACACAAGCAGACATGCACTCTGATTGGTGACCACGTTTGTCTCCAATAAGGGGAAGTGAGGAAAAAACAGCAATGAAGCTGTGAGCTAAGCCCTACAATGTTCAATAGACTCCTGTGAACCCAAGTGGAGACCTGGTTGGCCAACAGCGTGGCAAGACCTGAGGACTCTTAGGCCCAGAGTCAGTGACATAGCCAAAAAGGACTAGAGTGGAGAGTGAAGCGTCCAGCTGATAAGAATAGAGGGCATATGCATAAGAACACCCACACTTGCAGATAATACCCACTTGACCTGGCTTCAATGACTGGATGATCAGAAGAAAGAAGAGGAAAAAGAGTAATCTGATACAATTTGATGAACTTGACCTACACCTATGGATGCAGTAGCTCAAAAGAGGGAACAAATCTTTACAGCGAGGATCATCCCCACCCCCTCCATACACAGAGTAGACAGGGATGGGTAACTTGGCAATTGGCTACCCAAAATGGGTGCGGGGAGTGTTACAAAGCAAGAAGTGACTGGCTTACAAACTTTCAAGAGGGAGTCTAGATCCAGAGGGTGAAGAGGAAGGTTGAATCTCCACTGAGTAGTATCCAATCTGTCTGTGTGGGGCTAATGAAAGGAAATGCAGATAGGTCTCTTGTGGTATAATAGTGAATAATTGTTATCAAGACTGACTGTTGGAAATGTAAAGGTAGACATTTTGTAACAAAAGGAGGCGAGTGATTGACTTTGCAGTCCAGGAGTGGTGGTCCCTGGGGCCATCAAGGTAGAAGAGAGGAGTGCGGGATTCTACCCAGAGAAACAGTGATGTTAGAGATGGAGGCAGAGAAGATGACGTAGAGAGATGGAGTGGCTTGGGACACTAGACCTAGAAAGGGAGAAGGGCTGTGTGCTGACAACTGAGGGGCAGGCTGTGTGCTGAGGACCGAGGGCAGGGTATATCTTTTGATTGTTTGATGATGCATGGAGGGGATTGCAAATATGATAATGAAATGATATATAATAGGATGAATGTAAAGCTAATGTTCTCCCATGTACATTATCACATAATTCACAATAAAACATTAAAAAAAGAAAAGAAAATAGAAACCGTTGCCTCACAGTTTGATATTTTTGGTTAATAAAGGTTGTTATGATTTTCTAGAAATACTTTTAAACTAACCCATGTATAAAGGCTTTTCTTAGTAACTACCTTGTAATTAAGAGAAAGTAAAGAAAGTGACCCTGCATGTCTTTGAAGCTTACAGAAGAGTAAGTTTCTCAGCTTCTGTTTTGATAATGCACACTTCCTTTCAGTGCTCAACTGCAAGGCTCTGAGACACCTAAATCACATGAGCAACCATATGCAGGTACTACAGTCTCAGCAGAGACCAGCTTTTAACTCATCCAAGTCCAGATCCATGTCTGTGAGCAAGGTTGCAAACTATTTCAGGTCTGGTTGTTTATTTTTTTGCAACTGAGGCTTGAGTAGACAAAAAACCGAAATAAGCTATCTTTACTGTAATTTGTCTGAATTCCTGCATCTCAGAATTCCTAAATTTAGCAAAACATACTGTTGTTTTACCATACAGAGTTGGAAACATTTTGTAACTTTAGTAATTAAAAGCTTAGGCACCAAGAAATGAAAATTGATTTTTAACTCTCCCAACTATTTTAATTCCTATTTGATATACTCATCATTTTGATAACTGATGTTTCAGGAGAATAGTGTCTTGAAACTAAGCACTGAAAAACTAAATCTAAGTTAAGGTAAGGAAAAAAAGACCTTATATAAAATTACAAAAGAATAACTGGAGTTGAGAAAAATGTAGTTGGACTACAGAGCATATAGACTGAGGATTTAGCAGGGCCATACGAGCTGTCTTTAAACATGTGAAGGCTTGTCATGTAGAAGAAGATGGATTAGACTTGTATTGTAGGGCTCTGGAGAGCAGAACTAATATCTCACATGTGTATGCTGAGCGAAGCAGATTTTATAACTTAAGAAAACAAGGTACATTTCAGTAATAGGGCACTAAAGCTATGGACTTCTTTTGAGGTTATAGTCTTCCTGTAATTTTCTTTATTTAAGGGAAGACTGAACATTGCAATAATGCTAATGTTCTAGAAAACATTCTTCTTTTGGGGGGAACACAACTAAATTTGTAGGTGTTTATAAAATATTCTAATTTTAATAATGGTCTAGAGCCCAGGTGTGGTGTTTTAAGATAAGTACTGGACTCATAATTGTTAGGTTGGCAGTTCAAATTCACCAATCACCCTCAGAATCCCTTTTTGTTACTGTTGCTATTGTTGTTGTTGTTAAGTGCCGTCGAGTCGGGTCCGACCCATAGCGACCCTGTACAGGGTTTCCGAGGGTGTAAACCCTTACGGGAGTAGAAAGCCTCATCTTTCTCCCGCGGAGCAGCTGGTAGTTTCGAACCGCTGACCTTAAGGTTCGCAGCCCGATTCGTAACCACTACGCTACCAGCTATTAAGTGCTATCAAGTCAATTCCAACTATTAGCGACCCTGTATAGGGTTTCCCATGAGCAGCTGGTGGTTTGAACCGCTGACCTTATCGTTCAAACTGAACTTGTGGTCCAGTGCATTATCCTACAGCACCACACCAGGATTCCTATCAGAAATACAATAAATGATCACTATTGAGTAGAAACCTACTGAATGGCATACGACAGGAATGTTGTTGTTATTATGCACCATTGAGTAAGTACCGACTCATAGTGACCTTGTGCACAACAGAATGAAATACTGCCCAGTTCTGGGCCAACCTCACAATTGTTGTTACACTTGAGCCCATTGATGCTGCCACTTGGCCAATCCATCTCACTGGTGGTCTTCCTCTTTTCCTCTGACCCTCCACCTTACCAAACATGATATCCTTCTTCAGCGACTGGTCCCTCCTGACAATATGCCCGAAGTATGAGAGATTAAGTCTAGCCATCCTGGCTTCCAAGAAGCATTCTCACTGCACTTCTTCCAACACAGATCTGTTTGTTCTTTTGACAGCCCATGGTATTCTAAATATTCACCTCCAACACCATAACTCAAAAGCACCAATTCTTCTATGATCTTCCTTATTCACTATCCAGCTTTCACATCCATATGAGGTTATTGAAAATACCATGGCTTGGGTCAGGTGCACCTTAGTCCTCAAGCTGACATCTTTGCTCTTCAACACTTTAAAAAGGTCTTGTGCAGCAGATTTGCCTAATGCAATATGTCGTTTGATTTCTTGGCTACTGCTTCCTTGAGTGTTGTTAATTGATCCAAGAAAAATGAAGTCTTTGACAACTTTAGTCTTTTCTCCATTGATAGGAATGTTGTATATTGGTCCAGTGGTGAGGATTTTTGTTTTCTTTATATTAAGATGCAATCTAAGTTATGGTCTTTGATCTTCATCAGTAAATGTTTTAAGTCCTCTTCACTTTCAGCAGCAAGGTTGTATCATCTGCACATCACAGGTTGTTAATGAGTCTTCCTCCAATCCTGATGCCACATTTTTCTTCATGTCAGCTTCTTGGATTATTTGCTCAGCATACAGGTTGAGTAAGTATGGTGAAAGAATACAACCTTGTCTCATACCTTTCCTAATTTTAAGTCATTCAGTGTTCCTCTGATTCTGTTTGAACAACTCCCTCTTGGTCTATGTATAGGTCCTCATGAGCACAGTTTAGTGTTCCAGATGGTCTATGTATAGGTTCCTCATAAGCACAATTTAGTGTTCCAGAATACTCATTCTTCACAAATGTTGTCCAAACCTTGTCATGAGCCACACTATCGAAAGCCTTTATGTAATCAATAAGCACAGGTAAACATCTTTCTGTTATTCTTTGCTTTCAGCCAAGATCCATTAGACATCAGCAATGATATCCCTCATTCTATGTATTCTTCTGAGTCCAACTTGAACCTTTGGAAGTTCTCTGTCAATGTACAAAGCCATAGTGGCTCTAAAAGTAGATAGTAGTATATTTACATAGAATTTTGCTATATATACATATTTAATGCATAATCTTGTATATGTCCTGTCTCATTTATCTGACGATTTGATGGAGTATCTATGAATGTGGTGCTGCAGGATAATGCACTGGTCCACAAGGTCGGTTTGAACCCCAAGGTGTGCAGGTCACACTTACTAGCCATATTTCAGAAATCCTCTACAGGGTCACTATGGGTTGGAACCTTTTCAGCCATACTTAACAATAACAACAATGTGCAAATATTCAGATCTTAACATCTTATGCCAAAATAGGGATGCAGAGAATCCTTTTATATCTGAAAATAGCATTGAGAAGAACTAGATTGATTTATCTCTACATTTGGCTGATAACTTCACTAAAAATTTAACAGAATTTAAGGAGCAGGTAAGAGAAGGGCACTGTATATGAATCTAAAAGGAAGAGAGGTCATGGAATCCAAAAGAATAACAATATTGCCTATTTAATAATATCATATAATGTTGTTATGTTGTTGATAAGAGCCATCGAGTTGGGTCTGACCCACAGCAGCCATATATAGGGTTTCTGGGGAACAACTGGGGTGGGGAGCTTGAACCACTGGCCTTGGTGTTAAAACTGGCCTTATGAGCCAGTGCTTTACCCCACAGCACCACACCAGGACCAGTTTGAGTACAAATGGTGTCAGTTCTTCTCTGAATGTTTGGTAGAATTCACCAGTACAGCCATCTGGGCATGCAGTTTTTAATGTTTTGTTTTGTTTTTTAATGACCTGATCAATTTCATTTTTTGTTATTAGTCTGTTCAAATTTTTACTTCAATCTGTTTTAGTTTAGGTATTTAGTATATTTCTAGAAATTTGTTCATTTCTCTTTTATTTTCAAATTTGTTGTAGTATAATTCTTCATGATATACTGTTATCCATTTCATTTTTATTGGTTCTGCTGTGATGTCACCTATTTCATATCTTATAAATGTTATTTGCAGCTTCTCCTTTTCTTTTGTTAGTATTTCTCAAGCTGAACGAACTAAAGATTAAATTTAATGCTTGACTTGTAATATTGAAGGATTCTTTGGGCAAAATATAAAATGATGCAGGAAGCATGAAAGGAATACACATAGTCACTGTACCAAAAATAATTTGTTTACATTTCACAATTTAAGGAGGTAGCATATGATCAAGAACACATAATACTGAAGGAAGAAGTCCAATCTTCACAGAAGGCAATAGGGAAAACAAGCCTCTAGGAATTGGTGGAATACCAATGGAAATGTTCCAGTAAATTGATGCAGTACTGGAGGTACTAACTCATCTATGCCAAAAGATCTGGAGAACAGCTACCTGACCAACCAACAGGAAGAGATCATATTTCTGTCCATTTCAAAGAAAGATGACCCAGCAGAAAGCAGTCATTATTGTACAATATCATTAATATCAGTGGCAAGCAAAATTTTGCTGTAGATAATTCAAAAATCACTGAAGCAATGTATTTAATGGTTGTTGTTGTTGCTAAGTGCAGTCAAGTCGGTTCTGACCCATAGCAACCCTGTATATGGTTTTCAAGAAACTGCTGATGGGTTTGAACCATCAACCTTGGGGTTCAAACTAACCTTG
>NW_006408571.1:6418468-6420800 GCF_000296735.1 Chrysochloris asiatica
CTGCTTATTTTCTTGGAATTCTAAGCAGAAATCCAAGAAACCAGATTATATGAAGAAAACTGTACCTTCAGGTTTAGAGGAAGTGTCATTTACAATCTGCGATATGCAGGTGACAAAATCTTACTTGCTGAAGGAAAAAGAGGACTTGAAGCACTGACTGATGAAGATCTGAGAATACAGCCTACGTATAGATTACAACTCAGTGTAAAGAAAACAAAACCCCACACAACTGGATCAATAAACAACATTATGACAAATGGAGAAAAGATTGGATTTATCAAGTATTCAATTTTACTTGGATCCACAATCAATGTTCATGGAAACTGCAGTCAAATCGAAGGCTGTATTGCAATTGTTAAATCTACTGCAAAAAGACATCTTTAAAATGTGAACATCATTCTCTATGACTCTGAGGCCAGAAAACTGGACAGTGCCTGATACCAATACTAACTGCTCTAAAAGGGATCACATTAGAGGGTCATGAATATAGTGTGAGAAAATGTGGTACAAAACTCAAAATGATTAAAAATAAATTAAAAAGACTGGGTTTACTGGTTAGAAAGCTACTGGAGAGACCTGAGACTGTGCCCACTGGCCACCCTTCAGGTCTGGAAAAAGAACTTGCCCTCACAGCCCAATTTTCAGACAAGCAGTATACAGATTTACAGGGTTGGGGGGTGGGGTGGACAACAACACTAGTAAGATCAGTCATTCAAAAGTAAAAGGATAACATTTTCCTGAGGTCAAAGTTGTAAAGGGATGGGAAGGTGGGCAGAATGAAAACAGGAACCACAATGAGCAAGCAAGGTAACTTGTTGCATGGAGGAAATTGTAATTATTGAATGAAATAAAGCATATATTTTTTTTTAATGTGAAGCTGATGATTTTGTCTGTAAACAGTTGTCTCAATTCACAATAAAAAGTTAACCCCTCCCACCCCCCAAAAAAAGAGTGTTAAAGAGCAAAGATGTCCTTTTGAGGACTAAGGTGCCCCTGATCTAAGTTATGGTATCTTCAATTGCTTCATATGTATGTGAAAGCTGGGCAGTGAATAAGGAAGACAAGAGATGAATTGGTGCAATTGAATAATGGTGTTGGATAAGGATATTGAAAGTATCGTGAATTGCCAGAAGAATGAACAAATCTATCCTGTAAAAAAGTAAAGCCAAAGTATTCCTTAGAAGAAAAGATGGTGAAACTTCATCTCACTTACTTAGGACGTGTTATGATGAGACCGTAGGATATCGTGCTTTGTAAAGTATGTTGTTGTGGTTGTGGTTAAGTGCTGTCCATTTGGTTTTGACTTAGAGTGACCCTGTATAGGATTTGAACTATCAACCTTGGGGCTATTTGTTGCTATTGTTGTTAAGCGCCATCAAGTCTATTCCAACTCATAATAACTGTAAATGTACTTATTGCTTTGTATCAGGTCTTTCCAATTATCCAGACAGTTCTGTGTTACATGCAGAACATTATATGTTTTCAAGAAATCTTTTTTTTTTTTCCTTCTGACCACATCTCATTCATACTTTCTGTAAAGCCTCTTTATGTTAAACTATATTAATCACTAACACTGTCAGAAATAAATACTAATTAAGACAATACCAGAAAAATATTAAACATTTTATAATAATTGTATTATTTAATCTTAAAATAATCAATACAATATCACAAAATAAAGTTATAGTGCTATCATCACTTTAGAGAAATTATGTAATTTGCTAGAGGTCAGCAGCAGAACAGTAATTAAATCCCAGGTCACGCTTTCCTCAATTCTAGTGCACAGACAACTGTTCATACTGTATCTTAGTTGCAAATTTGTCCCATTTAGTTTTTGATCATTATTTAGTTTTTTAACTTATTACCTTTGAGTTGATTCCATTCATAGCAATCATACAGGCAAGAGTATAGTTGCCCCAATCTTACAACAGTGACTTATAGTAGATTTCTGTAAAAGTTCTGCATGTGACTCAGTACTGTCTCAATAATTGGAAAGACGTGACACAGAACAATAAGTAGATTCTGAGATCTCCAATACCCACTTAAGGACATTAATAAACTTACACTAGCTACTGTTGAGGTCAATGAATGTTTAGGCCAAAGTTTACCTAAATTTGCAGTACTTATATGTAGCTAAGGAGCCCCAGTGGTGAAGTGGTTTAGGGCTTAGGCTTCTAACCCCAAGATCAACAGTTCTAATTCACCAGCCACTCTGTGGGAGAAATATGAGACTGTCTGTTTCCATAAAGATTTACAGTTTTGGAAACCCTATACCAACTGCTCTGCATGAGAAACATGTGACAGTCTGTTTCCATCTTTCTTTTGCAGAGCA
>NW_006408571.1:6422941-6424640 GCF_000296735.1 Chrysochloris asiatica
TCTGGAAGTTCTCTGTCAATGTATATACAGCCATTTCTGTATTATGTTTAGTAAAACTTTACTCTCATGGGCTATCAAAGAGATTTCCGTGTGTATTCCTTCCATCTTCTTTTGATGCTTTCTGCGTCATTCAGTAATTTCCCCAAAGAATCCTTCAATAATGAAAGTCCTGGCTTGGATTTTTTCTTCAGTTCCCCCAGCTTGAGAAATTCTGAACGTGCTCTTCCTTTGGTTTTCTGATTCCAGATCTTTGTACATTTTGTTGTAATATTTAGCGATATCTTCTTGAACTGATCTTTAAAATTTCATGTTCAGTTCTTGGACCTCCTCATTTCTTCCATTTGCTTTAGCATGTCTATGCTGGAGAGCAAGTTTCAGTGTCTCTTTTGTCATCCATTTTTTCCTTTTTCTTCTTTCTTGTCTTCTTAATGACTTTTTGCTTCTTGTATGATATTCTTGATGTCATCCCACAACTCTTCTGGTCTTCGGTCTTTAGTGTTTTATGCATCAGCTCTGGTCTTCAGATGATCTCTAAATTCAGGAGACTGGTAAATACATATAAAATAGATATTTTATTATTTAGATTACATTTTAGAATAAAAATTATTCTTAGACCAAATAAACCTTGGGGATTAGGTAATTTAACTTAACAAAGAAATTTATAAAATTGCATGTCCTACATAGATTTCATTACACTTGAGCAATTAAAAATTGTAATGTATCCTCTTATATTTTCATTTTTCATTCACTTAAAGCAAATAAATGTGTTATATAAAAATAAAATTTTAGTAAAAGCTAAATAAACATGGTTATCAGCAACCTAAACATTGATTCTGTTGTTACTAATTGCCCTCCAGTAGGTTTGGATTCATAGCAATCTTATGCAAAACAGAATAAAACACTGCCTGGTCCTGTGCCATCCTGACAGTTATTAAGTTTGAGCTCATTGCTGCTGCTGCTACTGTGACAATCTATCTAGTTGAGAGTCTTCTGCTTTTCACTGACCCTCCACTGCTCCAAGTATGATGTCCTTCTCCAGGGACTGGTCTTTCCTGATAATATGTCCAAAGTATGAGAGATGAAGTCTTGACATCCTACCTTCTGTCCTTCCAATACAAATTTTCACCAACACCCTAAATCAAATGCATCAATTCTTCTATGATATTTTTTATTCACTGTCCTACATTTACGTGCATACAAACCTATGTTTGGGGTAGAAGCACCATAATCCTCGAATTGACACTTTGTAGAGGTCTTGTAAATCATGCAATACAATCTTTGATTTATTATTTTTTTTCTTTAAGTTTTTATTATGGATTGAGTTTAAGTTTATAGGGCAGACCATCAGTTTTACATTCAATAAATCATACAACTTGTTTCATCACAATGATTACAATGATTACATTCTCCTCCATGTACCATCAGCATTTCTCTCTATTCAGTTGAGTTCTTTTGAAAAAAAAACAAAAACAAAAACAAAAACAAAACACCACACTCATACAAATATAACAATTTACACCACCAAAGGGCATATTCTGCAAGTCTGCCTCCTGGCCACCAGCTCTTAGTCCCTCTCTTCCCATGAATCTAGAGTCCTCAGATGCTCCTTCTCTCCCTCTCGCTGCTTCTCTGGATAAGGTCCTGAATTCCACTCGTGCTCTTCTCCCTTGATGGTCCTCTGTTCCTTTGTTTCTGTACA
>NW_006408571.1:6426751-6428797 GCF_000296735.1 Chrysochloris asiatica
TTCATCGATGCCTTTCCCCCTCCTCCACTCACCAGTAAACCAATGTGGTCGCCAGAAAGCTTGCATACCTGCTCATGTGTTCCCTTTGAGTTTCAGTCTTAAAGGGTTTTTGTTTTGTTTTTCCTGATGGGACTTGAATGCTTGCCTTGATGGCTTCCCGGCAAACAGCTTGCTTATTCTTGTAACAGACAATCATACTGCCATTTTGTTTTAGGTTTTTCCTAAAGATCTTTCTTTGAAGATGTATCATCTGTCACCCTAGCTGTTCTAGGCTGGACAGCTTGTCCTTGCTAGTAGGACTGTCCCATCTCGTAAGGTTCTGGATGGGACTCAGGATTCCACCTAAGGTTCTATACACAGCAAAGGTTCCACAGGAGGGCTGTTTCATTTGGCATGCTCTAGAATACCTTTAAGGTATTCCAATCAGTTATAGGCTGAAGATGGGATTGCAAGTTTTCTGTAATCATATTTCCTGATATTCCTTTCTAGCCTACTCAAGTGTCTATTTTACAATAGTAGACAAGGAAAAACAATATTCATAAAACAGTCAAGCATCTTAGTATTATTTCCCCTCTGCAAACTATGCCTAGAACCCTATATCACAGAGCCCTGTTGTTCCAAAGTTAAACATGCATCACTATTTACCTCTGTCCCACTTAGCCCATGCAAACCTGTCTCAGTGTTCCTCTATCTACCTTGTTCTTCCACCTCCTCACCTTTCTAGTATTGCCCTCTCCAACACCCAAACCATGATGTGTCTGCCTTTACCCTGTGTTCTATCATCACCTCTCTCCCCCTCCCCCGAAACCCCCACCCCAAAACCACCTTTGGTTACCTTATAGTCCAAGAACTTTTGACTACATTTAAGACGGTCTATTTTATTCTGTAATCTACCTGACCTTTCCACCACCTAGATCTCTATTCCTCTGTGTTTACCTTCTTTGACATTGCAATTGTTTTGATCATACAATGACCTCCCAAAGCCTCTGAATTTGTTCTTATAGTTTTATTCTTTTCTGGACAATTCCGTTTGTCTATTGACTTGCTGCCACGTACGCCAATCTCTGATTGTTGTCTGTTCTTGTTGGTTCTCTGTCCACAAAACTCTCTTTAGGATGTTTTTCATCACAGGGTTAGCTTTGGCAAAATTTTTTAGCTTCTGTTTATCCTGGAATGTTTTGATTACACCATCGTATTTGATTGTTGCCGGGTAGAGGATTCTTGGTAGGCGTTTTTTTGTTGTTGTTTCAGGGTTTTATGTATGTCTCCCCATTGCCTTCTTGCCTGCATGATATCTGTTGAGAAATCCAAGCTTAATCTGATTTGCTTGCCTTTGTATGTTACACTTTTCTTTTCCCTAGCTGCTTTCAGGATTCCAAAGAATTATCTGCTTCTCTCTTTACTAGAACCTATTGCGATTGTTGTTAAGTGCCATAGAGTCCAGTCAGATTTATAGTGACCCTGCATAGGGCTTTTGAGGAGCAACTGGTGAGCTTGAACCTCTGATTTTGCAGTTAAACTGACCCTGCAGTACTGCACATTGACCCACAGCACCATATTAATACTTCCATATTTTATTGTCAGTTTTTTTTTGTTTTTTTTTTTTTTGGTAAAAGAGCTCTGTTTAATTTGATTCCTAAATCAATTTATTAAAACTAAATCCTGCCATACCCTCCTTCTTGAAAGTTTCACCTCCAATAATTTTTACATAAATGTTTATCATGTCCTTCTTCCCTTTCTAAAATTTTCTCTTCCTGGTTTCTTCTCTATTTTACTTTAATGATGCTATTTTCAATATTCTACTTTCAGTTACTTTAAAAAATATATATTTTATTGTGAATTATGTGATAGTTTACATGGGAGAACATTAGTTTCACATTCATCCTATCATATATCATTTCATTGCCATGGTTACAAACCCCTCCTTGTATCATCAACAAACCAAAGGGTTGCCTGCAAGCCTGCCCCAGGTCATCAGCACACAGCTCCTCTCCCTCTCCAGGTCTAAAGTCCCCAGCTGCTCCATTTCTCCATGTCATTGTCTCT
>NW_006408571.1:6430150-6431543 GCF_000296735.1 Chrysochloris asiatica
CATCTTAACATTATTTCCCCCCTTTTGTCCATTCCAACCATGTTTCAATCCCTGTATCCCAGAGCCCTGTTGTCCCAAGGTTGTACATACATCATTATGTTTTGTAGTATAGTGTTGGCTTTGGCAAAATCCCTTTGTTTCTGTTTATCCTGGAATGTTTTGATTACACCATTGTATTTGATTGATAGCTTTGCTGGATAAAGAATTCTTGGTTGGCAGTCTTTTCCTTTAGGGGTTTTATATATGTCTCCCATTGCCTTCTTGCTTGCATGGTTTCTGCTGAGAGATCCGTGCTTAATTTGACTTGCTTGCCTTTTTACGTAACATTTCTGTTTTCCCTAGCTGCTTTCAGGAGTGTCTCCTTATCTTTGATTATGGAGAGCTTGATTATGATGTCTCAGTGATTTTTCTTTTGGGGTCTATCCTTCATGGAGTTCGTTGAGTTTCTTAAATGTTTATCTTTTCACATTTCAGGATGTTAGAGAAATTTTCTTCCAGCAGTTCTTCAACTATTTCCTCTGTAAACTTGTGTGATTTTTCTTGTTCTGGAATGTCAATATTTCTTAAGTTATCCCTCTTCTTGTTGTCCAACATGAATCTTAGACCTTCTTCGGATTTTTTTTTATTATCCTTTTTTCTGTTTGCTCTTTTATCTTAGTTGTATTGAGAGATTTGTCTTCCAGCTCTCTGGTTCTGTCTTCCATCTCTTCTATTTACACCTTTGCCTTTTCAGAGTATTGTCTTTTTCTGCTATTCTATTATTGACCATTTGGACCTCTTTCTGTAGGTTTTGAATGGTTTCCAATGTTGTATCTATCTTATTTGAATGTTCCTGTAGTGTTTTCCTGACTTCTTCCTTATTTTTCTCAACTCCATTGTTAAGTGTTTTGAAACATTTCATAATAATTTTTCTGAATTTCTTCTCATGCATTTCCAGGGCCTGCCCTTCTTCCAGAATGTAGTCCAGGTCTACCTCTAGCTCATTTGTTTCAAACTTTTTATCTTGTTTCTGGATATGTGCTGATATGGTCATCTGCTTTTGCTTTTTGGACATGTTCAGTGTTTATCTGTGGCCTTAATACAAAATTGAGTATGTGTTTTTGTATTTTTTATGCTTTCTGATTGCTTCCAGGTAGATGTGATCAGGATGTGTGTTTCCCTTTTCACTCTTCTTATTGCTTAACTCAGAGTAACTTTCACAGATATTATCTGCATCCCTTATATATGGCAATTGGTATTGGTTCTAGCTTTGGTTTTTGGTTTTTTATAGACTGTGATTATAGCTTGATTATATGGCAGCAGTTTCTGTCTCTTCTTTTGCAATATAGGGAGAGAAAGAGTCCCCCAAAGGTAGAAGGGGGAGCAGAGCATAAAACTGCAAAACAGCACCAGC
>NW_006408571.1:6431704-6434274 GCF_000296735.1 Chrysochloris asiatica
TTCAAAGCTGCCTGAGAGATTTTAAGATGTCACTTTGGTTGTTATGCTGTCCCTCAGGATTAATTCAATTTTCAGCCTGTTTTGTTTTTAAACTCTCTTTCTCTCTTTACAGCCCTGTTGTAGCCTTTCCCATATTTGAAAAACAGAAAACAGTTCAGGGCCAGCTCTAGGGCTGAGAGTATCTGTGTGCTTGAGTGACAGAAGAACCCACCAGGTGTGTGGGGGGGTGTTCTACTCACTCAGGCACTCCCCCTCTAGTCATGAGAATGGAGGTGTGCAAACAGTGAAGAGGCCAATGAACAGATACCAAAATAAAATAAAATAAAATAAAATCACAACAAAGCATAACCGACAAAGTGTATTGTCCACTTTTGCTCTGAGGTTCCTGTGGCGTTTCTCCATAGTGTGTCTACTCCCCCACTTGGTCATGCTGTTTTGTCTCACCCAAGTTGTGGGATCTGAGCCGTCAAGCATGGCAGATTCAAAAGTACGTGATTTCTTACATCTGCTTTAAGTTCCACTAGCTATAAGCCTTCAAGCTTTTTAAATTGTGTACCTAGGTGGTTCCAAGTTTTGGAGCACTGCCCTGGATCTGCTTTGCCTGGTATTCTGTGGTATTAGTGACAGCGAACTTCACTGCACCTCCACCCTAGCTGCCATCCTGCCTCCTGTCCCCCCTTTCAGTTACTTTTAATTTAATTTCTACACTCCTTTTAGGTTGTCATAGTTTTTTTATGGCTGGAGCATAGATTCATGTATCATTTGTATGCTTCAATTATCAATTACACACCAGTGATTTTCAAATAACCAGCACCAGTTGCCTTTCTATGTCCTTATCTATATGTCCACTGTCTCCTTATATACCTTTTCTTTAGATAGAGCACTAAATGCTTATGACTATTCAATGCATTTTATGTTATAAGCAGAGTCCTAGTGTTGTCCTGCCTGGTATTGCGTTTGACTGCAAAGTTGGTTTGAGCTGCAAGATCAGGAGTTCAAATCCATCAGCTGCTCCTTGGAAACCCTATACAGGATGGCTATGATTTGAGACTGACTCATCAACGCTTAACAACAACATGTATATGTCCGTTGTCTCCTGATGCACCTTTCCTTTAGATGGAGCCCTAAGTGCTTATGGCTATTTAATGCATTTTATCTATAGAAAGTGTATCAGCAATGAATTTGGAGTTGCAAACTTCAGCAGAGTTAAACAATTCTGGTTAAAATATCCTGGGGGTTGTGGTTGTGTGGCACCAGGTCAGTTCCCACTCTTAACAATTCTATCTAGGGTAAATCACACAGGGGCAGAAAGCCTCATCTTTCTTCAATGAAGCCACTGGATCAAACTACTTGCCTTGAGGTTATCTGCCCAGCTCGTAATCCATACACTACCAGGGGCTCCTTAAAATATATTGCTATTGATAATTTTACTAAAATATTTGTCTTTATCATCTAAGAAGAGGTCTGTGAAGTAATGGATTTAGAGGATTAAGTTGCATTTTTTTTTATTATTATTATTATTTAATTGGTTTTTCCTCTCCTTTTTCACTTCGTTTTTCACACTTCACTTGTGGTACACTGCTTGAATAAATCTGTCTTTATTCTAAACTCTTCAAATAGTGTCATGCAAACAATGAAGCACAGCACAAAAAAAGTCCATTGGAATTTAATTTCAAGTTAGAGTTTTTTTTCCCATTTAAAACTTAAGAGTTAGTTTATACACAGCTAAAATATAGCATCAGTGGCATGCAAGATTTGGCCCATACTGGCTGTGATATCACATTGTGTGAATCTCTTCCAAATACCACACTCTGTGGCATCTTTTTGGTAGCAGTAAACATTACAATTTAAGTCCTATTTTGAGAGAGTTGTTTGCTAAACCCTTACTAGAAATACTACTGTCTGATCACCTTTGAAAATGTGAAGGACAATACCAGCCACATTATTTTTTGAAAGATGTTAATATATATTTCTACAGTGCATCTACATAAAATTGATTATGAGGATGGTGCAGTCCCCCTCCACCCCGCCTTCCCGTCTCTTATATGGAGGATTGCTATGAGTTGGAATTGACTCAATGGCATAGATGAAATAACATCAATGAAAAGCACATTATCAGATGCAGTTTGGTTTAGCACTTATTTGGTATGATGAGGATGTGAGTTCTGATTTTTCATTTCTTTTTTCCAGTTTTTCAATAGTGAGTCCTTTTCAGACAAGCTCTCTCTTTTTGGACTTAAAGTGGTTGTCAGCAGTTCTTGTCAATTTATTTTTAGGAAGAATAGAGAACCCCCCATGAGGATGCATCTTGGGTTTAATTCAGGATTGAACACATTTAGTTCAAGTGCATGTTAATAAACTAATCGCTATGCCTAGAAGGTTGGTATTTTACTGATTGGATTCCTTCATATCTCCTACAACTAGGTTTGAAGATTAAATCCATTTCCCCCAAAAGACAAACTGTTTAGAGAGAAGTGGTCACCATGTGAATGCATTCAACTACACAGAAACTAATAATTATATTAACCTAATGCTCACTTGTGTAAGGTAGACACTTATTAAATAAAAAT
>NW_006408571.1:6434581-6441073 GCF_000296735.1 Chrysochloris asiatica
GTGTGGTGCTGTAGGATAAGCATTGGACTGAAAGGTCAGTGTGAACCATAAGGTTGGCAGTTCAAGCTTCCCAGAAACCCTTACACAATTGCTATGGGCTGAAATGACTCCACAGCACTGAACAACAATGGCAATCTTCATATATGAGGGAAAGGCAAAAAAAAGTATTGCTACTAGGTTTCCAGTTCATACATGCAAGGTTTATTCCAAGCAAAACTTGTTTAAACAGATCTTTGTAACCAGTGGACGAAGGCAGACAAGCTCTCTCAGTTATATGTTGACCTTAGTCCTATTAGGATACCTTCTATAAAGGTCCTATCAAGGCAGTGGCTTTTGAGGGTATATGGTGAGCCAGTTAAACCCAAGGCAAAGATATCAGCTCAGAAGGTGTTGGTGACTGCATTTTAGGAATCCAAATGGAGAAGCTAGATAGATTATTTTGAGGGACATGGGACAATTGTAAGAACTTATGAAAAAAGAAGTTTGAAGAGCATTGAAAACTTCATTGGTGGGAAAATGACCAGGAATATTGAGGCAAGGCATTTTATTTTCCCATCATACTTTGCCTGTTCCTTCTTTAAGGGTAGCAAAGACTGTCCGAAGAGAATTTCATTGGGAAACCTTATCTCATCTACCCTACAACCCTGTTGTTGCCCCTTCTGGCTTATTTTGTTCTTCAAACTCAAAGAACATTTTAAATGAACACAGTTTGAATCCCTGGAGTTAGTGAAAACAGCATTTTTGATGTGATGTAAAACAAAGAGTGCAGAATTCTTTCCAGAAAAGGTTAGAGACCTGAAAACACTGCCTTCAGAAGTGTATCGATCAGGATGGGCTATATGTAGAGAAACAACAGCTTCTTCACATTCTGATGTTTTTCTTTAATAAGGTTTCTACTATTTTGTTATGTGTCCTCATGATGTAACAAATGTAAGCTAATGTTCCTGCAAGGAAATAAGTCAAGGTAGGAAGTGATTTATGATACACACATGAAAAATGTAATGAGGTTCAGAAATAAGTGAGTAGTCTGATGATATTACTGTTGCTTGTGCTTCAGTTGCTGCTATATTATTAAGAATTCATTAGATGTAAATTTAACATCTCTAGTAAAGCTCAGTGTGAAAGAATTTAGCCTGCCAATATTAGAAGTCAAGTTCACACCATTACTCACAAGGAAAAATCAGTGAAAGTACATAATGCCATTTGAGTTACCTTAAATTACATAGTCTTCTCAGATTTGTGGTTAGGAAAATGGATGAGACAGTAGATCTCAACCATCTGCATTAGAATGGGGAGAAGAATGAGAAAAGAGTCAGGGTCAAGACACACATTGAGAAATCATTTCAAATTATACTCTTATTGTGAGTAAGAGGTGTGGTAAGATTCATTGTGCAATTTTTTTAAATGTCAGTGAGAGCTTTATAGCATTTTGGAATATCAGGTCAGTAGAACTTATTTTACAAAAATGGCCTCAGACTCCCACATTTGTATTGTATGTTGTACATCATTTGAAGATGATCTATTTAAATGCAAATGTACAATCACAATGCAGTGAAATAAAATTATATCCAAACAAAGCTAGTTGAAGAAATTGAGCAGTTAAGCATTTTTTCAATCATATTCAAAGGCAGATTTGTCTTCTTTAAAAAAACACTACTTAGCAAAGTTTAAACATGCCTTCTCCAGAATTGTTATTGTATTAAATAACCTAATGTGTCTATTGCAATGTAGCCATATTTTGTGCAAATTCTTATGAAATCAAGATGTTTTGTATTCCAGATCCATTCTATGACAATTGGAAGACTTTTCTCTAAAATGTTCTTTATGCATGTAATTCTTTAGATATGCTGGATATTGAAAAAGAAGGGAGTTTTAGAAAAATTGACTAGATATATTAGTATACAGGCAGGAGCATTGTTTTTCCTAATAGTATGTAGTTTGCTGTATTGGCAGGTTCCACATTTTCAGTCACAGTCAACTACAGGCTGAAAGTATTCCATTTTGATGGTGGGGAGCAATTACTGGGCCTGATATCCAATCCCCTGATATCCAATTCCTCACAGATGCCAAGGGACAAATGTAATACATTAAATAAGATGCCCAACACAGGTTTCCAGAAAAGAAAAGAATCTGATGCAAAAAGGAGTTCTGATCATTAAAATTTTGAAATAAATATGATCAAAAGCATATTAAATGAATAATAATACCAATTTTGTCCTTGAGCCCATAAAGGGATGTTATGTAATAAAGACCTGATGTCTTTAAAAAGTAACATTTACTAGAGCCCTAGTAGTGTCATGGATTACCAGCTGGTCTGCTAACCACAAACTCAGCAGATTGAATTACCAGCTGCTCCGCATGAAAAAGATGAGGCTTTTGGCTTCTGCAAGGATTTACAGCCGCAGAAAACTTACACAGGGTCACTTTGAGTTGGAACAAACTTGGTGGCACACAACCACCGCCACCACCAGTCATGTAGTATCTAGTTGTTTTGGAAATCTATTACACTATTGAATATATATTTTAAGGAGAATGCAGTATCAGGATTGGAGAGAGACTCATTAACAACCTACCATATGCAGATGACATGACTTTTGCTTGCTGGAAATGAAGATGATTTGAAGCACTTACTGATGAAGATCAAAGATACTATCTTCATTATGGATTACACCTTAATATAAAGAAAACAAAACTTCTTACAACTCAACCAGTAAGTAATGTTATGATAAACAGAGAAAAGACTAAAGTTATCAAGGATTTGGGCTTCTAAGAAGAACACAAATTTCTCTTGGAAGAAGTACAGCCAAAGTTTTCCTAAGGAGTGAGGATTGTCTCACATACTTTGGATATGTTATCAAGAGGAGTTTGTTCATGGAGAAGGACATCATGGTTGGTAAAATAGAGGGTCAATGAGGAAAAGGAAGACCCTCAGTGAAATGGATGAACACAATGGCTGCAAAATGGGTTCAAATATAGCAAAGATTATGAAGTTGGTGCAGGTCTGGGCAGTGTTTTGTTCTGTTGTATCTAGAGTCACTAGAAAAGACTCAAGGGCACCTAACAACAGTAAATATTAAATAAATACTTGTAGAATAATTGAATGAAAAGTTAATAATAATGAGGAAAGTTTGCATCTATTAGGAAATATATTCCACTAGGAAACTATTATGGAAAATTTAAATTATGAATCCTATTTCTTTAATAGATATATTTATTCAGTACACTCAGAAATTAGGCTGTAGTAGGGTAAAGAAGGAGTTCTGGTGTGGCGCTGTGGGTTAATGCGTCAGACTGCAAAGCCGTTTGAACTGCAAGGTCGGTGGTTCAAGCTCACCAGCTGCTCCTCAAAAACCCTATTCAGGGTCGCTACGGGTTGGAACCAACTCAGTAGCACTTCACAACAACAACAATAACAACAGGGTAAAGAAAGCCTGTTATATATAGGCATATGATAAAAAAGTTAAAGATTTATTTACAGATGCCATTCTGGTATGGAGATTATCCTATGGTTGCATAAAAAAGTCTAATGGAAATAATTAAATTATTTAACAAATTTTCAGTATACAAGTTCAATAAAAAAATCAAATGTCTGTTTTTTGGTTTAGCCATTTAAAACTTGTGAATTTAAGTTAAAGAAACTATAATGTATCTGACAGACATAAAAGAAGACCAAATAAATGTAGAGTAGACCATAATCATGAATCAGATGATTCAATGTTGTTCAGAATATAAAATATTCATAATCTATAGACTGAAGAATTCCCAGAAATCCCAGTTAGACTTTAAAAATTCTGAAATGTATATAGAAGTACAAATGGACTTTTTTGTTGTTAAGTGCCCTTGGTTGATTCTGAACCATACTGATCCTGTATAGTGTTTCCAAGCAGTGGCTGGTGGGTTTAAATCACCAACACTGCAGTTTGCAATCCTTTGGCTATTCTACAGTGTCATACCAGGACCTAGAGTAGTGAAAGCAGTTTTCTAAAATGAAAATCATTTTGAGGTATTTGATTTCAAGATTTATAATAAAGCTACATCAGTCAAGACACCGTGATATTGACAAAAGGATGGAAAACAATGTCTAAAATATATATTCTTCTACATTTATTGTAAATTGGTGTTTAGCCAAAAATTACAGGTAATTCAATAGAGAAAGGGAAGCTTTTCAACACATAATATTGGAATTAATGAACATCATACATCCAAAAATACTATGATCTCATACACAAATATTAAATTGAAATGCATCATAGTCCTAAATGTACAACCTTAAACTTTAAAACTCCTGGAATATAACAAAGAACAAAATTGTGAATTTCTGGTAGGTTGATATTTGTTGTATTGTTAGATGCCTTCGAGATGGTTCTGACACATAGTGACCCTGTGTACAACAAAATGAAACACAGTCTGACCTTATGCCATCCTGACAACTGCTGCTATGCTTTAGCCTCTTGCTGCTGTCACTGCATCATTCCTTCTCATTGGGGGATCTCCCTATTTTTTGCTGGCCCTCCACTTTACCAAGCATGATGTCCTTCTCCACAGACTGGTCCCTCCTAATAATACAGCCAAAGTATGAGAGATGAAGTCTGACTATCATGATTTCTAAGGATTATTCTTATTGTTCTTCACACAGATTTGTTTGTTCTTCTGGGAGTCTGGGTTACCTTTAACATTCTTTACCAGCACCATAACTCAAATGCATACATTCTTCTACATTATTCCTTATTCACTGTTCAACTTTCACTTGTATATAAGGCTATTGAAAATATCACAGCTTGCACTTTAATCCTCAAACTAACATCTATGTTCTTAAACACACTAACGGAGTCTTGTGCAACAGATTAGACAGGACATACAATTATGAATTACAAAACAAGAAAAAAATATTCTTTAAAAGAAACTGTTGAGATAGTGCTGGCAGAACTGGAAATCGATATGCAAAAGATCGAAACAAGACCGTTACTACATGCCATATACAAAAACCAACTCATCATGGATTAAAGACCTAAATATGAATCCCAGAATTATAAAGACCATCAATGAAAAAAAAGGAACAAATTTGAAGGCTCTAATACAGATCACACACAGACTATCAAACATTGTGAGAATTGCGCAAACAAAAGAAGACAAAATAGATGATTGGGACACACTAAAGATGAAAAACTTATGTGCATCAAAACACTTCACCAAAAGAGTAAAAAGGGAGCCCATAGAATGGGAAAAAGTATTTTGCAATGACACATCAAACAAGCGACTCATTTCTGAAATATATAAGAAACCACAATATTTCTACAAGAAAAACACAAATAACTCAATTAAAAAGTAGGCACAGGACATAAACAGACATGTCACCAAAGAAGACATTTGGATAGTCAACAAAAATATGAAGAAATGTTCACAATCACTAGCCATTAGAGAGATGCAAATCAAAATAACAATGAGTCATCATATCACACCAGCAATAACAATGAAGTTCAAAAGAGAAGAGGACAATAAATGCTGGTGAGGATGTGGAGAGACAGGGACCCTCCTACATTGCTGGTGGGAATGCAAAATGATCCAATCACTCTAGGAAACAGTATGGCTCTTCCTCAGAAAGTTGGAAATAAAAATACCTTATGATCCAGCAATCCCTCCACCTAGTATATATCCACAAGAAATATGAGCCATATCACAAGTAGATATATGCATAACAATGTTCACAGCAGCACTATTTACAATAGCAAAAATATGGAGACAGCCTAAGTACCCATCAGTGGAAGAACGGATAAACAAACTGGTACATACACACAATGGAATATTATGCTACCTTGAAGAAAAACAAGGAAGCTGCAAGCCACCTCATAACATGGATGAACCTTGAGGAAATTATGCTGAGTGAAACTAGTCAGTTACAAAAGGAGAAATACTGCATAGGACCATTATTGTAAAAGCTTAAGAAAAAATAACCACAATAAAAGGAAAAAAACAAATAAAAATTCTTTGTTGGTTATTGGATGTAGCGAGCGGTTGGGGTGAGGGAAGGAGGGGTGGGTGGAGCATAGAGTAAGGGATAGACGCACAATAGTTTGGATGTTGGGAAGGCAATACACAAGAAGGGGATGGAAATGGAAGAACAAGGCACATAGGAGAACATTTAGGCAGGTTTGTGTGGGCTAATTGGGAAAGAGGTAATAGTGATGTATACTACTCAACTTTGTTACAACAGGGATCTGTGAAAAAAACAGGGATTAAGTCATGGTTTGAATGGGTTAAAGAGGGGAAATAATTTTAAGATGCTTGACTGTCTTATGAATCTTGGTTTCCCTTGCCTACGATTGTAAAATAGACAATTGAGAGAGAGAGAAATGAATAGCCAGAAATATCACTATAGAAAGCTTGTAAACCTGTCTTCAGCCTATAACTGATTAGAATACCTAAAATGGGGCTAGAACTTGCCCATTGAAAGAGGCTTCCTGCCCAGCCTTTGCATTGCATAAGACCTTAGGT
>NW_006408571.1:6442273-6443179 GCF_000296735.1 Chrysochloris asiatica
AAAACAAAACAAAATAACAGAGGGAATGGAAGCAAATGCTGTTGAATGATGATGCATGGAGGGGATTGTAATCATTGCAATGAAATAAAATACAATAGGATGAATGTAAAGCTGAGTCTCTCCAATGTAAACGATCACTCAATTCACAACAAAAATGTAAAAAAAGAGAAAGAAAAGAAAAGAAACTGTTGAAATTATGCAAAGGCAAACTTCAGAGAGGGAGAAAGCGTTCCAAATACATGTATATAAATACTGGACTGAGAACCACAAGGTCAGTTTGAGCCAGTGGGGTGAAAGTTAAGACTGTCTGCTGCTGCCAAAATGTACATTCTCAGAAACCTATACAGAGTCACTATAAGTTGGAATAGACTCGGTGGCAGCTAACAACAAATCCTGTAAGGCCATAGATTGAAACCAAAAGACCTTGAGATTTACTATTACAAGAGACAGTAAATGCTCTGACAGTTTATGTCACTTTCAAATGGGTTATCTGTTACTGATTGAACAAAGCTTCCTACTTATTATAGCACCAACCATAATGAGAAGGAAGAAGGTGGCCACAATCAAGTTACTAATTTCACATTTGAAAAAATAATGCCACATGTAATATTTCATTTTACCTCAAATGAAGCCTACATAAACTAAACTAAGTTACTAATATTATGAAAATTAATATGTCGAATTGTTGCAGAGCGTGCAGAGGTTCGAGGCCCTATAGGCCCGAGTGTAACAGATCTAGCCACTTGGCAATTAATAGCAAATTATTTTTCATCTTAGTGTTCAGTTATATTTATTTAATTCCAAACATGAGCCCTGGATGTCCACAGAGAAACGCAATATTCCCCTAAGTTTCTAAGGTCAAGATTTTCCCCCTAGAACCAAGGCAGTAAAACTTCCTCAGAGGAC
>NW_006408571.1:6444549-6446671 GCF_000296735.1 Chrysochloris asiatica
CATATATTGTCAGGAGGGACCAGTCTGGATAAGGATATCATGTTTGGTAAGGTAGAGGGTCAGAGAAAAAGAGGAAGACCCCCACCTACATGGGTTGTCAAAGTGGCAGCATCAATGGGCTCAAGCATGGCAACAATAGTGAGATTGGCCCAGGACCGGGTAGTGTTTTGTTCTATTGTACATAGGATCGCTGAGTCGGTACCAACTCGATGGCACCTAACAACAGCAACAATAAGAAATATGTAAAACCAGTAATGCAGATTTTGTCTCTTCTTCATAAAAATAGTTAATTTAAGACACTGTTCAAGTCTTCTTACAGTCCTTATATTTTTTCAATCCTCTTCCATTGGAATTGTTATCAGAGCTAGTTTACAAGTCACAGACAAAGAAATCATTCATATTACCTTTTAGTCACACTTCAATTTTATGTAAAATAGTATTTTACACCTAGAATCCTTTACCCAATTCACCATACTAGGTGCTAAACTAGGTCTGACTTTATCATAAAATCAAATCCATTCTCAAAGGATGAAGCTTTTTTATTAGTGATTTTTTCCCCCTAAACATTCCTTGGACTCTGCAGTCAATTTCAGGGAAAATTTTCAGGTTTGTTGGGAAAATGCAGTTTCATTTGGGTATTTATTTAACAGTGAGTACATTGAAGTGGACAGAATTAATAAAGTTCTATAATTACCCACATGCTTAATAAAAAATTATATAATAACTTTCAAGTTGTCAATACTCCTTGTTTTGACTAATTAGGCTGGTCATGTGAAAAATTCAATTTATTCTATATAGCTGATTTCAACAGTCCATTTCTTGTATTTTTATAGCATAGATTTATACCTGGTATAAGTTACTAAAAATGGCATTTTTTTCCCCACCAAGTATTTAAATAATTATAAGATCAGAATAGAAAGTTCAGGAATACATAAGCGAATTATTTCATATGCTTTACATGACCTTCTTATTCTTTGAGAGCCAGTCCAATTTATACTTCAATCATTAAATGAAGATACCACAGCATGTCTTTCTTCACTCTTTCATGAGTGAAAAACTACATCATTCTCACAGGATAGAAAATCTTGAGTTTCTGATGGGGACGTGGTAGCTATAAAGGACATATTAGGAATAACTTTTAATTTCACACAGGGTGAAACTTGTCTTCACAAGTGCAGTATGCTTCCCTTTTTAATATTCTTGATTTAATTTTCTCATTTTTTTATGAGGTTTTGGCTTATTTGACTCCTCTCTGAGTAGTGAAGGTTTGGTCATTGCCATTTTTAATTTACTCCTTACACAAAGCATGATTTCTGTTCTCAGTGTTCACTAATCCAAGCTTTCTAATGACTCAACAAGTTTTTATCTTTTCCCCAATTTGTTCTTTCTAGGACCCATCATTAAGATGCATTTAAAATAGTGCATCTTCTTTAATAATTTGAATTATTGTCTATAGTATCCAGTTGAGGGAATTTCAATATCTTATGACAGTTGACCTAATATGGATTAGTGAGTATATTCAATTTAACTTTCTTATTTTACAGAAGAAAAGTCTAAAAGGACAGAAATTACAAGTAGACATCTGAATTCTGAATTGAAATAAGGATCCTAGATTAGTGTAGTGGAATAAACATCAATTTTGAAGGGAAGAAAACACAGAAAGTGAAATCCTAGCCCTATTATTTATCTAGCCACAGGAATGTAGATAAGCTCTTATATTTTTCTAAGACTATTCATCCAACTACAAAATGGAAAGGACAGTTGCAATTCTTACAGATTTTGTCAATATTAAATGAACTATGAAATTTAAGATTCCTAAAATACCCTGGTGTGGCACTGGACCACAAGGTTGATTTCAACCACAAGGCGGCTGTCCAAACCCACAAATTACTCCTCAGAAACCTGTAAAGTGTTGCTATGACTTGGAACCTATTGAATGTCACTTAACAACAACAAAAACAAAATACCTGGAAAGTAATTGGTGCTCAGTAAATGGTATCAGTTTAATCAATTTCCCAATTGGTGTGTGAGTTTGTGTGTTTTTATGTGTGGGGTGTGTCTATGAATCCTGGTGTGGAGCTGTTGGATAAGGACTGGACTGTTCATGTTGTTAGGTGCCATC
>NW_006408571.1:6447311-6448073 GCF_000296735.1 Chrysochloris asiatica
ATTTCTTTACATTGAGATGTAATCCATACTGTGCTCTTTGATCTTCATCAGTAAATATTTCAAGTCCTCTTCAGTTTCAGCAAGTAAGGTTGTATCATCTGCATATCACAGGTTGTTAATGAGTCTTCCTCCAATCCTTATGACACATTTTTCTTCATAGAACCCAGCTTCTCAGAGTATTTGCTCAGCATACAGGTTGAATAAGTATGGTGAAAGAATACAAACTTGTCGCTCATATTTCTTACTTTTAAAACATTCAGTGTTCCTAGTTATGAGTTGGAAATTACTCAGAAGCATTGAACAGCAGCAAAAACGTGTTTGAGACAGAAAGAGAAAGAGAGAGATTCCCCCCATTTAAGGAAAGATGACTGGTGTACATTTCTATTGAACTGTAACCATCTGGACCACTTTAGTAGTTCCCATGATCAATATATTTTGATTGCTTGAACAAGTATTTCAGGTGTCAGTTTAATTGGATTTCCATCTTTCACCAATATACCAATGAAACCCACTTCCATCTAACTGATGGAAGGTTCAGGGTTTCTGAAACTGTAAGTTTTCAGAATCATATAGCTTCATCTTTGTATCTCAGCACTGCTGGTGGGTTTGCACTGCAAATCTTGCAGTTAGCAGCCCAGTGTTTGTGCTGCAATGCCATCAGGACTCCTTTAATTAGATAAAAATCAAATAAAGACTGGTATAAGTTTTCTTTATTAAACAATTGTATTTTGATACTATTTGAATCAAGTATTTTTTTTTTTT
>NW_006408571.1:6448353-6449840 GCF_000296735.1 Chrysochloris asiatica
CGACTGGTGAGTTTGAATGGCTAACCTTGTCATTCAAACCGATCTTGTAGTGCAGTGCTTACAGCACTACACCAGAAACCCTATATAGGGTCACTATTAGTCAGGAACCTACTCTATGGTACTTGATAATAACAACTGAGTAATGCTATGAATTTTTTTTTTTTGATAGTTGTTTCCAATAATTAAGGCTTCTTTTAAAATAAATCCTGAGAAACTGGGGAAATGCTAGAGATATGCCAGATCAATCTTAGAATAACACTTCCACCATTTAAAAATTCTGAGCACCAGAGAAACACATCAAAGGGACTCTTAAGGAGAAACAATTTTCAAACTCTCTTCCATGAGTACATTCTTAGAAACATTCCTTCTCTCAGCCATGCTGACCATTACTTGTCATTCTCACCCAAATCAGATTTGCAATGTTTACAGCCCTTAATTCTTATAATAAATCTGTCAGCATGCATGTCAATTAATGCCAATAGGGATGTGCACACCTACTCAATAGGAATTGTAATGAAAACACCAACTAATTTCACATAGCTCATTGAACAGTATTAACTTTCTATCATTTAACAGTTAAGCTACTTTCAAACTAGTGACCCAGATATGACAGGCTCTATTCCATTATCATCTCTCAGGAAAACAGTATTCTCTTGGGTTCACGTACTCCTAAACAGTTCTAAAATGTTTCATTGACTTTAACAGTTTTTATTAGGAAGGTGGAGTTCTAGTAGCTTAGTGGGTTATGAGTTGGGCTACTAATCGCCAGGTCAACAGTTTAAATCTCCCAGGTGCTCCACAGGAGAAATATGGAGCTTTTGTAAAGATTTACAGCTTCAGAACCCTACACAGAGTCACCATGAGTAGGAAACAATTCTACGATACACAACCACAACCAGAACCATTAGGGAGGTAAGGAAATCTGAATATAATAATTAAAAAAAATAATTTAGAAAACTTTTCAATGTTTTATATTAATATGAATGATGGTAGAAGTGAGGAAAAGTAAAGTTTATTCTGAGATCCATGAGATAGAGGCACTGTTCATCTTTACTTAAACATTTCTTTTGAATATACCTGGCTCTTTAAATTTCAATGTAAAATAATTAGGTAATATCATTTCTTAAAATGTGAGCAGTTTCATGAATGTGATAAGATAGCTGCATCAAGTAGTGATTATAGATGAGGGAGATTTCAAAACTTTCATGGAAACACTGGAATTAAAAGGTAATTGCTTTTTTTCCATGAACTTTTAAAGCTTGCTAATATAAGCATAAATATATATGTGGGTATGTATACAAATACATATGTATACACATGCATACATATACATACTTCTCGCTTACAGGTCATCTCATCATCTGACATTTGGCATTTAAAATCTTTATCAATTATGCACATTAATGACATAAATCTGGCAGAAATGTCTGATGATTTGCCGGGTGAGGGCTGCACTGGTTGTGACGGTTAATGTTATATGACAACTT
>NW_006408571.1:6452220-6453739 GCF_000296735.1 Chrysochloris asiatica
TTTTAATTTTCCTAGATTTATACTTCATACATTTATTTTCTGATTATTAATGGATGTTTATAGCTGTTTCCCTTCATTTTGAATTGTATTCTATTAATAAATGCAGATCCTGAAATCTTCACACCATTCACATCATCACAGTCAAGTTTACTTTCTATGTCTTCCCCAGTTGTGTTTTGAGTGCCTTCCAACCCAAAAGGCTCATCTTCTGACACCGTATCTTACAATATTCTAGTGCTATTCATATTTTAATATTCAATATTCTGATGCAATCTGACAGTATTCCACTGCTATTCATAAGGTTTCCTGTGGCTAAGCAATCAGAAATAGTATGTCTTTCCCTTTTCCTCATCTGCCTTAGTCTAGAAGCTCAGCTGAAACATGCCTACTATGATTGGCCCTTATTGTATTTAAAATATTTCTGGTATAGTTTCTAATATCATAGCTAAACACTAGTCACCACAGTATGACAAACTGACAGATAAGTTTTTTTGTTTACATCTCAGCTTTCTTATTTGAAAAAAGGAAATGATAATATATATGTTCCACATTTTGTAAGAATTATTAATAATATATGTAAGTCTGGCATACTGAAATTATTTAGTAAACCATAGCTATTACTAAAAGATGGAAGAGAGATTTGAGGGAAGTAAATTCTCATTTTGAGATTTCCTTCCTGAAGCATTTGGTGTTGTGGTTGTTAAGTGCCGTTGAGTTGGTTCCAACTCATTTCAACCCTATATCGGGTTTCCAAGCCGCAGCTGATGAGCTTGAACTGCCAACCTTGAAGTTCAAACTGACCTTGCAATCCAGCGCATTAGCCTGTAGCACCACACCATTAGTTGTGATATTCTTTTACATCTATAGGATGTTTTTAACTTGTAGCAACAGAGTTGTGCTCTGATAATTTCATGAGTCTTAACAACTTGGCATAGAAGTTGGTTTGAGAAATGGTGCAGTGTTCAATAATGCCAAGAAGCAGTTTCTTACTTGCTATCCTTTATTTCTCAGATGAACTTTTTTTTTGTTTTGACAAATTGGTACTGGCGTCCAAAGTGTTAACGAAGGACACTGCAATCCGGAAAGCAGAGACTGTAGCAGAAAACTCTCTTTGGTGGTCTTGTTGCCCCACAAAGTTCCTCAAGAGCCATACCATTACATCATATTGGATAAAAGTGGGGCATATGCCTTATCGATCATTTTTGATGAATAAGGGTCACCAGCACTGTCCCTATGTCTGGATACACTTTCACCCACCTAAAATATGGTTATATTAAAAAGGAAAAAAGGGTGATCTAAAGAAGGAAATGTAAGTTGTGAACTGTTCCTCTGTCTAGAAGACAAGATTTTTTAAGCAAAAGGGCCATTATTTCAAAGAACTAGAAAAGAAAGAGTGATCAGAAGGATTACAAAAGCCTAAATATAACGGAAATGGAAAAAGATGAAGTCAGATATACAGTAAGAAGCCATATCATGCAAAGATTTTGACTTCCATAGTGAGATGAAGTCCTGGTATGCG
>NW_006408571.1:6460465-6462046 GCF_000296735.1 Chrysochloris asiatica
ATCCCACAATTATGAATGGCATCATTGGAAAAATAGGGACAATGTGTGACGGCTCTAATTCAGAGAATATACAGACTACCAAGCATTTTGAAAAATACACAAATAAATGTAGACCAAATAGATGATTTGTACATACTAAAAATAAAAAATTATCTACATCAAAAGACTTCACCAAAAGAGTGGAAAGGGAACCCACAGAATGAGAAAAAAAATCCTTTGCAACTACACATCAGACAAGGGACTCACTTCTAAAATATATAGGAAACTACAACACCTCTATGAGAAAAAGACAAATAACCCAATTTAAAAGAAGTGCACAGGACACGAACAGACACTTCACCATGAAGGAGATCCTGACACCAAACAAACATATGAAGAAATGTTCACAATCACTAGGCATTTTTGTTGTTGTTAAGTGCCATCCAGTAGGATCCGACCCATAGCGATGCTAAACAGGGTTTCCTAGGAGCAACAGAGATGCAAATCAAAACAGCAATGAGAAATCATTTCACACCAACAATAACAGAAAAGATAAAACAAACAAACAAACAAAATACAGGACAATCAGTGCTGGTGAGGATACGGAGAGATTGGGACCCTCCTACATTGCTGGTGGGAATGTAAAATTGTCCAAACACTCTGGAAAGCAATATGGCGCTTCCTCAGAAGGTTGGGAATAGAAACACCTATGATCCGGCAATTCCTCTACTTGGTATTTACCCACAAGAAATATGAGCCATAACGTGAGTAGAAATATGTACATCAATGTTCATAGTAGCACTATTTACAATAGCAAAAAGATGGAGACAGCCTGAGTGCCTGTTAACTGAAGAATGGATAAACAAACTGAGGTACATACACACAATGGAATATTATGCTACCTTGAAGAACAACAAGGAAGCTGTAAACTACCACTTAACGTGGATGAACCTTGAGGACATTAAGTTAAATAAAATTAGTCAGTCACAAAAGGAGAAATACTGCATAGGACCACTACTGTAAAAGACTAAGGAAAAGAACCCATACTAAGGGGGTGGGGAATTCTTTACTGGTTACTGGGATGTGGGGTTAGGGGAGGGAGGGGAAGGTGAAGTGTAAGGTAGAGAACAGACACAGGATAGTTTGGGTGCTAGGGAGGGGTGCAATACACAAGAAGGGGGAGAGGAATGGAAGAACAAGGCAGATGGCAGAACAATTAGGCAGGTTTTCATGGGCTAAGTGGGACAGACAATCTCTTTGAAAACCCATGGGAATAAAGTTTTGCTAAAGGTAATACAGAAATGGCTACAATTATACAATGACAGAGAACATCCAGAGGTCCAAGCTGGATTCAGAAGAGGTCATGGAATGAGGGATATCATTTCTGATATCAGATGAATCTTGGCTGAGAGCACAGAATATAAGAAAGATGTTTACCTGTGCTTTATTGACTATGCATTGTGTGGATCATGACAAGATATGGACAACATTGCAAATTATGAGTATTCTGGAACATTTAATTGTGCTCATGAGGCATCTGTACATGGATCAAGAAGCAGTTGTTTGAACAGAACATGGGAACACTGAATGCTTTAAAATTAA
>NW_006408571.1:6462616-6464850 GCF_000296735.1 Chrysochloris asiatica
TGAAAGTGCCATGGGCTGCCAAAAGAACCAATAGATCCGTTTTGGGAAGAAGTGCAGCCAGACTGCTACTTGGAGGCCAAGATGGCCAAACTTCATCTCTCATACTTTGGACATATTATCAGGAGGGACAAGTCACTGGAGAAGGATATCATGTTTGGTAATGTGGAGGGTCAGAGAAAAAAAAGGAAGATCCCCATCAAGATGGATTGGCCAAGTGGCAGCATTGATAGACTGAAGCGTGGCAACCATAGTGAGGTTGGCCTAAGATCGGGCAGTGTTTCGTTCTGCTGTGCATAAGGTCACTATGGGTCGGTGTCGACTCTATGACACCTAACAACAACAACAACAACTGGGGAAGAGGTAAATAATGATGTATGCACAACCTTGAAACAATAGGGTTCTGGGATACAGGGATTGAGACATGGTTGGAATGGGCAAAAGGGGTACATAATGTTAAGATGATTGGCTGTCTTTTGAGTCTTGGTTTCCCTTGCATACCATTATAAAATAAACACTTGAAGGGAGAGAAAGGAATGGCCATAAATATTGCCATAGAAAGATTGTAAGTCCATCTTCTGCCTATGACTGATTGGAATACCTAAAATGGAGCTACAAGTGCCCAGTGAAGGAGGCTTCCTACAGAGTCTCTGCATTACATACAACTATAGGTATAATCCTGAACCCCATCCAGAATCTTCTGAGATTGGACATTTCTACTTGAAAAGACAAGCAGTACAGTCTGGTGAGGCTAGAAGACAAAAGATATTTCTTGAAAGAAAGACCGACAGGAAAAATACAAAAAAATAACAGCAGTCTGAGTGATTACTACAAGAACAAGCAAGTTGCTTGCCAAGGAATACATATGCTCTGACTGGTGACCACATTGGTCACCGATAAGGGGAAGTGAGGGATAAACAGCAGCTGTAAGCTAAGCCTTACAATGTTCATTAGACTACTGTGTACCCAGGTGGAGACCTGGTTGGCTAGCAGTATGGCAAGACCTGGGTACTCCTGGGCTCAGAGTCAGTGACATAGCCACAGAGGCCTAGAGTGGAGAGTGAAGCATCCGGTTGATACAAAGAGAGGGCATATGCACAAGATCACCCACACTTACAGATTATACCCACTTGACCTGGCTTCAATGAATGGATAATCAGAGCTCAACTAGAAGAAGAAAGAAAGGAAAAAAAGAGTAATCTGATATAATTTGATGAACTTGACCTACACCTATGGATTCAGTAGCTCAAAAGAGGGAACAAATCTTTACAGTGAGGATCATTCCCACCCACCCCCTGAATACACAGAGTAGACAGGGATGGACAACTTGGACATTAGCAACCCAAAATGGGGGTGTGGGGGTTACAAAGGCAAGAAGTGACTGGCTTCCAAGCTTCCAAGAGGGACCCTAGATTCAAAGGGTGCAGAGGAGGGTAGAATCTCCACTGAGTAGTATACAATCTTTCTGGGTGGGGCTGATGAATGGAGATGGGGATAGCACTCATATGTCCTAACAGTGAATAATTGCTATCAGGACTGACAGTGAGGGTTGGAAATGTAAAGGTGGATGTTTTATAGCAAAAGGTGGGAAGTGGTTGACTTTGCAGTCCAGGAATAGAGGTCCCTGAGACTATCAAGGGAAAAAAGCGGAGTATGGGACCCTACCCAAAAAACAGTGACACCAGAGATGGAGGCAGAGATGATGATGTGGAGAGAGGGAGCAGCTGGAAACTCTACCCAGAGAGGGAGAGTGTTTGTGTGCTGATGGCCAGGGGGCAGGCTTGCAGTGTATACCCTTTGGTTGGTTGATGATGCATGGAGGGGATTACAACCATGGTAATGAAACGATATAGGAAAGGATGAATGTAAAGCTAATGTTCTCCCATGTAAACTATCACATAATTCACAATAAAACATTAAAAAAAGAATTACAAGATGGTGAACAATGTAAACTTTATTATTTAGCATTCCACGGGAGACGGAGACGTGTTCAACCTTAACTTCTGTCTGTCTTCTGAGAGCAAATTGCTCCTTTCATAGGTGTGTTAAGAATTTGAAATCATTGCAGGATCGTTGTTAGCTGTTACATGTCATATTATGCACAACAGAAGGAAACACTGCCTGGTTCTGCACCATCCTCGTAATTATAGCCCATTGGTACTGCCACTGACTCAGTCCATCTCATTGCGGATCTTTCTCTTTTTCAGTGACCCTCTATCTATCCAAGATTCTTCCAA
>NW_006408571.1:6465294-6470740 GCF_000296735.1 Chrysochloris asiatica
TATGAAATACATAAACATTGTAAGCGAACACGGTTGCAAAATGTTGCAAGACTTTCTTATTAACATATAAGCCTTTTTCTTTATCATGATAACTTTATCTATGGTTGTGGTTTTTACTATAGAAGGTAATATTTTACCTACTTTTCTGACCCCTGATCATTGCCCAAACAATAAAAGTTAATAGGTATCTAAAAACAGGAATTGTACCACACCAGGGTTCAGAATGAAGTGATAGAAGTTGTGAATGTCATTGTTGTTTTCTCTGACCCCCATCATAGTTGTTGTTAAGTGCCATGAAGTCAGTTTCAACTAATGATAGGGATGAGAACTTGTTCTGCCTCTTCCCAGCCACTCCAGATGAGGTCCAAATATGTATCTTGCTTACTCCATCCCTAATTGAGGTAAAAGTACATTTTTATAGTGAGGAGATAAATTCCCCCTGTTCAAACGTAACGAAAGTTAAAGGTTCCAATGTGTTTATAGGCCATGTCTTAAAAGCAGAGTTTTCACACAGCAAATAGTATCCAGGTTGTCTGAAACAATATGCTGTAAGGGGAAATTCAAAATCAGTCTTGATTATATTTTGGTCTAAACTATTGTCCTAAGCATTGAGAAATGATAATATGACTGTTTTAATTTGAATAGTTAAAATAAGTATTTTTGTTAACACAGCTTTGATTATTATTCCAAATACATAGGGTTGGTTGCAGTTTGTTTCAATTTCCCACTGAAAACCAGAAGTTCACTGAATGCATATACTAATTGGCATCTGAGACCTGAGGACAAATTGAATGCTAGTTGATTACTTGTTAGAGTTAATGATGTAAACTGCTTTAGGTTTTAACCAATATTCTGAAGGCAATGGAATAGAGATAATGGAAATTCTTGTTTACTATAAGAGGGTGAGTCGGAAGAATATCTGACCACTGAGAGTATTGGGGTTAATATAATCTGCTGTAGAATTATTAAAGTGTTAAGATGACATCCTGTTTTCTTTACAGATAAGGAGCACATAAGCAACAACCATATTAGAGGGTTCATGGTCAATGCTTAAACAAAAACGAAACCTTGAAATGATTCTGCAGGCCACTGGTCTAGAGGTGTGATATTGCAATCATTTCTTTGTGGTTCTTTATGATTCAAGTGTGTTGAATATAAGTTTTGATTCCTTCAATTTTAACTGCAATTCATGTAGTAGGCAAGACTTGGTAGGATCCTATTTACTTGTCTGAGAGAGGGCTTACATTCCAATTTCAAAATAAGATGAGGTTCTTATGTTGGAGAGAGTGAACTGGAACATCTAGAAATAACTTCTGGTATAACTAGACATACCTGTATATAGAAGAAATCATAGCAGACAAGATACATAGATAACTATAAGCAGATGGGTACTCAAGTGCCTCAAGTTGGGCACCATTAACTACCTGGCATTTAGTTTAGAATGATCTCCCATGTATAATTTCAAAATGGCTAAAGTTTAAATTATCCCTAGGAGTTGCTATAGGTAAAACTTCTACCCAAGTGATTTTGACTTCTTGGCAAATTTTTACTAGTTTTTTTTTATGATTTGATTCACTCTTTCCACCTACCTGTTAGATTGTAATCTACTAATTGAATGTAACCTCCAAGTTATTCTTAACCCTGAAGAAATTGTTTTGGATGTCTTATAAACTATAAAAGGAGCTCTGGTAGTGTAGTGGTTAAGAATCAGGCTGCTAATCTCATGGTTAGCAGTTTGAAACTACCAGTTGTTCTGGGGGAGAAAGATGAGGTTTTCTGCTCCTATAAAGACTTACAGCCTCAGAAACCCTATGCAGGATCACTGTGAGTCAGAACCAACTCCACGGCACATAAACAACAAAATAAGTATAAAATGGAATCCATCATCACTGCCAATACTCAGAGGAAGCCCAAATTATGATATGATATCACTGGCCACCATCTTATTGACTTCCCTTGCTTTGCTGGCCCAGCAATGGCAGGCTTCTGGTCACCCTGAGAACATGCCAGTCAAAACTAGCATGTGTCTATAATTTCCTCTTGCTCAAAACAGTTCTGAAGAGTTTGTTTTTCATTGATTTCCTGGCAAGGTACATTTATATTGGCTGTTGAATTTTGGGTTTGTCCTTGGCACAAAGGACACAGTTCTTAATGATTTTCTAGACTGTGGCATGTATTCCTACTCATTTGTGTTTTCAAGTGTCATTGGGTCAGTCCCAACACTTAATGACCCAGTAGAGGATTTCAGAGGAGCAGCTGGTGGATTTGAACTGCCAACCTTGTGGTTCAAAGTCCAGTGCTGATCCTACAGCACCACACCAGGAGTCCATTCCTACTCCTAGGGGATGGGTTTTTACACATTTGTGCACAGCTTCATACGAAACAAGCACAGACTTATGAACCTGCTTCAGGATTTGATAAAGCATGTTTTTAGGTATCATTACTTGTCTATTATTCGTGCAATCCCATTTTCCCAAACTGTTATGAGGTCCCCATTCTTCTGCCGTGGCTTGGTCCTTGTCTGATTACTTAGGTTCACTAAGTGGGTGTATTGGAAGAGGTGGAGTCTTGGGGGGCGGGGGACTTAAAAAATAAGGGGTCCTTGCTTTGTGGCCTGGAATTTCCTTTGACAATGTCAGACTCTCTTTTTTTCAGTATATGACTGCTACCTGTGAGATTGGTTAGTTTGTTATGTGCCGTGTGTTAAGTTCTGACTCATAACGAACCTATATAGGGTTTCCAAGGGAGCAGAAAGCCTCATCTTTTATCCCACAGATCAGCTGGTAGTTTTGAACTGCTGACCTTGAGGTTAACAGCCAGACACATAACCACTATGCTACCAGAGCTTCTTACCGTTGACAGTAACCGTATAAAAAACAAAACAGAACAAAAAAACCACTGCCATTGAGTTGATTCTGACTCAGCAATTCTATAAAAGACTATAAATTTGTATGGGAGCAGTCTCCTTTTTGTCTGATAGATTTGAATTGTTGACCTTTCGGTTAGAAGTCCAGTGCTTACCCGAGAGTGCATCTAATATTTGGAGAATTTCTGATGTTTGTCTAATCTTTAGATAATGGAAGTCTAAAGTTTCCTTTCTCTCTAGATGATATAATGGATGTGTAAAACTCCACAAACACGTTTGGAACCTGTGTAAATATTCAGTCTTTGCCCTTGCTAATTGGAGTGCTTGCATTATGATAATGAGTTCAGGCTTTTGGGCTGAATACTATGGTCATGGAGGCAGTTTACTTCAATGGTTCCAAAGGGTGGTCATTGTCTATCTGGGTTTTCAGTTCCCAGTGCTAATTATGCAACTCTTGTCAGTATAAAGTTCAAGATCTACATGACAGGAATGCCTGCTAGGTCTGCTCTGCTAGAACAAACTTCTTTAATTACCAGAACACAATCATGGTTGATATATCATTTGTAGAAGCAAAATGGCAGGGTTAATATAAAGGCATTACATGACATCAAAACCCGTTTCCGTAGTGCTGATTCCAATTCCTAGTGACCCTGTAAGATAGAGTACAACTGCCTCACAGATCTTCCAAGGCTGTAAATATTTATGGAAGCAGACTGCTATATCTTTCCAACTGAGCAGCTAATCTTTCATTTTGCTGCCAAGTGCTTAACTCCTGTGCTGTGGCACCAGAGCATAGAGGAATGAAGAAGAAAAATAAAGAATTGTAAGTGCAAACAGTTTTCTATTCTAGCATGGAGTTTTTTGGGAAAGAAAGAAAAAAAAAAAAAGCTAGGGAAATTTTTGAAAAGCTATAACTGCTATGACAAGGTGATTTTAGTTGGCTGTCAGGGCTTCCAAGCAGGGGAAAGACAATCAATGGTTGTTGTGGTGGAGGTTGTGTGCTACTGAGTTGGTTCCAATACATAGTAACCCTGTATAGATTTTCTGAGGCAGGAAATTTTTACAGAAGTAGAAAGCCTCATCTTTCTCTGCAGAGAGACTTGTAGATTCGAATTGCTGACCTTGTGGTTAGCAACCCAGCTCATAATCAATTAAACTACCAAGCATCCTTGACAAACAATACGTTTTCTTAATGAAGTTAATACTAGGAGATATTTGAGGAATCTAGTTTGGAATCTATTAAAATAGGTATTTGAAGAAATGGGAGAGAAGGTGATCAGTTAAGGAAGTATTGTATAATCTAAACTGGAAGAGACCCAGAGATTCTATACTCTCTAGCTCACTCTTAGCTCAGATACTGAAATGCTGATTGTTTATCTATAAGGATTCATTCATGTTTTCTTATGGGAGATGACAATTTGTGTGCTTATTATTGTGTGTCAGATTCTGGAAAAGAAGGCAAATAAGACATGACTCATGACTTGAAGAAGTTCCTGGTTTCATGGGATACAATTATGAATGTTGTTGTCTAGTGCTGTCACGTCAGTACGGACACATAGTGACCCTTTGTAGGTATACAGATGACTATTATGCAAATCCTGTGCTAATAGAAACAATGAAGTTCAATTAAAGGAATAAGGCCATGTGCATGATTAAAGAATAATGAGGAATGTTTAATAAAATCCTCAATTTTTGAGATTTATAATTTGAAGTGTAACTAGGACCACCTTCAGATTATCCATTTGTTTAATTTGGTTTAGGGAGTGGAATAAGTGAAGTGTTTTTAGCTAAGAAAAATACTCATATTCTTAAAGAAAAAAAGTAGAAAGGAGAGAGTGATTTATTGACTCATATAATTGAAAAGCTTGATGGTAGAGTTAATTTATAATTGTTTATCAGATCCATGTGTTCAAACTATGCATCTTGTTAATGCTTTCCCAATATTGGCTTTATTTTCAGGATCATGGCCATGTAATTTCTATTGGCCCAGATTTACATATTCAGAGTTTTTCATTAGCTGAGAAAATTACTCCTTCCCTAATATGCATTTTTTAAGAGTCCTATTTATGTCACTGGTAGCATAGCTTTCAGAATCATAGCAACTCACAAGCCACCACAGTATGACAAACTGACAGATGAATGGTGGCCATTTGGTTTTAAGTGGAAAATGTCACTAAATTTTGAAGAGATCTGTGAGCATGCATAGTAGAACCCTCCAGGGGAGGGGGTGGGGCATCCATTTGCTCAGGCATCCCCTCTGGTCACACGAATGGAGGTGCACAGACAGTGAGAGACCAATGAAGAGATACCATAAAAAACAATGTCCACACTTGTATCTCTGCGGTTCTGTCATAGAATATCAGAAAGATGTTTACCTGTGCTTTACTGACTACACAAAGGCTTTTGACTATGTGGATCATGACAAGCTATGGACAACATTGCGAGGTATGAGTATTCTAGAACACTTAATTGTGCTCATGAGAAATCTGTACATAGACCAAGCAGCAGTTGTTCGAAAACAACATAGGACAATGAATGTTTTAAAATTAAGAAAGGTATGCAACAAGATTGTATTTTTTT
>NW_006408571.1:6472235-6473335 GCF_000296735.1 Chrysochloris asiatica
TTTCCAAGGCTGTGAGGCTATAAATATTTATGGGAGCAGAAAGCCTCATCTTTCTCCCACGGAGCAGCTGGTATTTTTGACTGCTGACCTTAACGTTTGCAGCCCAATTCATAACCACTAGGCTACCAGAGCTGCTTGAAGCAAAAGAGTGGTGGGCTGCAATTAAGATATCTCTAATTATTTCCTTTTAGGAGGAACAGTCCACTTGGGCAAGTTTGAAATCAATATATCCTCAGATATTTCACTAATCATTACCTCTCCTATACTATCTATTAAGGATCATTGTTGCAATGTTTTTGGGGCTAAAATAAAACTCATTTATAGAGACGCTTGAATTTTACACTAACAATCTAGATGATTAGAAAGCTGTAAGATTCGCTATATTGTTAATTTATAGAAAATTGCTTCTTGACAAGGGGTAGCTTATTATTATTATTTTTTTAAGAATGTATTGTCCATACCATCAAAATGTGACTAATTTTTGAACATTGTGGAATAAAATGATCTCAGGAATATGGAAAAATTGTGCTCATATGAATATTTATTTTGTCTTTCCCTTGTAGACTCTGTAAATAACATAATGTAACATTTGTATACTTGCTTTTACTTCAAAGACATTCAGTAACAATTCTGTATTCCAAGCACATGAAATGAATAGAATATTACAGCATGCATGTACTGTGATAAAATTGTCCTAAATTTTATTGTCTTTTTTGTTTTATAATCAGTTTCCTTGAAGCTTATTTTATTATCCACTGTTCTATTTTTTGTTTATTTTTCAGTAAGTTACCTTGAATAAACTGCCCCCTTTCCCCAATATGTATCTTTGGGCATCATAATATACATGCATTTAGTGATAAACACTTTTTATTTTATAATTCCCATAGATAGCTATGGCCAGATATATTTTGTAATAAAATTCATATGATTTATTGTCCTATGTCAGGAAATTGATGCTTACAAAAAAACAGGATGATTCTGAAAAATTTAACAGATCAAAATGTATTGTTTTAATGTTTAACCTTCTCTTAGTATTATATATTTTTATTACTAGTGTCTCACCATTTTAGCCACAGACTTAAAATCGCAGCAGAAATATA
>NW_006408571.1:6478300-6478787 GCF_000296735.1 Chrysochloris asiatica
CTCATAGCAACCCTGTACAGGGTTTCCAAGGTTGTAAGTCTCTATGGGAGCAGAAAGCCTCATCTTTCTCCCACAGAACAGCTGGTAGTTTCAAATTGCTGACCTTAAGGTTCATAATCAAAACAACAATGAGATATTATCTCACACCAGCAATAACAGCAAAGATCATAAATGTAAAAGACAATAAGTGCTGGCAAGGATGCGGAGAGACTGGGACCCTCCTACATTGTTGGTGGGATTACAAAATGGTCTAACTGCTCTGGAAAGCAATATGGCGCTGCCTCAGAAGGTTGGAAATAGAAATACCTGATGATCCAGCAATTTCTCTACTTGGTATTTACCCACAAGAAATATGAACCATAACACGAGTAGATGTATGCACACCAGTGTTCATAGTAGCACTATTTACAATAGCAAAAAGATGGAGACAGCCTAAGTGTCCATCAATTGAAGAATAGATAAACAAACTGTGGTACATACACACAAT
>NW_006408571.1:6479561-6487139 GCF_000296735.1 Chrysochloris asiatica
TGGTGAAAGGAAATGGGGATAAGACTCTTGTGGTACAATAGTGAATAATTGCCATCAGGACTGACTGTGAGGCTAGGAAATATAGAGGTAGGTGTTTTTTGACAAAAGGAGGAGAGTGATTGATTTTGCAGCCCAGGATAGGAGGTCCCTGGGACCATCAAGTGAGAAAACGGAGAGCGGGAACCTACCCAAGAGGCAGTGTCTCCAGGGATGGAGACAGAGATGAAGACATGGACAGATGGAGCTGCTGGGGACACTGGACTCAGGGAGGGAGAAGGGCTGCGTGCTGGCGGCCAGGGGGCGGGCCTGTGTAGTGTACTCTTTGGTTATTTGATGATGCATGCAGGGGATTGTAATCATTGCAATGAAATGAAATAAGATAGGATGAGCGTAAAGCTGATGTTCTTCCATGTAAACCTCACACACACACACACACACACACACAAAAAAAGAAAGATAAAGGTAAAAATTGCAACCACATTAGTCACTCTAACCTACATAAGTTTTGTTTTAGTCAATGTTTGTTAATGTGCATCTGCGAAACTGCAGCACAGAAAATAATATATGAAGAAAAACTTCAAAGTTAAGTAAAAAACAAAAGAGAAGGAAAAATTCCTTCAACCTTTTTGATAGGCTTGAGGTTTTGTTCCTTGAACCATTCCTATCAATTACTAATGAGATACATCATGTAGGATATTAAAATATGGATTTGTTTTATTTGAAAATGGTGGTGGTGGTGGAGTGCCGTGGAATCGATTCCGACTCATAGCGACACTGCATACCATTTCCGAGACTGTAAATCTTTACCGAAGGAGAAAGCCTCATCTTTCTCCTGCAGAACAGCTGGTAGTATCGAACTGCTGACCGTGAGGTTAGCAGCCCGACTTGTAGGAAAAATACATTGTAGCAATTCTAGAAGATAAAGATGCACGTTTTAAAATATATGTGCGAATAAGCATTTCTCAGAAATAAAAGCACTGTCTCTCTAAGTAAAATAGCACAGTTAGGTTGAATACACGGAAGGATCAAACTCAATACCATGTAAAATATAGTTCCAAAGATGGAGGTATTATGTTTCTACTATGGTCTCTGCATGTTGCATAATTTATAATTTTGCCTTTATGTTTGTGGTCAATATGATCTGCTTGAAGGATTAGTAGATATAATATTCTATAGAGTAGCTAACAGTTTTGTAAAAAATCAATACCACTGGCCTTCAGATAGGTTAAAGCAGGGAGTTTATGCATTGATAACCCTCATTGTTCTAAACACTTAGTAATTACTGAAAAAAAAATTATTTTAAAGAAAATCTAAACCACCTGCTAGGCTCAAAAACAAGATAATAATCTCTATAGGACAGATACAGAATAAAAAACCTAGAGTAGTGAGAAACACTGAAATAGCAAGTTTACTGGGCTCTAGGCTCAAAACCAGGCAGTGTTAGCCAGAAGTTTATCTCCTACTGGCTAACTGGTACTAAAAGGACTTCATTTAAAATGGAAAAATGACTACAGGAAGCCAGGCATTGCTATAGGGTCACCAGCAACCTCAGCTTCCCAAATGAAAATATATATATATTACATATATATATTTGTTGTTGCTAAGTGCCGTCAAGTCGATTCCGACCCATAGTGACCCTGTATAGGGTTTCCAAGGAGTAGCTGGTGAGCTTGAACCACCGACTTTGCAGTTCAAATGACTTTTCAGTCTGATATATTAGTCCACAGCGCCACACCAGGACTCCATATACATATACTCCACTACCAATCACTGCCTGGACTGTAAAGCCTGGAATACTTCAACCATCCGGAAGTGGGTAGACAGATGAAGCCTCTGAATCAAGTGTTGAGCCAAACCAATAACTGCCTCTGTGCCTAGATTTTTCATATTACTAATATCACTCTAGGACAGGAAATCCCAGCTTTATTATAGACCTAGTTCTTTAATATAAAGGTAGCTGAAATTTTTCTAGAAAGAGAGCCATCACACCAGGATTGTGAAGGGGATCAAAACTTCAACCACTAAAAATTCCAAACTTCCTACTTGTGATTAAAAACAAAACATAACAAAAAAATACAAAAATAAATGAACACTTGACAAGAGCAAATATAAAAGTAACCAACAAAACCACAATTGGAATTAAAAAACACTTCACTTAAATTTTACAGTACAATACTCTAACAACTTAGTTGTGTAAAAATATCCAAAGAAATGCATGGGGGCATAAATTCCAGTTTATAAAATAAGTAATTTTTAAACAAGAGCAAAAAATGGAAAAAAATCTGGGAAAATGTTATTAAAACTGTTACATGTGAGAAAAATTCTAAAATAAATATAATTGTTGAATTAAACAATAAATTATAAAACAGTATTGAAGAACTGATCCAAAATGCAATAAAGAGAGGGAAAATCAATTTAAATACAAGTGTGAGCAAGTCATTAAAGAACCTGAGGAAAGATTCATAATATTTATGATTTGTAACATTCCATAAGAAAAAAAAAAAATAGCAGAAAGTTAATAGATTAAGTAGCATCATTGTTGTGGTTATTGTTAAGGGCCTTGGAGTTGGTACTAAGTCATAGTGCTATTGGTGGATTTGGTTCAAATCGACCTTGCAGTCTGGTGCTTATCCTACAGCACCATACCAGGACTTCAAGTAAAAGAAAATGAAAAACATTTAGTAAATGAAGAAATCATAACGAATATTTTTTTCTGAATTGAAAAGAGAAATATTTTTATTTTAAAGTAAACTCCGTAATTGATAATATCAATAAAACAAAGTCTGTTTAAACAATGTAGTAAAAGAGGAAAAAATCAAGTAAAAAGAAATAATATAAAACCTGCAAAATGGAAAACATTTAAAAAAGAAGCAAATTATTAAAATAAGATGTTTAAACTACAACATTTAATGTCAGAAAAGTGTTCTTCAGATTAAAGTTTAAGAACACCAAAACAATTACATTCTCTCTGAATTGAGAAGTTTGTTGTTTATTTGTTGTTAAGTGCTGTTGAGTTGGTTCCAAATCATAGCAACCCTGTCTAGGGTTTCTGAGGAGCAGCTAGTGGGTTTGACCCACCAACCATGAGGTTGGCAGCCCAGTGCTTATCCTATAGCACCACACCAGGACTCCATTAACAAGTTTATACCAAGCTAAGTAATCATTTAGTCCTGATACCGTAGCTGGTAACGTATTGGGCTGCTAACTGCAAGTCCACCAGGTGCTCTGAGTTAGAAGATGAGGCTTTTTGGTCCCTAAAGATTTGCAGCCTTGAAAACCCTATACAGGGTTGCTATGAGTCAGAATAGCTCCATGGCACATCACCATGACTATCAAATAATCATTTAATTGTGAGTAGTACTAATCCTTGGTACCAGTGAATGTGACCTTGTTCGGAAATAAGATCCTTGAAGATAATGTCATTTAAGTTAACTTGTGGTCTTACTAGAGTAGAGTGAGTCATAGTCCAATATTGTTAGTAGTGACTTTATAAAACAGAAAAGACCCTGGGGGAATAATAGAACGTGATCACAGAGTTATACTGAAGCTAAAGATAAGGAATGTCTGGGGCTTCCAAAAGCAAGATGAGAGAAGAAAGAATCTTCTTTTAGAGGATTCAGAGAGAGCACAGACCAGCTGACATCCTGAATTCATACCCCTAGCCATCTCGGGCTCTCTGAACTTACTCTCTGTAGCTGTGCTTCAGGGCAATAAGACTGTTGTGAGATTTTGATTTTGCTGTGTGGTTGGAATGTACATATGGACAGCAAACCAGGGCTATTGAAATGCTCACAGCTTTAATACCCCTTGTATTATGAGCTGCAATTTAGCACCGTCTGTTTTCCAGTATTTAAAAACAATTGTTCCATATATTTTTTCAACTATCTAATCATATCAAAGGAGACCAGGCAATGCTGCAGGAAAAGCACTGGACTACTAACCTCAAGGTTAACTTTCAAACCTACCCGCTGATCCTCAGAAGAAAGACTTTCTGCTCTAATACAGGTCTGAAACCCTGACCTGTAAATACATTTTTTTGGACCTGAAAACCTGATCAGTAAATAAATCCAATGCTATTTCTATACCATAACCAGAAGCAGAAGTCATCATCTTTGCTTATACATAATAGTAGTTATATTGATCATAGCAATAATATATAGTTTTGGCTCAGAACCATAGTCTCAGGAACACCAAGGTCAATTGGCAAAACATAGTTCACAATGACAATGTTATACATGCTACTTTGGTGAGTAGTGATTGAGTTCTTAAAAGCTAGTGAATAGACATTTTAAGTGTCAACAATTGATATCTCCCTATCTGGAGGCAAGAAGAGTGATGGAAATAGAAGGCACAGGAAAACAATTAGTCCAGTGGATTAATGGACCATTCTAACATTAGTCTTCATGAACCTGAGACCAGAAGAGTTAGATGGTGCCTGGCTACCATTATAAACTCTTCTGAAAAGATCATGGGAGAAGAAAAATGAAAAGAACAAAACTTAAAATCCTTAAAAATGGGAAAGAAAAAAATACGAGGCTCATTGGTTGCAAAGAGACTGGTGGAAGCCTTGACATCCTTAGTTATCCTTCAGGTCTGTAGCTGAACTCAACTTCCTGGATTAATTTTCAGTCAAATAATACATAGGCCTATAAAGGGAACAATAATTCTAGTGAGTATGAATACTTTAGAATAGTCAATCATTTGAGATCAAGGAGAAAGCAGAGGGTCTAGGAAAGAAGGAGGACTAGAAACATGAAATACCGGGAGGAAGTGGGATAAATGATGTTACATTGAGGGGATGCAATCAATGAAAGGAAACAAAATAGATATGAATTGTTCAATATAAAACTGATTATCTGCTCAATAAGTCTTAATTCATTTCACAAAGACAATTTTTAAGATGGAAATAATAATGATATATAGGTATATTTTGTTTTGGAAAATTAATTAAAAATGATTTCATAAGCAGTAATAAATTAATTGCATTATCAGTACATACATATAAAGCCAAAAGTAAATAATGAATGCATTCATTTTGAATTGCTTTTATATATGTTTAAATGACTTTAAATTTATCATTGCTCATTGAATTAAAATATTTGAGAAAAAATTTCCCTTTAGTAACAAAATATTTACATTGTCACTCTTACTTCAAATACCAGTAGGTTTCAGTTGAGTACACAAACTAAGCCAGAGTAGGAAGAAGCAAAAGGGAGACAACTTCTGAAAAATTAGGCACTGAAAACCTTACGAATAAGAGTGAAGCACTGTGTGATACAGTGCCAGAAGAGGAACTTCTCAGGTTGAAAGGCACTCAACTAATGATTAGGGAAGAGCTGCTTCCTCATTGTAGAATCAACCTTAATGATAGGGATGGAACAAAGCTTTCTGGACTTTCATTTGCTGATGTGGCAAAATGCAAAATATGATGACATAGTTGCAAAAATCCATTAATAATCCAGAATATGGAATGTTTGAAGTATGAATGTAGGAAAATTGGAAGACATCAAAAATAAACATGAATGCATAAGTTCAATATCCATTAGTGAGCTGAAATGATTGGTTTTATGGCTTCTCATTCATGGTCAAAAACAAAATTCCAAGATGAATCTTAAAACACTTTAGACAGTTTGTCAGAAGGGACCAGTCATTGTAGAAGGATACCATGTTTGGTAAAGTGGAGGGTCAAAGAAAAAGAGGACGACCCCTAACAAAATGGATCGGTGATTGGCACAGTGGTGGAATTGATGGACTCAGGTGTAGCAATGATTGTGAGGTTGGCCCAGGACAGACAGTATTTCATTCTGTTGTATTTAGGGTCACTGTGAGTCAATACTGACTCATGGGCACCTAATAGCAACAATCTTGAAATATAATGACATCTGTGATAGGATAATACCCATAGGCTTACAAGAAAGACTAGTTAATACCACAATTAAGAGCTCGACCATAAAGTCAGTTTGAACCACAAAGTTGGTGGTTCAAACTCACCAATCACTCCTTGAAAACCGCATACAGGGTCACTATGAGTCAAAGCTGACTTGATGGCATTTAATAACAACAATAACATCACTAAAGTAAAAGATGAAGAAATTAAAGAACTCTACCAACATTTGCAGTCTGAAATTGATCAAGCAGCCCGAAATTGGCCAAAAATTCATCAAATATTAACTGATGATTAATGATGATTAGAATACTAAAGTTGTATACAAAGAGGAGTGATCTGTGTTTGGAAAATATAACTTTGGATATAGAAATGACACTGGTGATCACATGATAGAATTTTGCAAGACTACTGAGTTATTCATTGAAAGTACATTTTTTCAATAAAATAAATGACTTATACAAGTGGACTTAGTCATATGGAATAAACAGGAATCAAATTGCCTACATCTGTGGAACGTGATAACAGGGAAGCTCAAATTCAGCCAAACCAAGGTCACGGGCCAACAGTGGAGCAGACTATTAATTGCTCATATGCAAGATCAGATTGAAGCTGAAGAAAACCAAAACAAATCCATAAGTACCAAAATAGAAACTTGAGTATATCCCACCTGGATTTAGAGACCATCTGAAGAATAGACTTGATTTATTGAATACTAATGACTGAAGACCAGAGGAGTTGTGAGATGACATCAAAGACATCATACAGGAAGAATGCAAAAAAATGATTAAAAAGAAAGAAAACACCAAAGTGAATGTCATAAGCGACTCTGAAACTTGACTTTGAACTCATAGTAGACAAAGCAACTGGGAAAAATGATGAAAAAGATTTGAGAGAAAATGACAAAAGAATGCTTGAGAAGCCCAAGGGAAATATTATAATGAAATGCACAATGACATGGAGGTAGGAAACCAAAAGGAAAGAGCAAACTCAACATTTCTCAAGCTGAGAGAAGTGAAGAAAAGAAATGAAAACTTCGAGTTGCAACACTGATACATTGTTAAGGCAAAATATTAAATAATGCAGGAAGCATCAAAATAAGAAGGAGAAAATGCACAGTCACTGTACCAAAATGACTGGTTAGTGTTCAACTGTTTCAAAGAGATATCATAGGATCAAGAACTGATAATATTGAATGAAGGCTTCCAATGTGCACTGAAAGCATTGGAGGAAAACTAAGGTTTTAGGATGTCTGCAGTTTCCAGAAAAACAAAACCAGTGAAATTTATATTGAAAGAGAAGTTTATATCAAGAAAATGACTTACATTCATAGAGGTAGAGCGTCCCAAGTCCATATTCAGTGGAAATGATAGTGAGTCTTTGCTGAGTGTCTGTTATATTCAGAGCAATTATATACCCAAGGAAATACTCTTTCAAATGATTGACTGCTCATAGCCAATCATCAAAGAGTTTTTATTATCAATTGCTGAACCACTTGGGAAACTGGACCAGTCAAGTTGACACAGAATCTTAGCAATCATAGTACACTATTTTTCATCTTGGCACCTATAAATCATATACATAATCTCTAAACAAAGAAAATTGTAGTCATGCTTGTGCCTAACATGATAAAACTAAAACCGGTATAACTAAAAAAACACTGGCCCTATTTACATCTTATATTTCACAAATGA
>NW_006408571.1:6487984-6488826 GCF_000296735.1 Chrysochloris asiatica
TACCACTTGCAAGTTTAGGAGTTCATACAAACCTTCTTGTACTTCAGACCTGCAGGCACTTTATCTTTCAGTCCTAGCCCCCAGGGACTAGGTCAGTGACCATGGACTCAGGAGTTCACACACCTCCCTAAATTTCAGACCATCCAGCCCTTCATATTTTCTCGCTCATCTCTAGGTCAATAGACCATGTGCCAATAGAACATGTCTAAATTCAGTGCATGTATTCATTGCTGTATGTCCCCAAATTCTACTCAACAAGTAGACCCAGGTAGTCACCAGCTGGCATACTACCTGATGTTTACTGGTTTCCTTTAACTTTCAGCCCTAGAAGGGGATTTTCTCTAATGGGCAGATTTCCTGCCTTGATGTTTCCAAGGCAAACAACCTGCTTGAAACTCAAACCCCCCAAAAATCTTCTTTTTATCTGCATGAATCTCCTGTATTCCTAGCAGTACTGGGTTGGAATGCATGTAAATGCTCCAACTCTGAAGGTTCTGGGCAAATTCTAACTCCCATTCTAGCAAACACAATCAAGTATAGGCTGAAGGCAGACTTACAGGCTCTCTGTAATAATAATTCCCATCAGTAATTTCCATCACACATTTATGTTTGTTTTACAATTTTTGTTGTTGCTATATACTGTTGAATTGGTCCCAGGTCATAGCAACCCTATGCAGGAGTTCTGAGGCATGGCTGATGTGTTTAAACTGCCAGTCTTGCAGTTTAAACTGACCTTGTGGTTGAATGCTTATACTACAGTACCACACCAAGACTCCTATTTTACAATTGTTGTTGTTGTGAAGTGCCGTTGAGTCGATTCCAACACATAGTGACCATGTATT
>NW_006408571.1:6491249-6493265 GCF_000296735.1 Chrysochloris asiatica
TATGCCAAGAAGTTTGAAAGATTGGTTCCTGGCCAACCAATGGAAAGAGATTTATGTTTATACCCATTTCAAGGAAAAGTGACCCAAAAGGATACAGAAATTATTGAACTATATCATTAATATCACATTAAAATAAAATTATGCTGATGATAATTCAAAAATGTTGTATTAGTGCATCCACAGGGAACTTCTAGAAATTCAAGCCAGATTTAGAAGAGGATGTGGAATGACGGATATCATTGCTGATGACATTTGGATCTTGACTGAAAGCAGAAAATACCAAAAATGTATTTACTTGTGCTTTATTCACTATGCAAAGTCATCCGACTGTATAGATCTCATCAAATGATTAATAACATCACAAAGAATGCAATTTATGTGCTCATGTGGAACCTGCATGTACTCCAAGAGGCAGTTATTTGAACAGAATAGGAGGATGCTGAATGACTTAAAGCTAGGGAACATGTGCATCAGGTTATATCCTTTTAGCATAGGAAGACGTATGTGGCATCAGGGTTAGAGGAATGCTCATTTATAACCTCTGAAGTACAGAGGACACAACATTGTTTACTGAAAGTGAAGAGTGAAGCACTTACTGATGATGAGAAAGTCTAAAGCCTTCAGAATGGAGTACATGTCAATATAAACAAAACAAAAATCATAAAAAATAGTACAAATAAACAACCTCATGATAAATAGAGAAGAGTTTGAAATTGTCAGTGCTTGCATTTTCTTTGGATCCACACACAACTCTCCTGGAAACACTAGTAAAGAAATCAGATGAAGTACTACATTGGGCATATCTGCTGCAAAAGACCTGTTGAAAGTTGTAAAGGTTTCTTTTTGAGGACTAATGTGTTTCTGACCCAAGCCATGGTGCTTTCAATCACTTTACATGCATGCAAAAGTCGGACAATGAATACAGAAGACCAGGGAACCACTCATGCCTTGGAATTATGATTTTGACAAAGAACATTGAATATTGACTGCCAAAAGTTAAAATAAATGTTTTGGAAGAGTTATAGTCTAATGTTTCTGAGCTGGAAAAATGGGGAGACTTTGCTTTACGTGCTTTGGAGGTATCAATATCTGGAGAAGGACATCATGCTTGGTAAATGGAGTGTCAGTACACAAGTGGAAGACCATCAATAAGAAGAATTGACACAGTAGCTGCAACAATGGACTAAAAAATAACAATTGTGAGAATGATGCTCAAATAGACAGCATTTCATTCTGGTTTATTGGTTTGTTTTTCTGTTGTTTTTTTTCATAAAACTGGACCATTTTAATGTTTTTTTGTTTTATTTTTAATAACATCATAAACATTTCTCTTGGTGACTGCAGACATGTAAGAGTATTCAGTAATATTCAGAAACACATGATGATAGTGTTTTTCCTGGTGGGTTTTTAGTCTTCACCAATAAGGAATTACTTCTATGAAACTGCTATATAACCTGTAAGACTGCATTTTTGCCTTAGCATATATGCCCAGATAACCGTGCCTCTTTTTGTAACTAGGCCTAACTCACTCACATTCACTTCGATGGCAATCCCTTTGGTGATCACACCTAAAGGTGTACATTGTAGGGATGAGGGATTCTTTATGGCAAATATTGGTAAGGAAACAGCATCTTTAAATTTAGGATATATTGTTACACGAGCCTTCCTGAAACGGGTGTGATGAATCTTTTGTATTTAGGTGGTTTTCATGTAAAGCCATCCCCAGCAAAGCAGACTTTAGCAACAATCCTTTTCCATGCTTTTTTTTTTTGTTGTTGTTCTTTCTTTCCTGTTTGAATAATGTTAATACTTAGATTTCTTCCTGGGCATAAATTTTGGGCAGAAGTTCTTCCCATTTTCCTGCTTTATCTTTTAGTTTTTGTTTAATCATATTGGAAAGTACTTTAGCTTCAGACTGCCCCTCTCTGTCCAGCAGTCAGGCAGGTATGACACCTTGTGGAGTTTTCTCATCTTTTATTTGTTTGGTGCTTCTCTTTGCATGCATCTTGATAGTCT
>NW_006408571.1:6494516-6496603 GCF_000296735.1 Chrysochloris asiatica
ATTTATAGGTGATCTTGACAAATTAACAAATATTTCCAGGGAACTGAAGGACATGTAGGGATAGTCTCTCCCATTTTAAAAGCAAAGAACAATACATTGTAGGATAGAAAAAGAGAAGAGAGTAAATCTAGCAGCAACAGTATAATGAATGGAATAATGATTTATATTTCATGAGTCATGAGAACATTCCTTGAATTTAATGTAAATTTGAAAATGTCACTAAGCAGTGAGTAGAGAATTAATATTTACAGACTGTCAACTATACATTTATATGATTCATTGATGCCATCTATTTCCTGAATACTGTTCATCTTAGGGAAACTAATGCAATGAATGATGTTTATCTTCAACATTCTCCAAATTATGTACTCAATTGTTGCTGTTGTTGTTGTTGTTAGGAGCTGGTGAGTCAATTCCAACTCATAGTAACTTCGTGTGTCGGAGTAGAACTGACCCATAGTGTTCACTGTCAGCAATCTTTAGTAAATATCATCAGGTCGTTACCCCACAGAGCTGCTGAGGGGGTTCAAGCAGATGTGTCCTGTACTCAGTTACTATATTTACTAGTTTATTAATTTTTTCCCTCTCTGGTTATGTGCCATGGAGTTGGTTCCAACTTATAATGACCCTGTATAGGGTTTCCAATGCTGTAAATCTTTACAGGAGCAGAAAGCCTCATCTTTCTCCCCCAGAACAACTGGTAATTTTGATCTGCTGACCTACTACAGTACCAGAGCTCCTTAGTGATGGTATTGTACTTAATATTGCTTGCTTTCATACTAATGAGTTTTATTATTTATTTATTATCCATTTTCACTATTGTTTAACTTAAAAATGGGGAGTGGACATTCATTGAGGTCTCAGAATGGTTCCCTACATAATTATGTCAATGAGTAAATAGTTAAAACTAAGTTCTATATTAAATATGTATCTCAGGGTTATGGGTGGTTATCTAGTTTATGTCTAATATAGGAAGCAGAAAACAATCATTTAAGTCAAGAGATGTGAATCAAAAGGCAACATCACATGGATGAAGAATATGCTTCATGAATCTGAAGTTATCCATGCAGGTTTTACAGTTAGAGAGAAAAAAAGAGAGAGAATATTAAATGTGTTTGGGGAAATTATCTTGTGAACTTACTTTTGTAATTGTCATTTTTATTCATTTTATATATGTTATTTGTTATTTCAAATTATATCTGTGTTCAAAATATGAGGGGAAGATTTAATTACAACAAATCTTTTCTTATTAGGGTAAACAAAAGCTAATTGCAATATGATGTTAATTCAATATGATGGAAAGCATGTAATAAAATAAGACATTGAAATCATATTAGTGTACAAATTGTATGCTTCACGATAATTTTTCAACAACACTGTATTCTGTAGTTAGTAGCATATACGCCTTAGAGAAATAGTCTGTTTTATCTAATCAGGTAAGTTAAAAATTGACAAGTAGTGCAGTTACCAGATTCCTGATTGTACATTCTTGTTATTTACTGATTAGTCAGAATTAACTTTACTAATTTCTTTAAATAAACTAATTGAAAATAAAGAAGTTCTCAGTAAACCAGCTTACAAAACAGCATAAATCAAGCTTCACACTGCCATTGAGTGGTAGTGTATGGGTGGAACTCACTGAGCCATTTCATAATCACAATGAAGTGCACCATAGTATGTCGATGTCTAATGTAATAGCTGGTTATGCAAATTAGAAACTGCTATTTCTGGAAGTCAGCTGTTTGCTTGTTTGTTTATGTATGCATGTACATAAAGCATAACCTATATTCAACTAAAACTAAATCAGTACTGCTGCTATTTTAAACACATGAAATACTGTTTTTAAAACACTATGTTATTGTTGTTAAGTGCTGTCGTGTCGTTTCTGACTAATAGCGTCCCTGTATAAGGGTTTCTGAGGAGGTTGGAGGGTTTGAATTGTCAACCAACTTGTGGCTGGCAGTCCAGTGTATCATGTTTCAAGCTCTCTCATCCAAGGACAGAGGAGGAACGGGAAGTCATAAAAAGCTACCATGTTGATGTTGTTGACATTGAGTCAGTTCTGACTCATAGAGGCATTGTATAGG
>NW_006408571.1:6497343-6498459 GCF_000296735.1 Chrysochloris asiatica
GTGTGGCACTGCTGATTAATGCACTGGACTGCAAGGTCAGCTTTGAACCATACGTCGGCAGTTCAAGAGGAACCGACTCTATGTCACTTAACAACAACAAAATATTTACTCTGCTCAAAAATTTTAATATGAATTTTCCACATTGGATCAGCATTTTCCCCTAATCATCTTTTATCTTTTATTGTCATGTTTTCCCCCTGAATTGAATCCATGGTTTTTAAAATAGAGTTAAATGGCTTGCCTGAGAAACCAAAACTAAAGCCCAAACATATTTAAAATACAGACTTCATTTTTGTTTCCATTATTTATACAAAAATATTTTGTAAAAAAAGTACATAAATATAATCATGTTTTATTATTAAAACAAACCAAAAAACCCTCAGTGAGATGGATTGGCGTAGTAACCTCACCAAAGCACTAAGGCAAACCATTGGTCAGGAAATGGCAAGGACCCCACAATGTTTCCTTTTTTGCAGTAGGGTTGATGTGACTTGAAAGTGACTTGAAGGCAACTAACAATAACAAGTGTTTCATAACCTAACTCACTTTATTAAAACACCCTGTTGTATCTTCATCTCCTTTCAAATGTAAGCTCAGGTTGTTGTTCCTATTAGGTTATACATCTTCATTTTGCTTTCCCTTGAACCACCATATCATGATTCTTTTTCCCCGACTAGTACCAAGTTTATTGTCTCGCACTGTAAATTTCTTGCTTACTCTATCATCTACATTTCAGATATGACTTTTTGTGAAGTTATTGCTTATCTTAATGTCCTTCATTTCTCTATATTTACCTGCTGTGCCATTTAATAAATTATTGTTTATTGAATTAAAATTCACCCATCTGTGGTCAGCAAGGACTCTGCAAATCACATTTTCACTTTGTTAGATGTTAGGTGTCAAACTTAGGTTACGCTTCTAACCTAAATGTTGCTGTTGTAAACCTACCCTACAGCAACGTGGAAGAAATCCTTTGAGAACTGCTTCCATAAAGATTATAAAGCAAGAAATCCCTATAGGGCAGTTATACTCTACCATACGTGGAATCATCATGAGTCAGAATCAAAAGGCTGAAATCAGGAACTGATTCAATGGGAGATTTAAATGTTAGAGAAC
>NW_006408571.1:6498905-6501102 GCF_000296735.1 Chrysochloris asiatica
AAAACATCTATCTTTACATTTGCAACATTCACAATCAGTCCTGATAGCAATTATTCACTATTGAATCACAAGAGTCTTATCCCCATCTCCTTTCACCAGTCCCATTTAGCATTTTTTATTTTCTCAGCATCACCACAGCAATGCCCTTTACCCTGGCAATGGCAGTTCACTTTAGCAATGACAGTTGATTGACGTTTGCAGTTTAACAACACTTTCAGAAACGTCCTTACCGGACCCTGGTACTTACTGGACCAGCACCTCTTTACAGCTCACCCCTAGGTTTCAGATCCAGAAGGCCAGAACTGTGGAGTGACTGAACTAATTACATGGTTGCCCCTCATTAGAAATTGGAGATCCAACTCCACAGAGCCCTGCCTTCAAACTTTTAAAGGTTTCAAATCTTTTCAACTTCTAACCTTTCCAGAGGCAGGACACATTTTTTTTCTGCCAAAATTTATAACAACATTTGTGGACAGTACAAAATTATCATCTTAAAAATTAGCCTACTATATTTGGTCAAACATCTAATGAACTCAAACCTAATGTGATGGCTGGAGTTCTGATGTGGCACTGAGGGTTAATGCACTGGACTACAAGATAGGTCTGAGCAGCAAAGTCAGCAGTTAAAGCTCACTAGCCGCTCCTAGGAAACCCTATACAGGGTTGCTATGGATTAGAACTGACTTGACACCACTTAACAACAACAATGACTTGGGTCCTCCTTCCAGAAGTTCCCCATTCCTACTTGAAAGGAGTGATCATTGCTCCCTGCAGTTACTGCCCTGCTGTGATTAGCCTAATCAGTTTTCTAATAACTGTTACCATAAAACAACAACAACCAAAAACACAAGAACAAACAAACAACAACAAAATAAACCAAGTCTCTATTTAAATAACTAAAGTTGCATCTGTCTTATGATTAACCATTGAAAAAAACAACAACAGTTGCCCTGGGGTTGATTTTGACTCATGGAGACTCCATGTGTATCAAAATTCACCTGTTGATGTTATTGTTAAGTGCCGATAAGTTGGTTTCAACACATAGCCACTTCTATATAGGGTTTCCTAGAAGTGGCTGGTGAACTTGAACTGCCAATCTTGCAGTTCAAATGGACTCTGCAGTCTAGCGCATTTACCCACAGTGCCACATCAGGACTCACTTAGAAAAAAATCAATTGATCCTATCCATACACCTGGGCTAATCATCATTTTCATAGATTTTTAAAAAGGCCTGATTTTATCTTTCAATGACTGTGCTCTTTGGAAAGCAGATTCCCAGGCTGTTTTTTCCAGTTGCTTTTAGGTGGATTTAAACTTCAATTTTTCGTCCGTAGCCTAGCACTTCAGTGTTTGTGCCACCAAGGGACTGAAAGTTATGATTGTACCCTGTGTCTCTCCTAAGCCACCTCTCCATCCTATATGTTCTATTATGGCATCAGTCACATTTAATATATTTATTTTGCACTTGTTTTTCTCACCCCCCCCGCCCCCGCCTTTTATCCCTCTTGCAACCCAGCACATAGACTGATACCTGACACATATTTGTTGAATGAACAGAAGAGTTAATGACAGCATTGGATGATCCCAACTCTCTCTGTCTGTCATGTGGTGATGGAGCATTCTGGAAACATAGTTTTGTTAAGCTTCTTGTCAGAGCAGAACAGGAGATGTCTAGCTGGTGGCTGTGAGGAGCATCAATGACTCATCACTTCTCTGGATTTTTCATCACTGTCTAGGAAAGGACAGAAAGATTGTATCTGCTAATTTTGAGAGAAAATGCTCTCTGAGCCCTTCTGAAGTTGCAAACTTACATCATAATTGTTTTAAAAAACCTCTATATACTAAAGCATGATTTAAATGCTCTCCTATGCCTAAAACATAGAGAAATGGACGTGCTACATTATTATTTAATTGAAGTAAATTGTACTCAATTGATGTTCCTTAAAAAACATTAATCATGTAATGAAAAATGAATGTTGCTATGCATCATTATAATTAATATTTCCCATAGTTGTCAATTTTGCTTCTGGTGATGGATTATTGAGTATAGAACATCACCAAATGAGTAGCTTTGTTTTATAATGAAATTCTAAGTAGGAATTTTATAAATCAGCTTCTTTCTTGTCTAAAATTTCTTTGAAATTGTCTCAGAATTTGATTAAAGTGCTAAATATGACACTTTGCACCACATAGCCTA
>NW_006408571.1:6501282-6522657 GCF_000296735.1 Chrysochloris asiatica
TTTTTTTTTTTTAAAGAATTTTAGGCCAATGAAGACTATATGAAATAAGTTTGAAACACTCTTAACAAATTTATTTAATTTCTTAAAATATATTATATTACTACTTTTTCTATCATTTGTTTTCTTTTTGTGAATCTGGTTTCTCTTACTTTTTTTCTCCCTTTCTTTCAAATGATCCATATAGAGAGTTACCAATTGAAAATTATTCATTGGATATTTAACAGAAAATAAAGTGCATTTTGGCACATAGTAAATTCTGAATGTATTTCCACAGATAACATGAGAAATTGAGTGTACAACTTCTTCATTCAAAAATAAGTTGATTAATTATCCCTTTGAAAACTAATAACAGATTATGCAATTCATCCTATAATTTTATGGGTACAACACCACCTTTTGAGAAAGAAGATTTTAATCAATGTTATGTGCCTTCAGAATTGAGATTTTTTTTACTAGAGAAGCAGTTGAATATGCTCTAATTTATAGCAAACCAATGTACAACAGAAAGAAACACTGCACAGCTGTGTGCCATCGTCACGGGTGTTGGCATGCTTGAGCCTACTGTTTCAGTCACTGACTCAATCCATTTCATTTGGGGTCTCCCTCTTTTTTCACTGACCTTTTAGTTTACCGAGCATGATGTCTTTTTCAATGGACTTGTCCCTACTGAGTACATGTCCAAAGTACCGGAGAACAAATTTCACTATACTCACTTCTAAGTAACATTCTGGCCACATTTCTTCCAAGACAGATTGGTTTGTTCTCCTTGCAGTCCATAGCACTTTCAATATTCTTTGCTAACACTATAAATGAAATGCATCATGGATATGAGATGAATGAAAATGCCATGGCTTGGGTTAGGTGCACCTTAGACCTCAAAGTGACATATTTGTTGTTTAACACTTTAAAGAGGTCTTGTACAGCAGATTTGCTTAGTGTCGTGCATCTTTTACTTTCTTGACTGCTGGTTCCGTTAGCACTGATTCTGGCTCCAATTAAAATGAAATCCTTGACAACTTCAATCTCTTCTCCCTTTATCATGATGCTGCTTTTTGTCCAGTTGTGAGGACTTTGGTTTTCTTTACATTGAGTTGTAATCCATACTGGAAAGAGTAGCCTTTGATCTTCATCAGTTATTAGTTCAGGTCCTCCTCATTTCCAGAAAGCATGGATGTAGTGCCTACAGGTAACTATGTCGCATTAATATCACAGGGTATTAATAAACCCTCCTCCAATCCTGATGTTATGCTCTTTCTCATATCGTTCAATTTCTTGGATTATTTCCTCAGCATATGGATTGTCCTGGTGTGGTACTGTAGGATAAATAGTGGACCTCAATATCAGTTTGTACTGCAAGGTCGGTGGTTCAAACTCACTAGCCACAGAAACTTTATATGGGTCACTATGATTTGGAGCTGACTTGACAACACTTCACAACAACAACAACAGGGATTGAATAAGTATCATTTCAAGTCATGTAGTATCACCTTGTTCTACTTGAAAGACTACCTATTGTTCCATGTACATGTTCCTCATAAGCTTAGTTAAGTGTTTTAGAATCCCCATTATTTGCAATGTATCCATAGCTTGTTATGATCCACACGATTGAATGCCTTTGGGTAATCAATAAAGCATAAGTTAACATTTTTCAGATAGTCTCAGCTTTTATTCACATTCCATCTGATAACCTTTTCAGAATACTTCTTAAATTTCTGGCAGCTCTCTGTTGATGTACTGCGGCACCTGTTTTTGAATTATCTTCAACAATAATTCACTTGAAGGTGATATTAATGATATCATCTTCAAGTAAATTGTCACACATTCTGTATGATCACCTTTCTTTTGGTATGGGCACAAATATGGATCACTTCCACTAGGTTGACAAGATAGTTGGCCTCCAAATTTCTTGGCATAGAATGGTGCGTGTTTCCAGGGTTATTTCAGGTTGTTGAAACATTTCAGTTGGTATTCCATCAAGTATTGGAGCCTTGTTTTGTTTTTTTACTGATGCCTTCAATGCAGCTTGGATTTCTTTCAACATCAGCTGTTATTAATCACATGCTACCTCCTGACTTCATTAAATACCAACTAATTCTTTTGGTACAGTGACTTTGCATATTTCTTTCATCTTCTTTTCATGCTTTCTAGTATTGTAAAGTATTTTGCCCATAGAATCCTTTAATATTTCAAGTTGAGGCTTGAGATTTTCTTCAGTCTGCTCAGCTTGAGAAATGCTGAGTATGTTTTCTCTTATGATTTAAAAAACTTGAGGTTTTTGCACATTTCATTATAGAGCTTTACTTTGTCTTCTTAAGCTGCTCTTTGAAATTTCCTGTTAAGCTCTCTTACTTCGTCATTACTTTCATTTGCTTTAACTACTTATCCACTTTATTTTTCCCTTTTCTTCCTATTTTTGTTTTGTTTTGTTTTTAACTTTTTATTGTGAACTGAGTGAAGGTATACAGAGCAGATCACCAGATTTACATTCAACAAATAATATGCTTCATTTCATTTCTATGCTTACAACAATTCCCCTCATGTACCATCTGTTAACAGTATTTGCCTCTATTCACGTTAGCTCTTGCATTTCTCCCTTTTGTAACATCAAGTATGATGTTCCTGATGTTGATCCACACTTCGAATGGTCTTCAGTCAGTAGTGTTCAGTGCTTCAAATCTGTTCTTGATAGGATCTCTAAATTCAGGCAGGATATACTCAGATCATATTTTGGCTCTTGTGGACTTGTTTTAATTTTCTTCAGTTTCAGCCTGAACTTGCATATGAGCAAATAATGGGTGTGTTTCAAAGCCGACCCTTGGCCTTGTTTTGAGTGATGATGCTGAGCTTCTCCATTGTCTCTTTCTCCAGATATAGTCAATTTGATTCCTGTGTGTTCTATCTCCTGAGGCATGTGTATGGTCTACATTTATGATGTTTACAAAGCATGCATCAGTTTTGGTCTCAGAAAATTCTGTCATGCAATCTCTAGCAACTTCAAGGCCATATTTCCCAACTACTGACCCCTTCTCTTCATTTTCAACTTATACATTTTAATCACCAGTAATGATCTGTGCATCTTGATGATATGTTAGATAGATTTCAGAATGCAGAAATTGGTAGAATTCTTCAGTGTTTCCCTCACTGACATTAGTGGTTGGTGCATAAATTTGAATAATAATTGTATTGCTTGGTCTTTCTTGTTGTTGTTACTGTTGCTAATTGCTGTCTAGTCAGTACTGACACATAAGGAGCCTGTATAGGATGATCTTTGTGGGAACAGAAAGACACATCTTCCTTTCAAGATGCAGCTGGTGACTCAAACCACTGGTTTGTGGTTATAAATCTAGTGCTTATCCTACAGTGCCACAGTGTTCCTGCTCTTTCTTATTGTGGGGATATTTTCCTATCACAGACAGGATTGTAATTCAAGATAAATTTTGAAAAAATATATTTAACAATGAATACACAAATTTCTCTTGATTTTTCCATCCCAGCATAGTAACCTTTCCGTTGCCCTGTTCAAAATAGTCAATGTCAGTTCATTTCAGCTCACTAATTCCTAGGATATTGATCTTTATGCATTCCGTTCCATTTTGACTACTTCCAATTTTCTTTATTTCACATTTTGTACATTCCACACTCTAATTATTAATGGAAGTTTGCAGCTTGAGTTGTGTCTCATCAGCAAATAAATTTCCCAAAAGCTTTGCTTCATCCATGTCATCATGGTCCACTCTACTTTGAGGATGCAACACTTTATGTGCATTTTGAGTGTCACCTAGCCTGAGAGGTCCTATTCCTGCACTAGATCAGACAACGTTTCACTACTCTTCATAAGGTTTTCAGGGGCTAATTTCTCAAAGTGGACCCTCTATTGCTCCTTTCTAGTTTCCCTTAGTCGGGAAGCAACCCTGAAACCTGTGTACCATGGGGGGCAGTGCTGCTATTTGAAATATAAATGACATAGACTTTAGCAGCATAGCAACACCCAAGGCACAATAATAGGACAAACCGACAGATGTGTGGGGCAATTGAGTGTAGTTACGACTCCTGGTGTGGCACGACTTCAAACCACGATGTTAGTGGTTTAAACCCAGGAGCTACTCCACAGAAACCCTACATAGGGTAGCTATAAGTCAGAACAGACTCGACAGCAATTAACAATAACAACATAAATAATCTATATTCTCTTTTCCACTGCTGTCATCTCCATCTTAAGACAACAAGATTTCACATAGTATGATTCACCAAAATCAACAATGAAAAACCTTGAGCTCACTCAGTATTTTAAGGGATTGTGACCGGACTAAATGACTAGACATAAAATGTACATTAGGAGTCTAGAGGCATGGAGAAGAAAAAAGAAAGAAAGAAAGAAAAATTGTAAAACCTGTACAAATCAATGGGACTCTTTAAAAAATTCAGAATTAGGCAGCATGGTAGTTAGGGAAATATCATTCTTTCCTGGGAGTTGGTAAATGTAACATATCACATATAAACTTTACAACAGTTAGTCAGCATGTGATGCCTTTAGCAGAAAATAGAACTACCAACATGATAAGAAGTCATATATACTGTTAATGAACATCCTATGTATTGTTTATTTGTTATTGCCTTTTCAAATTCAAGGGCAGCCCAGGTTGAATTGTGTAATGCAAGAAGAAAGCACTGCTACTTCCTGGAATAAGGGAGCAAAGTGAAGTGCTTGTGGATATCTTGCTACATTGTTCTAAAAGCTATTAAATAATTCGTTCTAGTCTTCTTTTCTTACATGTTCAGTTATTTAGGAAATATTTGGAAGTTTAAACGTAAAAAGTACTTCTGAGTCTAAGAGTCAAGAATTCATGACATCAGTAAATGGCATTTATGCCTACACCAAATCTTAATTCTCTGTTGGTAAGTGCAGCCCACAGTTAGACAGAGAACAAAATTGTTCTCCCATTCTCTGTACTTTTCTTCCTTTCAGACTTCCTTTGTATTATGGATATTAATGTTGTCATCCTTACCCAAGAGAAATGTACTGGGAAGGGAAAAGTTAAATTTATTTACACTGCAATATCAATAGTCAATAAAGCATTATCATGCCTTAACTTTTCATATATCTATGCTTTTGTAGGATAAGCACTGGATTGCTAACCATAGGTTGGCAGTTCAAACGCACCAGCCTCTCTGCAGGAGAGAGATGTGCTCCTGTGAAAATTTACAGCCTTGGAAACCATATACAGTGTTGCTATAAATCAGAACCAACTCCACAGCACCTGAAAACAAAAACATGGTTTTGTATACATTGCTCCATTTTTTTCTAGGATATCCATTCCTATGCATGTGGAAACCAATGGACTCTTCTTCCTGTTTCAAAACTTCTCTTTCCTATTCAAATACATACTTAGAGGGTAAACCAAAACAAAACAAAACACAAACAAACAGACAAACCTCTTTGCTGCCGAGTCAATCCAGTCAGTGCCTAGTGCAATACTATAAAATATTGTCTGAAGTTATCTGTATGTACAGGAAGCAGTCTTTCAAACAAAATAATATTATGAGGAAGCTTAGACATCCTGAGCACTTGAAAGATTCTACTTGTACCCAAATATATATTGTGCCAAATTAAATTTTATGATCTCTTTATTCTTCTTTGAAAAAATGTATGATGAGGCAATTTTTAGCACAATACTTCTAACCACAAAGGAGTTCTGGTATCGCAATGGTTACGAATCGCGCTGCTAACCTCAAGGTCAGCAGTTCGAAACTACCAGCTGTTCTGCGGAAGAAAGAGGAGGCTTTCTGCTCCCATAAAGATTTACAGCCTCGGAAACCCTATACAGGGTCGCTATGAGTCGGAACTCACTCCACGGCACATAACAACAACAACAACAACTTCTAATCATTAACTTGTTTTGCTCTGGTAGCGTAGTGGTTACGAATCGGGCTGCGAACCTTAAGGTCAGAGGTTCGAAACTACCAGCCGCTCCACGGGAGAAAGATCAGGCTTTCTACTCCCATAAAGATTTACACCTTCGGAAACCCTGTACAGGGTCGCTGTGGGTCGGAACCGACTCGATGGCACTTAACAACAACAACAACAACAATTGTTGTTAAGTGCTGGTGAGCTTGAACTGCCGACCTTACAGTTCAAATGGTTTAGCAGTCTGACGCATTAACCCACAGCACCGCACCAGGACTCCTAATCATTAACGTATGTTAACATGGTTGGTTGATTATGTGCCGTGGAGCCAGTTCTGATTCATAGCGACCATGTACAGGGTTTTGGAGGCTGTAAATCTTTACGAGAGCAGAAAGCGTATCTTTCTGCCACGGAACAGTTGGTAGTTTCCAACTGCTGACCTTGAGTTTAGCAGATTTGTAACAGTACGCTACCAGAGTGTCTTCACATTGTTGTTGTTGTGAAGTGCCGTCGAGTCAGTTCCCATGCATAGCCACCCTATATGGGGTTTCCAAGGAGCAGCTTGTAAGCTTGAACCACCAGTCTTGCAGTTCAAACGGCTTTTCAGTCTGGCTCATTAACCCACAGCACGACATCAGGACTCCAGAGTTCCTTCACACAGTAGGAACTTAATAAAATAAATTGACTTATTATATTATCATTGATTTATATAATAGTTCAATTTCTTTTATTAAATGCCTACTATGTTTGCCAGAAACTATGCTAACCCAAAGAGTATCCTATATTTTTGGATGTACTATCCTATATTTTGGATGCACTTATTTACCTGACCTTAAACAACTGAACATCTAGAGATAATAAGTGCTAAAATTGAGGCAAAGTATTCCTCAAGGACTGCAGTTAGAACTCACCAGTTGGTCCTCAGAAACTCTATACAGGGTCGCAATGAGTGGGAAGCAACTTGAGGGCAGTTAACAGCAACAACATCCTGTAGCTATGAGTTGGAATTGGAAATAGTTAGGCCTTGCAAGTATGTTGCTGTTGTTTTCAGGTTCTGTCCAGTTGGTTCACACTCATAACAACCCTATGCACACCAGAAGGAAACTCCTGGTTTCTGAACCAGCCTCACAATTGCTGCTATGTTTGAGTCCATTGTTCCTGGGGCGGTGTCAATCCATCTTGCAAAGGGATTTGCTATTGTTATCTGATGATTCACTTTACCTAGCATGATGTCCTTCTCCAGGGACTGATCCTTCTGTAAAACATATCTAAAGTTCAAGACACAAAATTTCATCATGCTTGCTTTACAGGAGTATTTTGGTTGTACATCTTCCAAGACAGGTTTGTTCTTCAGGCAGTACATTTTCAATGTTCTTCACCAACAATATAATTCACCTGCATAGATTTTTAAAACCTTCCTTATTTCTTTGTATGCATTGTATTCCTAAGAGATGATTGAAAATACCATGGCTTGGGTTAGGTACGCCTAGGTCTACTAAGTAATACCTTTGCTTTTAGAAGTGTTGTACATCAGATTTGCCTAATGCAATACATTGTTTGGTTTCTCTACTGCTACTGCCATGAATATTGACTGTGGATCCAAGAAAAATGAGGTCTTTTACAACTTCAATTTTGTCTGTATTTATCCTGATATTGCTTATGGTACAGTCTTCAGAATTTTAGTTTTTTTTTTACATTGAAGTGCAATCCAGATGAAAGTTGTAGACTTTGACATTGATCAGTATTTCAGCCCTTCTTGGTTCCAGCAAGGAAACTTGTATCATCTACATATCGCAGGTTGTTAATGAGTCTTCCTCCAATACTGATGCCATGTTCTTTTTCAAGTAATCAAGCTTCTGGAACTATTTTCTCAGCACAGAGTTTGAATATATATAAGGAAAAGACAGAACTCTGGTGAACACATTTTCTGATTTTAAACCAGTCAGTATCTCCTTGTTCTGTTTAAAGAACAGTTTCACATGATCACAATTATGCTACCTCTTGAGAAGATTTAGCATCAACCATTTGTCTTCGGTACAGTCACTCTGTATATTCCATCCATCTTCTTTTTTTGTTTCTGCATCATTCAATATTTTGTCCATAGAACACTTCAATATTTAAACCTAGTCTTGGAGTTTTTCTTCAGTTCTTTTAGCTTGAGAAATTCTAAGCATGTTCTTTGCTTTTGGTTTTCTAACTCTTCTCACAGATGCAGTCAGTTTGATTTCTGTGTATTCCATCTGCTGAGGTCAAAGGTTATCATCATCTTTTATGTTTTTAAAAAGGTATTAATAGTGACTAAGTCATGGGTCTTGGAAAATTCTATCATGTAATTTCACAGCATAGCTTCTATCACCTAGGCCATATTTTCCAACTATTCCTCTTTGTTTCCAATCTTTGCATTCCAATCTCCAATAATTATCAATATATATTGATTACATGTTCAATCAATTTCAGACTAAAGAAGTTGCTGTTGTTGTTGTTAAGTGCCAGTGAGTCTGTTCCAACTCATAGTAACTCAGTACAGGGTTTTCAAGAAGTAGCTGGTGGGTTTGAACTGCCAACCTTGTGGTTCGCAGTCCAATGCTGATCCTACAGCACCACACATAGAGTCTGAAGAAGTTGGTAGAATTCCTCAATTTCATCATCATTAGCTTTAGTGGTTGGTGCATAAGTCTGAATCATAGTGTTATTAACTGTTTTTCCTTGTAGGAGAATAGATATTATCCTAGCATGTACAGAATTATACTTCAAGGCAGATTTTGCATGTACAGAATTATGCTTCAAGGCAGATCTTGAAATGTTCTTTTTAATGGTGAATACAATGTCATTTGTCTTCAATTTGTCATTTCTGGCTTAGTAACCATATGACTGTCAGATTAAAAATGGCCAATACCAGTGCATTTCAGCTCGCTAACACCTTGGATATTGATCTTTATGCGTTTCTTTTCACTTTTGACAACTTATGATTTTCCTAGATTCAGACCTTAAACCATGGTCTGATTATTAATTGATGCTTACAGCTGTTTCTCCTCATTTTGAGTTCTGCCTTATCAGCAAATGAAGATTCCAAAAGCTTTACTCCACTTGAATCTACATGTTAACTCTACTTTGAGAAGGCAGCTTTTCCCCAGTCATAATTTTGACTGGCTTCCAACCTGAGGGGCTCATCTTCATTAATGTCTGTATATGACATTACTCTGCTTGTATTCATCATATTTCAATATTTAATATTCTGGTGCTATCTGACAATGACACTGCTATTCATAAGGTTTTCAGTGTATAAACATTCAGATGTAGCCTGCCACTCCTTCTTCCTATTCTGTTTAGTCTGAAAGCTCAGCTGAAACCTGTCCACCATGGGTGTACTCTGCTGGTATTTAAAATACCGGTAATGAAGCTTCTAGCATCACAGCAACATGTAAGCCACCATAGTACTGCAAACTGACAAAAGAATGATGGAAGAAGTTGGTAGAATCTTTCAATTTCTTCATTATTGGTGGCTTAGTTATCTGATGTTGCTATAACATAAAAATCAGAAACGTATGGCTTCAACAACTGGAAATTTATTCTCTAATGTTTAGGAGGTCAGATGTCAAAATTCAGAGTGCCAACTCTTGGGGAAGGCTTTCTGTTTGTCAACTCTAGGGAAAAGTCTTTGTCTCCTTGTAGCATCAGTAGGCCCAATAATCCTTGGAGAGCTCCATGCATGTTGACATCAATCTTTCCCTGGATCTAGGAGCTTCAAACTCCACTGTTGATTCTTCTACCTTGGTGGTAGTACATCCCTCTGAACTCAGTTCACTACTTTCTCCTTTTTATATCTCACAAGAGGCTTATGTAAGATACAAACTGATCCTGTAGATTGCACTGATATCATTAACATCATAGAAATAAGAATTTACAGCAGAGTATAATTACATCAAAAAGAGATCTGGTAGTGTAGTGTTTACGAATCAGACTGCTAACTTCAGGGTCAGCAGTTCGAAACTACTAGCTGTTCAATGGGAGAAGATGAGTCTTTCTGCTCCCGTAAAGATTTACAGCCTTGGAAACCCCGTACAGGGTCACTATGAGTCAAAATCAACTCCACGGCACATAACAACAACAACAACAACAAAATAATTACATCAACTTGGGGTTTATACATCAAATATGTGATGGGGTTGGTTGTATTACATTAGATATCATCATGGAGTTAACAGTTATATCTTAACTACTAAACCACTGATAATCTTGGCCCAGCCAAATTGACACAAAGCCTTTACTATTACAATTGGCTTTAGTGGTTGGTGTGTAAATTTTAATAATAGTATTAACTAGTCTTCCTTTTAGGTGGCTGGATACTATCCTATCATTGTTGTTGTTATGTGCCATCGAGTCGGTTCCAACCCATAGCGACCCTGTATAGGGTTTCTGAGGGTGTAAATCTTTATGGGAGTAGAAAGCCTCATCTTTCTCCCACGGAGCAGCTGGTAGTTTCGAACCGCTGACCTTAAGGTTCGCAGCCCGATTCGTAACCACTACGCTACCAGAGCTCCTTACTATCCTATCATAGGCAGCATTATACTTCAAAATAGATCTTAATTTTTTTTTCTAGTTCTTAAAATTTTTGATGATGAATGCTACATCATTCCTCTTCAAGTTATCATTCTCCATACAATAAACCCCAAAGGTGTCTCATTCAAAATGGCCTGTACCAGTCCACTCCAGAGCACTAATGCCTGTTATATCAATTTTTCTGTGTTCATTTTCATTTTTGATTAGTTCCTACATTTGTAGGCTTGTATCTTGTACATTACATATTCCAAATTATTGATGGATCCTTGCAGCTATTTCTGTTCACTGTGTGTTGTGCCACACCAGCAAATGAAGGTCCTGAAAACTCTGCTCCATCTACCTGCTTAAGGTCAATTCTACTTTGAGGAGGCAGCTCCTTCCTAGTTGTATTTTGAGTGCCTTCCAATCACAGATGCTTATTTTGTGCAACGATACCAGATAATGTTTTTAGTGACTAACCATTCAAAAATAGTCAACTTCTCCTTCATCCTATTCTGTCTTAGTCCGAAAGCCCTGTGAAAACCTGTCGATTCTGCTGGCTTTTGAAATACTGGTGTCACAGCTTCCAACATTAATAGCAACAAACAAGACACCACAATCCAACAAACCAACAGACGGGTGGTAGTTTGCAAGTAAAGTGGTGATGGTGGTGTGCTGTGTAGCTGGTTTTTACTCAGAGCAACACAGCATAAGGTTTCTGAAGCTGTACATCTTTATTGGAGTAAAAAGCCTCATCTTTCATTTGTGGATTGGATGATGGATTCAAATTGCTAACCTTGCAGTTCACAGTTCTGTGCATTATAGTGACTGGTTAGTGTTGTTTTTTTGTTTAGTTGATGGAAATCAGGTTTTGCTTGGCATCCTATGTTTCTGCCATGTGTTATTATTCTCCAATTACAGTAAGCATGTCTAATGAAAAGGTTAAGCACTCACTGCAGCCCTTCCAGGCTCCGTGAAAACCTCAATCAGCAGAGGCTAAGAATCATTAAGGTAAAACAGGATTTCAAAAGTGGGATAAAATTAAGTTAGGAAGGAAATCAAAGTTTTCTTTTCCTAGGCAATGAACTACTATAAGAGCAGGCATCTTATCTTTCTATTGCAATTTCTATTCTTAACATGTATCTGACAAGGTATATGAACATTTTGATTACGTTTTGTTCTAAATTCATATTCAAATGATTTGTTTTTTTTATTTTTATATTTGTTACTAATCATCAGTATATTATAGAATCTGATCATTTTAAAAGACATGTAGATTATCAAGCAAAATGTGATATATATTATAATCAAATCTATAATAACTGGAGAAAGTTTTCAATGTACTGAAGTTATTGTTGTCTTCAATTTGCAGCATGTCAAAATGACAGTTTGGGCATCATGAAAAGACTCAAATTGTGTTTCTTTTTCATGTTCTTTGATTTTGGGGAACAAAACGAAGTATGAAGGTACAAGATCATGGCTGTGGGGTGGATGGTATAAGGTTTCCCAAGGAATTTCTCATAGGACAGCTCTTGCTATCTTCAAAGAATGAACAGGTATATTGTCATGGTGCAGGATTCCTGGTCTTTTTCTCACTAATACAGTTTTCCGTTTCCTTAAAGCTTCTATAAAATAATGTGATCTCTCTGTGTTTTTTAAGAAATTCTATCAACATTATCCTTTTGGGGTACCCAAAATCAATCACAGTGACCTTCCACACTGAGTTTTCTGAAGGCACCCAAATGAGACTAAGATAAGTATATTAGGGAGAGAACTTGTCTACAGTGACCCACTGATCACAGAACTTGTCTACAGTGATCCACCGATTGCAGAAATATGTTTGAACATATTTTGGTTTGAATAAGCCCGTGCATGTATTAACCGACCCCTAGTAGCAATACTTTTTACTTGCCCTTTTACACATATTCACATATATACATTTATATATACATTCATATATATATATAAATGCATATATATGTGTATATTCAAAACAAGAAAATAAAGGTCCTAATTTTTCAACTATGTTAATAATGATTTTATATTATGACTGTTACTAAAATTAATTTTGTCATAAAAATGTGTGAATTTCTCCATGTGTATTTAAAGTTTTATCTTAAGATGGTAAGTAACTAGTGTTGAATATCAGGTACTTCAAGGAATATTTGGATTAGGAACTCCCAGATCAGTTATCAGGCTCAAACATATATATTGAAAAAAATAATGAAAACAAACTAACAAAACCACTTTTAACACATTAAGAAGCAGAACAGAATTGTTGAAGGAAATATTAGATTTTTTTTTTTCTTTAAAGTTCAGGATTTGAAAGCTAAAGCATGATTAAAATATAAACCAGTTAGCATATTAACTGCTTTGTTTTGAAAAAGAAAGCACAAATTAATGTGTTTGAATCTAGTGTTTCAAAAACCTTGATTAATGAGGATAATGGAGATATTTTAATTCACAGAAGGAAAAAACAAACAGTATTGCATTGGTCAGAAATACATGGAGGAAATTACAAATTAATAGTGATTAGAGAATATTGAATAATTATGTAAATGGATAAACTGTGTACCAAAATAACCACTTCAAAGGTACAGATAATGTCTTAACTGAATAAGTAACATTGAGTGTCTTCTGTCATTTCCTTATTTTTATTCAAATCAGTAGATCACTAAAAGAACAGCATCAAGGGTAAACATGTGGCCCTGTAAGGTAATGCACAGGACTGCAAAGTCACTTTGAACTGCAAGGCCTAGGATTATAAAGTTTTGTATTATTATATACATTTCAAATTCTCTGTATTCTTTCATATCTTGATTTTCAACGAACCAACCATAAATTATAGTTAGTAGGTTGGAAAACCTGATTCCTTCATGCAGCTAACCTGATATAAAATTGTTGTTAAGTGCTGTTGACTTGGTTCCTACTCGTAGCCACTCTTTATAGTGTTTCAGAGGAGCAGCTGGTGGATTTGAATCACTGATGTTGGCAATTAGCAGTCCAGTGGTTATCCTACAGCACCATGCCAGGACCTAATATAATATATGTCCATGTATTAGAGTTTCTGGAATGGGTTTGGCTACAAATTGATAAGTACATTTATTTCCCATTAGAAAGAAAGGGTGGTTCTTACTAAACATATTTGAAGAATTGTCTTGCAAAAAAAATTAAAGGGACTGAGTTAAGGCAATTTGTATAACATATGCCTATTGTTGGGTAGTTTTATGTACAAAGTCAGTTGTTAAATGTCATCCCAATGACTTAAATTCACAGTGATCTGTGGAACAACAGAACAAAATACTTCTAAGCATGGTATCCTTTCTCAGGAACTGGTCCTTCCTAACAACTTGCCCAAAATATGAGAGCCAAATTCTTGCCACGTTCATTTATAAGGGACATTCTGGCTGAACTTCTTCCAACACAGATTTGTTTGTTCTTCAGACAGTCCATGGAACTTTCAATATTATGCAATATCCCATAACTGAAATGCATAGGTTCTTCATTCTTCTTCCTTATTGATTGTCCAGGTTTTATGTGCATATGAGGCAATTGAAAATACCATGGTGTGGCCCATGTGCACCTTAGTCCTCAAAGTGAAATATGGGTTTTTTAATGCTTTAGTGGGTTCTTGTGTAGCTGACTTGTCGAGTGCAATACATCTTTTGATTTCTTGACAGCTGCTTTCATGAACATTGGTTATAGATCTGAGCCAAATGAAATCCTTGACAACTTCAATCTGTTCTTCACTTATCATGATGCTGTTTATTGATTCATTTGAGATAAGTTTTGTGCTCTTTACATTGAGTTGTAATCCATACTGAAGGCTGTAGTCTTTGGTTTCATCAGTAAGTGCTTCAAGTCCTCTTTGCATAGTGACAGAATAAGTTTCAATCCTGATGTCACATTCTTCATTATATAATCCAATTTCTTCTCTTTATTGGCTCAGCATACAGACTGAATAAGTATCATGAAATGACACAACCCTGACACACCTTTCCTGATTTTAAACCATACAGTATCACCTTGTTCTGTTCTAATGACTTTTTCTTAATCTCTGTACAAGTTCCCCATAAGCACAATTAAGTATTCTCATTCTTTACAATGTGTGTTATGATCCACATAGTCCAATGTCTTTGCATAGTCAACAAGACACAAGTAAATACCTTTCTGCTATTCTCTGTTTCAGCCAAGATCCATCAGATATTAGCAATGATATCCTTCCTTCAATATCCTCTTGTGAATCTTGCTTGAATTTCTAGCATCTCCCTATTGATGTAATGCTGCAACTTTTTAAAAAACATTGTCTTCAGCAAAATTTTACTTATGTGTTTTATTTGTGATGATAGTATTGGTGGTAGCTGTGTGCTGTTTAGCAGGTTCTGGCACATAATCACCCCATATAGGGTTTCTGAGGCTGTAAATCTTTATAGAAGATGAAAGTCTCATATTTAGCTGCACAGCATCTGGTAGGTTCAAACTGTAAACATTGTAGTCAACAGCCCAACATGTAACCCACTTTGCCACCAGTGCCCCTTATATTAATGATATTGTTCAATAGTTTCTGCATTCTGTAGGGTCACTTTTATTTGGAATGAGCCAAATACAGCTATCTTCCAGTCATTTGAACATATAACTATCTTTCAAATGTCCTGGCACAGACTAGTGAGTGCTTCCACAAATGCTGAAATAGTGAAATGTTTTAACAAAGTAATTGATATCTATTTTCTATAGAATCATCATCATATGGAGCCCTGATGGTTCTGTGGGATAATCACTAGACTGATTACCATAAGTTAGTCTATTCAAGACAGTCACAATATGGAAGAAAAATGAGGCTATATGCTCCTGTAAATATTTGCAGAGTCCTTATGTGGTGCTATAGGATAAGCACTGGACCACAAGAATGGTTTGAACCAGGAAGCTCACCAGTTCAAACACACCAGTCATTCTTCAAAAAATCCACAGGGTCGATAGGAGTCAGAACCGACTCCATGGTACTTAAGAACAACAAAATATTGGGCCATTGTGAGTAAAAATTAACTTGATAGCAGTTTTTTTTTGTGTGTGTGTGTGTTTACTTTTTGCCATCACTCTAATTTACACTGATGATTAATTAACCTACAATATTTATTAGGGGTCCTGGTGTGGTGTTGTGGGTTAATGCCCTGCACTACAAAGTTGGTTTGAACCGCAAAGTTGGTGATTCAGGTTCATCAGTTGCTCCTGGCAAACCCTATACAGGGTTGCTATCAGTTGGAACCTACTCAATGACACTTAACAACAACAACAATTTGTATTAAAATTCATCACAGAATACGCTTAATGAATTATGAAGTACTAAGTGTAGCAAAATGCCAAATACAGTTGAGAGAATGTTTTATTAGACTGCGCATATAAGACCAACTTCCATGGAAGTTTTACTTGTATACAAATAAGAAAGATATTTATGACTGTAATCCCACCACAATCCTTAGTCTGCTAGTTTGTCATATTGTGGTGACTTGCGTGTCTGGAAGCTATGCCACTGGGCTTAAAAATACTAGTCGGGTCATATAGGCTGAGCATATTTTAGATGAGCTTCTGGACTAAGACAGACTATGAAAAGGGAAAAATGGACTATTTCTGAATATTTGGTCACTGAAAACCTTATAAATAGCAGTGGAATGTTGTCAGATAGCACCAGAATGTTGACTATTGAAACATGGTGAAAAGCACCAGACCCTTATCAGATATCACACAGGAAAATGAGCCCCTCAAGTTGGAAGGCACTATGGATTGGCACAGTGGCAGCAAGAATGATCTTAAATGTAGCAATTATTGTGAGGTTGCCATAGGACAGGGCAGTGTTTCCTTATGCTGTGTAGAATGTCGCTATGAGTCAGTACTGACTCAATGGCAGTTAACAACAACAACAATCCCACCTAAAATGTTACCAGCACTGCCCAAAATATTCCAACCAAGCAGCCACAATTTCATCCATTTTTATTCAATTCTATGTAACTATGTCTATTTTGATGACCTTTGGTTACTCAGCAGCTACTTTCACTCTGCCATGAGCATCTGGACTAAAGGAGCTCTAAACATCCTGATACTCTTCAGCTAAATATTCTGAAGCAGTTTGTTTATGGTACTGAGGTCATCTTTCAATAGGAAAGATCTAACCATCATTCTTTTTCTTGAAGCATCATTAGTCAAGAGTAAGTAGAGTACTTCACTGGCGTTATTGTTCTTTTAGTGTTTCTGTCTCCGTCTTGTAGCTTTCAGAAGATGGCTTCAGGCTAATATGAGGTAAATGGTGAAACCATTTATTGATGATAAGATCGAATGGTTCTAAATGATGTATTGCAGCAATCAATAATAGCAGGATGAATGCAAATGGGATCATTTATTTGATTCCAGACATGTAACTATTTTGTGAGAATTAAGTGAATATTATTCTTAGAATCAAGACCCTTGTAGACAATGGGATTCTGTCAAAAATTTAGGGCCCTTATTCCACCCAGCAAAGTATGTGTTAACTGTTAAATAGGATAAGAGTAGTTTAAAGCATTATGAAATATTAATTTGTGGAAAGCCAGAGTACTATTCTGTACATTGGCATGAGTATGTGTTTATCTATACTGAAAAACATACACAGAAACATTATTTTGAAACCTACTTATATTACAAATATTCATATAAAATATTGATGTAGAAATTTACCTTCTCTTTTTGAATTGGTAGCTCTTCCCTTTTAATGAGCTTAATAAATAGTATAATTTTTATAATATTCTGGAGCGAATTTAATATATGTAGAATGACATATGCTGATTTATTTTTTGCTAATTTTCTTTTCATAAGTTTAGGAATTTAGTCTTGGAACTTCTTAGTGGTCATCTGAGAAATATTAAGCTTGGTTTTTATTTAAAAGCCATATTAACCATTTTATCATTCTGAACTTGGGGTCTGAATTTGAGAAAGGCAATATTAAAAACACTTTGAGAGAGAGAATTGCTCATAACATCAAGATTTAGACATAATATTTAAAGCAAGCACACCAACAAGCAAGAATAATTATTTAAAATATAGCTTTTGAAAAATAAATAACAACCAAAAGTTTTCAGAATCATGCCAAAAATATAAAATGTTAGCAGACTCTAGGCAAATAACTCTGTATTTGTGCAAATATAAAGCTTTTGGATAACTTGCTGTTGACTTTTGAAAACAGAGCACACTGAATGTTCACAAATCATTTTCCCTTGAATATTGGTTTTCTTGTCTCTATCATTTATAACTATTTATTTTATAATTTTAAACACCTTAAAATTGCTTATTTATTATCTATACTGAATATTAGTACAAAGTCCAGAAATCATTTAGGACTTAGAATAACTACAGCAAACACATCTGATAAATTACTTAAAATTTTTGAGAAATCATAAGTAGAATAATGAAGTTCACATGTGCCATTGCCCAACATTAACAAGCAATAAATATTTTTAAACATATATTTAGTTAAAATATGTTTACATTTTTGTAATCTTGCATAAAATGAATAGTATACATCTATTATATTTCACAGTACTGTTTTAAAGCCGAGTTATCAAATTATTCTAATTTGTCTAAGAGACCTTAATCTGGAGTCCTATATAAACATTCATTTCATTTTGCTTGGACCCACAACCAACTCTTGTAGAAGCAGCAGTCAAGATATCAAATGACATACTGCATTAGGCAAGTCAGCTTAAAATAATTCTTTAAAGTATTAAAGGTTAGAGATGTCTCTTAACCCAAGCCATGGTATTTTCAATCACCTCATATACATGTTACAGTTGGACAACAAATAAGGAAGACCAAAAAATTGATGCATTTCAATGATCATTATAGTAAAGAATATTGAAAATACCATGGACTGCCACAAAAAAAAAAAAAAAAATGTCTTGAAAGAAGTACATCCAGAATGCTCCCTAGAAGTTAGCATAGCGAGATTTGATCTCTTATACTCTGGAAATATAGTCAAAAAGGACCAATACCATTAAAAAGATGATTGCTTAAGTTGAGGGTTATCAAAAAAGTGGAGGAACCTCAATGAGATGAATTGACACAGTGGCCACAACAGTGAGTTCAAAGATAACAATGTTGAAGATGATGTAAGACTAGGTGATGCTTTCTTCTGTTGTGCATAGGGTAGCTATGGATTGAAACTGATTTGATAGCATCTAGCAACAATAAGGTTGGATTCTTTCACCATACTTATTCAACTTGTATGCTGAGCAAATAGTCCAAGAAACTGGGTTATATGAAGAAAAATGTGGCATCAGGATTGGAGGAAGACTCATTAACAACCTGTGATATGCAGATGATACAACCTTGCTTGCTGAAGGTGAAAAGTACTGACAAGATTTACTGATGAAGATCAAAGAGCACAGCCTTCAGTATGGATTACATCTCAATGTAACGAAAACAAAAATTCTCACCGCTGGTTCAATAATCAATGTTATCAATGGAGAAAAGATTGAAGTTGTCAAGGACTTCTTTCTTCTTGGATCAACTATCAACACTCATGGAAGGAGTAGTCAAGAAATCAAATGATGTTTTGCACTAGGCAAATCTGCTGCACAATACCTTTTTAAGGTATTGACGAGCAAAAATGTCAGCTTGAGGACTAAAGTACACCTTACCCAAGCCATGGTATTTTCAGTAACCTCATATGCATGCAAAAGCTGGAGAGTGAATAAGGAGGATGGTAGAAGAATTGATGGATTTGAGTTATGGTGTTGGAGAAGAATATTGAAACTGCCATGAGCTGCCAAAAGAACCAATAGATCTGTTTTGAAAGAAGTGTAGCCAGAGTGCTCCTTGGAGGCCAAGATGGCCAAACTTTGTCTCTCATACTTCAGACATATTGTCAGAAGGGACCAGTTGCTGGAGAAGGATATCATGTTTGGTAAGGTAGAGAGAGGGTCAGAGAAAAAGAGGAAGGTCCCCAACAAGATGGATTGGCCAAGCAGTAGCATCAATGGACTCAAGCATGGCAACGGTACTGAGCTTGGCCCAGGATCAGGCAGTGTTTCGTTCTGCTGTGCATAAGGTCACTATGAGTCAGTATTGACTCAATGGCACCTAACAACAACAACAAGAACAAAAATGTAAGCATTAGATTCTTATAAATTGTCTGTATATGTGTGCCAACTATTTCATTTTTTCACATATCTCTATTGCAATTTTATGACTATTAGAGGACTTTGTTTTAGTTTGTTTCTCATCTAACAATCAGCTATTATTATCTTAAAATGAGTTTTTCTCACGGGGCACTTGCGGTGAGAAATTTTCCTTAAAGTGTTAGCACAGTTTAAACATTGGAAATTAAAGTTATTCCTCCTCTAAGATTCTCTAGTAATTTCCTCTGAAGTTTAAAAAAGGACTTAATAGCATCTAAATCCTATCAAAAGAGTAATTCCTTCACACTTAGATGATTTTTCCCTAATCTATAAACTCTCTTTGAAGTTGGCAAAGTATGTTTCCTTAGAAAACATTCTACATCTGTACAATGAAGAATCCTATCAAACTTGCAGACTAGCCCCTTTGATGGTAGATATTTTTATAGCCTAAACAAAGATAGGTCTAGGTGGTCAATTAATTCCTAAGGATGTCCCCTTAGACCATCCATTAATATATAAGACCAATTTTATGAAAAAGAATGTTATAATTAACTATTTTATCTTAGAAGTAATTAAGTCCTTCTTTTTTAGAGACATGTAGTCACATAGAGATTATACTACTTCAGTGTTATATCTCAAGTATCAGATTAAGAGGAGATGAATATTTCACAGACAATGGACTAGTTTTTAATATTTATAGGAAACCACAAGACCTTTACAAGAAAAAACAAATAACCTAATTAAAACATGGATACAGGATATGAACAAACACTTCACCAAGGGAAAGATTTGAGAAGCCAACAAGCATATGAAGAAATGTTCACGATCATTAGCCATTGTTGTTGTTGTTGTTATTGTTAGGTGCCATCAAGTTGGTACCAACAACAGAACAAAACACTATCCAGTCCTGGGCCACCCTCACAATTGTTGCGAAGTTAAGACCATTGATGGTACCATTTCATCAATTCACCTCGCTGGGAGTCTTTCTCTTTTTCACTGACCCTCCACCTTACCAAACATGATCTCATTCTCCAGTGACTGGTCCCTTCTGACAATATGTCCGAAGTATGACAGATGAAGTTTGGCCATCCTGGCCTCCAACGAGCACTCTGGCTGCACTTCTTCCAACACAGATCTGTTGGTTCTTTTGGCAGACCATGGCACTTTCAATATTCTCTTTCAACACCACAACTCAAATGTATCAATTACTCTATGGTCTTCCTTATTCACTGTCCAGCTTTTGCATGCATATGAAGTTATTGAAAATATCATGGCTTGGGTCAGGCACACCTTAGTCCTCAAGCTGACATCTTCTTTCTTTAACACTTTAAAAATGTCTTCTGCAGCAGATTTGCCTAATGTTATACATCCTTTGATTTCTTGACTGCTGCCTCCATGAGTGTTGATAGTTGATCCAAGAAGAATAAAATCCTTGACAACTTCAATCTTTCCTCCCTTGATAAGAATGTTGCCATTAGATAAGAATGTTCCCCATTAGAGAGATGCAAGATAAGAATGTTAGCCATTTTGTTGATGTTAGGTGCCATCGAGTCAGTACCGACCCACAGCCACCTTATGCACAGCAGAATGAAACACTGTCAATCCTGGGCCAACCTCACTACTGTTGCCATGCTTGAGTCCATCGATGCTGTCACTTGGCCAATCCATCTTGTTGGAGGTCTTCTTCTTTTTTCCTGACCATCCACCTTACTAAACATGATATCCTTCTCCAGTGACTGGTCCCTCCTGACAATATGTCTGAAGTATGAGAGATGAAGTTTGGCAATC